>NC_142924.1:3441166-3754000 GCF_054131065.1 Drosophila arizonae | reverse complement strand
TTATATTTAATGTGAGTTTTGCTCGCAGTTATTAATTATTTTTATTTAATCTGACTTTTGCTGCTGAGTTTGGTTGAAATATTTATTTGCTATATAAATTTTAGTATCAGGAACAAATCGTTTTGTATACTAATGTGCAAATAATGCCGTTAAATTGGCTATTTAATTATCATTTGATCACGTTTTTATACGTACTCCTTTGTGCGGATGAATGAAGCGTGGCAACAGCATCCAAATTTATGATTATTAATCTGCGCTTTTTTTTTTTGTGTGTCTATTTTGGGCTAACAATGCGGCGAATTTGTTTACATTTATCCATAAACTTGTTTGGCCAATGGCTATATCAATAATTTAGAAGAAGCAATAATTAGTAATAATAGCATTCCAATTGGAATGCACTTATTCCCTGTATGCTTTTGGCCCCAATCTGAATGAGCATGACTACGAAAATGATGCTATATATAGATTTCATATGGGTTTAACACACTCATTGCCAATGGCCGAAACAATGCAATCGAAGCCGGACAAACAAATTGTCGACAAAGCTGAGAATGAGTCGAGTGTGCAGAGTATAACCGACTGTAGAATACCCGTTCATCATTGAGGCATGTATATATAGTTGTTTTCATAAACATACGGCCATCTACAAAACCTATATACTCCCTTTGCGTCAGCTCGTGAGCGGGCAGTATTTGTAAAGTCATCGAGCAGGTTTATTTCGGATGTGAGCTTTAAACATGTAGTAGATATTGTTTCGGAGTTCAAGTGCGCTCGATCTCATCGAAGTTATTTGGAATTCATTGCTTTGTTTGCGCGTTGCGTGGGTTATGTTATAATTCAATTAGACGCTAATCGGGTCATTAGTGGACGCCTTGAACGATCCGATCCGATCCCATCCGATTCGATCCGATCGGCGCGGCGAGCGTTAAAATGCAATCAGTCTGCCCTCCCTGTATTACGATATCTTTATAAATAAATAATCAATCTATATGCAAATCGACTTACGGCTTACGGCTTACGGCTTACTGCTGTTGCAACAGTTCCTGGCTGCGACAAGTTCGTTTCTGAAGTCATTCGTTTTCATTTGGTATGCAGCGCAGAGAGTAACAAACGCATTTCTGCATCTGTGTGACATCTGCCTGGCCAGGCTTCTTGCCACCAAGGACATCCTTGTTATACGCACTTGAACCTCATCCTGTTGTTGACCCTCAAGAGCTTGGCCATTGAACTGGCCGCAGATAAAACTTGTTTCGCCCAGCTGCGGCAATTTGGCAACTTTTTGTGGTTGTTGCTGCTGCAAATGAGAATCTCTTGGCCTGGCCAAGACCTACGCTCGGTCGGTCGGTCGGTCGGTCGGCCGGTCTCTGTGTCGGTCATGCCAAAAGGCATTTAAATTTCGTCTTTGACCTTGCTCGCCGATCTTCATGCTATCTTCATGTGTGAATGGCGCACCACAGGGCGCGTCGCGTGGTATGTCCGCAAGCAGTGAGAGGGAGACACAGCGAGGAAGAGAGAGAGAGATCGAGAGAGGGCGTGTGATACCCCGCACGCCTTAATCGCCCGTGTGTCCCATGCTCGAGTTAGCAAAAGCAAGGGCAATCAATTGTTGCCATCGAGCTCTAAATGCATCCGACCAGAAACGCGCCTCAACTAAAACAACAACAACAATAACAGCAACCAGAGCAACCAAAACAAAGCCCAAGACTCAAGCAGCTCGTAATTTTATTACTAGCAATTCTAAAAGTCAAGCGCCTTAATTAGCCTTTGACTTCCGCAACGTTTGCAGCACACGCAGACGAGGAATGTTTGTCCGTTCTGCTATGTCTTTATATGCATGCGTATATCAGCTAGTGGGTGGAATGATTTATGAGTGTGCCGAAATGTTCATAAATCTATTTTAATGGCAATTGTTTGATTTGTGAGACCATTATGCATCAGGATTCAAGTGCTTAGAGCCGTTCAGGGAGCCATTTAATCAGAATTTAAGGCGAGCGTACTCTAAGAGGGAAATGCCACACAGCGCATAGACATATTCTAAATTATATCGCATTCATTATTTGCGACGTGAAGCGTTGAATTTGATTTAAGGTCACAATCTCGACTAGTTGACTTCATTGTCTCTAGCTACATCATCTTTAGAAAGGCACAACAAAACTTAAACACATCATCAGCAAATCCTGTACGCTAAGGTCATCCAGACGATGAACTTTCTATAGAGTCCGTACGCAGCTCTCGTTTCATTTCCTTCTTGACAAACAGGATCAGATCAGGCACTTGAAACGATGTTCATTATCTTGCCGATGATGATGATGACGTGAATTGTGTGGATGATGCCGTTGCGACCTTGAAACAAAAGTGCAAAAATTGTTGACGCATCAATTGTTGTTGTTGTTGTTGTTGTTGTCGTTGCTGTTGTTGCCGTTGCTGTTGCTGTTGCTGTTAACTGGGTGTAGGATGTATGTAATTAAGTTGAACTTGTTGCCGCTTGTCGTTTATAGCTGGCATTTGCTGTAGCTGTCGCTGCTTCGGCTGCTGCTGCTGCTTTTATGGCCGACAAAATTGATAATGCAAATAAATCCAATGTCCGATTTATAACGCAGCGCTCAAATATGCTTAAGCATGCTCGAATTTCACTAATTCTATATATGTGCATCAGCTTATTAGCAATTGGAATTCTATTATTTATTAATGCTGAAAATTATTAATATTTGTAAATTAATTTGTTGGTATAGAAAAATTTTGGAGCTAAAATTCATTTGTAATTTGAGAAGTTTTTGAACTAAAAAATTTTAATATATTTCAATTATTTTTTTGTTAATTTTTTTTTTTTTTTTTTTTTTTTTAAGACAGTTTTATATAATAATGTATTTACTTGTATTTAACACTAAAATAAAAATAAATTAAAAATTAATTTTAAATACTTATTCAGCTTCCGCTCTTAATAGATTTATTATCGTATTGTGGAATAAAATAAAAATAATCTCAAGGAAAATCGATCGCTTCATTTTTACAGCAAAGCGAACTTAAATATTTATTAAGCATTTGTATTGTTTTTAGAGCATTTGCGCAGCAGCCTTGTGCCTTCTTTTTTATTTTGTTTCAAACTAAATTGATCTTCGAATTGGATTGAAGTCTTTTAGGTATTAAAGAAGTCTGATCACATAGAAGTCTGGGCAAAGCTGAAATCTTTTCGTCAGCAAAAGACGTCAACGAATATTTCTAGTATTGAAGTGAACTTGAATGCTGTATGTAAATGGCTGATAGATTCAAGGAATTAATAAATAAATATTTTGGCTAGTTTTGTCTAATTTTAGAACATCTACTTTTTGTATTTTTGGTGAAAAAAGTTTGAAATATTAATAAAATAAATGTGTTTGCATAACAAAAACGTAGAAAGTTGTTTTTGGTTCATTAACCTTTCTAGATTTGAT
This sequence comes from Drosophila arizonae, assembly GCF_054131065.1. Lineage (NCBI taxonomy): Eukaryota > Metazoa > Arthropoda > Insecta > Diptera > Drosophilidae > Drosophila > Drosophila arizonae. The sequence goes on along the minus strand of NC_142924.1, from coordinate 3,750,569 downwards.
ATCTTTAAGCAGCTCACTCTTGCCTCAACCTTGTGGTTTTATTTTTATTACATATAAATCTCATCTGAAATTCAATTAAAATTCGTTCGGTATTACCGAATCGTTAGAAGTTTGCTATAATACTTCTGCATAGAGCATTTGTACTTCGGCCTCAATTCACACAATTCGCTTTCCCACACCTGTTAGCTAATTAATTAAATTACCTGTCATATTGTGACTTGTTCAATATTATTTCCAAAAAATCAAGTGAGGTTTGTTGAACCGTTCGCCGGACTTGCAGTGGGTGAAAATGATTCATTGTTTGTTGTCGCTGCTTCGATTGCGGCTCGCCCTGCGCTTTGTATGCTGCCGGCGAAATTATTGTGGTAGTCAGCTGTCCAAAATGCATAAAAATACAAATAAGAACAAAAGCAGAACAAAAACAAAAGTCATGCGAACTTATTATTTATGTGCCAGACGCGGAGCATCTTAACTAGTGCCTAGCCACATCCTGGCTGTCGACGCGTCGCTCGCTGGGAGCGCATACAAATCAAGTTGAAGAGGAGAAGAACCTGTCCACTTAGTCGCGCTCGTAGCTGGCACACAAATTGCGCAATTAAAGTTATTTTTTATTTACATGAATATATATACTATATGAATATATATATTCTTGAAGCTAAGCGGCTTAAGAAGTGTCTAGCGTAGAAAGTTCGTCTTTTAATTATTCCATAACAAAATTGTCGACGCACTTCAGCTAAAGTTGAAAACTTTTAGCTTAGAGAGCTGTTAATTTGTTGTGCATTTGTTTTTGTTGTTGTTGTTGCTGTTGTTTTTGGCTTGATTGCCACAAAAATATCGCATTTGAAAGTTGAAATACTTGAACCCATGTACAAATCGATATATCGTCTATCTTCCGGTTATTTGACTATATTACTATTAACAATAATTGAATTTCTAGTTTCAACTTAAGCTCAACCAGCATCATTTGTATTTTTTTTTTTCCAGTTTTTTTTTTTGTGTGTGCATTTAGTTTACTTGGTTTTATTTTTAGGGTCTCGAATTAATCTGCTATGCAATCCATTAAACGGCCATAATTTGTCAGCAGCTCGATTAATGAATGAAACAACATTAATTAGCAATTAAAAATGCTTTGAACAAGGTTTCTACGTAGAATCTGAGACCCAGTGCCCAAATGCCCGAATGCTGCATTCGCTTTTTGGGTGCAGTTACGAAATTCGTTGACTTTGTTTCCAGTCGAGCCGATGATTGATGAAATTTGAATTAATCTCGCGCCTTTGCAATACTTTTATAGCAGTACTAACTGCTAATCGACGAGCCTCGAGCCTCGAGTGAATTCAATTTCAGTGAAGCTGGCAGCTAAGGTCAGGCAACGCAACGAGAGCCCTCAAAATGCTGTAGACAAAAGAAAACTAGAGCCAATTGAGCCAGTAGGGTTTCGCCTTGGTTAAGTGATGGACTACAAGATGCCCTCTAAACGGGCTCATTAGTTTCCAAATGCTAGACTGAAGATACCCTAAATTATAGTATGGTTGACATATAAATACCCTGTTCTCGATGTGAACTATAAAGACTATTATATTATGCGAGTTCGTAATATTTTTTAAGAGCAAAAATACCCTACAATTAGCAGTTGGATTCTAGCCAGCTCTTATATAAATTTAAATTCTACGAGTACGGGGTATATATGTATTATTGTAGCTAACATTTATCTGCAATTCCATTTAACGAATCCGCATATCGAATATTACAATTATTAGCAATACCAATTTTAAATACTAATGGGGTATACATCTTTATTTCTGCCCAGTTAGAAGCGTACCCTTCACTATTTTGAGTATACCCCATTTGTCTGGCTATCTTCCCTATAAGCCCCTTCGCTACAGGGCATCCAAAGTGTTAGCTGCTATTAAAGCTAGTCGGCCAATTTGCGACACATTCACGGTCACATCAAATGTGAGGCAGTAGCCCAAAAACGTGAATCTGCGAGCCGTCTTGGCAACTCGGCTGCCCGATTGTCGAGTCGTTGCGTAGCAAATGGAACGAGCTGCCGTCAGCTGGCAGGAAGCCGCAAACGCCAACGCAGAGGCTCTGTGGTTGTTGCACTTGAAGTGCTGGCAGCTTCACCTGCACCACTACCACCAGCAGCACGATCACCGTCAGCGAGCACCACCGACGAGCAGCGGCGCATGCGTAGCCGAGTCAACTCGAAGTGTATTATCCGAAGTCGGGTGCGCTGCCTGTTCGGATTGATGCTCTTATAAATAGCCCTGCGTCGGCTCTGCTTTTCTTATTTGAACTTCAAATCTGCTCGAGTTCGCATCTCGAATCGTGGAGCGGTATTGAAACGCGCACGTTTTCCCAGCGTTTCATCTGTCGCGCTCATCTCGGTGTGTGTTCGTGTTCTGAAAGAGTGTGTTGCATACAAGTGGGTAGCTGTCGCCATATACAGCAGTGCTATATAGAACATAGAAGCTAATCTATATATAAATCACTTATATAAATTTTTAGCTGCTGACGCAAGTGTTGATCTGCAAATAGAGTTTGTGCCGCGATTGTTGCAGCCAAGATGAAGATGGTGAGTCGCTATATAGAGTAGAGCATATGTGTCTCCAAATCGTGCAACAATCAAGTAATAACAATATCAGCCAATGGATACTTTAAGCGTCAGAATGCAAGAGAGGTTCACACTTTTTTTTTTTTTTTGGGTGCAGTTGCAGTTGCAGTTGATGCCAGCTGCTATTCGTCTGTCAAACGAAATTGCCCAAGCGAGCAGCAGTAAAAAAAAAGACAAAAAGACAGCAAAACAAACAACGAAAATTTGCATAAATAGCGCTACAATTGTAGAAAATCAAATGAAAATGAAATGGAAAACAAACGGGGGAAAACTGCGTCAAAGCCAAAGTAGGTGGCAAACAAAATGCGAGCAACGAGACAACAAATGACCCTTAAGCCTAATGGCTTCGTTGATTCACTAAATGTGTTAGCCAAGCAACCAAAAAAAGATAAAGAAAAAAAAAAGGTTTGTTGGCAATGCGAAAAGCCATCAACCGGAAACACATTCATAAATCCCCTCGAGAAAAAGCACTTAGCGCGCTTCACGCTCTGCGCTCAGTTCTTGGCTGCCCAAAAATGTGGCAAGCGATTTGACAACGTTGCGTATGCGCAATGTGTGGACAGCCAAAAGCTGAACTTGATGAATGAATGATATATATAAATATATATATATACATATATATTGTATATATGTATATGTGTTACATATGGCGCAGCAGCCTAGAAGTTGGGGACAACGAGTCTGAACCTAATGTCAGCAATAAAAACAAGACACACTCAGCTGCGCCTCAAGGTCGTCTTCACACACTCACAGTCAGAAAGATAGAGAGAGAGAGAGACGAGTGGGAGAGGGAAGCTGCGACAGCTCATTCTGTTAAAGGGAATTTCACACGCCTCAATTGTGACAATTAACGCGCCTTCTAGCTGATTATTGGACCTGTTGTCTCCGTCATTACGCATTGTTGTAAAGGTGAGCTGTGATTCAGCAATCGGATACCCTGGAAGCAGTCAGTTGTGGGTGCAGCTGTTGCAATGCCTACAGAATGATGAGTTGGCAATTTGTCAAGAGATTTCATAATAGCCAAATTCAAATATGTTTACATTAATTAAGTAGAGCGGAAATTTGAGGCTCTCAACCACAAAACACAAGACCAAAATTAATATTTGATATATATATATAATTTTTGTTTTTTTTTTTTTTCTTCTAACAATTCCATATCTGTTAAGCTATATAAAAAATGCGAATTGCGGTCCGCCTTCTGCTCATCACGTTAAGAATTTATTGTATGACACCTGAGTCACAGCCATATAGATACATACACACATACATATATCTCACAACATTTGAACAACTTCTACACTTACTTGGGCAGCGACTTAATGGCCAACATTTTACGAAAATAGCAGTTTGGCGCTTTAGGCCATAAAGTCGTAATGAATGTAGCCCAGAACAGAGAAGTCTGAAACAAGCTGAAGAAGTTGTTTTTTCATTTTCTTTTTTATTTATGGTTCCAACTGCAGTTGCACATTTGAGTAGATGAATTCTGAGTTGTCAAATTGACAGCTGAGAGTTGATTGCGGCTGTGCAGAGTGCCATTTTATAATTTGTTGGCTGTTGTCTTTTGCCTTAATTTCAATTAATCAAATAACTCGTCTCGCTGCTGCGTGGGAGTTTGAAACAATTTTTATATACATTTGGATGGGCTCTTGGCTTTGTCTTTTTATATGTTTACGAATTCAATTCGCTTGATAGCTCGTCATTAGAAGTTTATGGCATCGAGAGTTCTCTCAAGGCGATCTTTGATTCTCCCCCACCCGCTCTGCCCTAAGTAATTTATGAGCTTCGATTCGAACGTTTAGATTCCGGGTTCGATTGCCAGACTTGTTTGCTCGCCTCTACAAAAATCGATCAGCTTAATGGCTAGAATTGAAAGTGTAGCATTCGACTACCAAGAGACAGTCGGCAGGCTGAAGTCTTAAATCCTCTCAGCGATGTTTATGAATGATTTTGCCAATCTGCGACGTGATGGACTTCAGATGTTAGCTGCGACAAAAGTATTTAGAAACTAGTCGAGCAATTCGCGGCAATTCAATTCATCAAACTTTAATAATCAAGCGACGATCCAGCGACAGAAAGTTCTTTTATCTAATCGAGCATAAAACTATGAAAATTGCGTAACAACGTGCTAATACGTTATGTATTAATTAGAGCATTGTCGGTTCAAAGTGCCGCATGCTAATTTCGGATGCGCTGACATTGACTCTAACTGGAAACCTGATGCTGTAGCATCTGCTACCAGTTTTTGATTTAGTTTTTTAGTTTTTTTTTTTATTTATTTATTTATTTTTTTTTTTTTACTCTTGTTGCTGCTGCCGCAACGGTCTGTGAGGCATGCGGGAATAAGGGCGCCTTTGGCGCCAGCCTGTCATTGGTAGCCAATAGTTGACAAGCATTCCAAACAACGAGTGCTTAAGCCCAAATGATTTTCAGTACGTTCACCCAATGTCATTTACAAGTGGAGCCTACCACGTTAAAAAATGACTCAATCTGTTTCACGAGCTGTGCCAATTGTGACCCTATTTAATGTTATACATATATATGTGCATATAATATATCGAAATATAAATATACTGTATTTGGGTAGCCCTAATGCTGTCAATAGCTGCCTCACTTGCCTACTGGCTAAGACAATGATCTTTCATATTTATTTAACTTAATCTTTTATCTTTTTAGCAACTTCGCTTGTTGTGCATTGTTCTGTGCGCTGTCGCAGCCCAATGCCTGCTGGATGATACTCGTCGACAGGATAATTTTCTGGTGGGTTGTGTCTATATGAGCCTCGCTAAACCAGCCAGTTAATGGAGTCTTTTTTTACAGGGCTTGCCAGACCGGCTATACCCACCGCTGAAGGGCTACGCGTATCCAACCCCTGCTCCCACGGGTTATACCTACCCAACCCCTACTTTTACGGGTTATACCTACCCAACACCTAGAACCACACCTAAGCCAACACCTAAAATAATAAGTCCTCCAACTCCCACTCCAACGTACTTACCTCCAACTCCAAGTTCAACTGGATATGTCTATAACACTCCAAAAATTCCATTCGTATTGCCACCTAAAACTACACCTACACCAACAACAAAAAGACCTACACCTAAAATAATACGTCCTCCAACTCCCGTTCCAACGTACTTACCTCCAACTCCACGTTCAACTGGATATGTCTATAACACTCCGATAATTCCATTCGTATTGCCACCGAAAACTACACCTACACCAACAACAACAAAAACAACACCTAAAATAGTACGTCCTCCAACTCCACCTCCATCCTACTTACCTCCAACTCCAAGTTCAACTGGATATGTCTATAATACTCCAAAAATTCCATTCGTATTGCCACCTAAAACTACACCTAAACCAACAACAACAAAAACAACACCTAGAATACGTCCTCCAACTCCACCTCCTCTACTACCTCCAACTCCAAGTTCAACTGGATATGTCTATAACACTCCAATAATTCCATTCGTATTGCCACCTAAAACTACACCTAAACCAACAACAACAAAAACAACACCTAGAATACGTCCTCCAACTCCACCTCCATCCTACTTACCTCCAACTCCAAGTTCAACTGGATATGTCTATAACACTCCAATAATTCCATTCGTATTGCCACCTAAAACTACACCTAAACCAACACCTAAAATAGTACGTCCTCCAACTCCACCTCCATCCTACTTACCTCCAACTCCAAGTTCAACTGGATATGTCTATAACACTCCAATAATTCCATTCGTATTGCCACCTAAAACTACACCTAAACCAACAACAAAAAAACCAACACCTAAAATAGTACGTCCTCCAACTCCACCTCCATCCTACTTACCTCCACCTACTGACGGTAAAATTGGATATGTCTATCCCGTTCCAAAAATTCCATTCCCATTGCCGACGAACCGATCAGCGACTCCTATAAACCCAAAAGTTACCGTCGATAATTCCAATCACAACTCCGACGACCACACGAACGACCTCTACCATTGCGCCCTCGTATCTGCCTCCAACCATAGGCTATTTCTACCCAAAGCCCAGAATTCCCTTTATTTTCTAGGCTCCTCAGATGCCTTTCCCATTACTAATTAATTGACACGATTGCCTCTGCGTGCCGATAGGAACATACGATATTAAATAATTGTAATTAACTGTAATAAATTAATATAATATATACACTTGAAAGTGTTGTACCTGAGTCTGCACTCGCCGTCTCTGCATTCGAATTTTAGTCATTAAAGTATGTTTGTAAAAATCAGCCGAAATAAATCGAACTATGTCAACGAAAATGATGATTTTTTTTTTTTTATTATTAATTTAATAAAATTTATGTAATAAAACAAATGTTTTTTTTATACCCTGAACCCATTGAAAATGGGAATGCTGGGTATAAGGGTTTTGTGAAAAAGTGTGTTACGGGCAGAAGGAATCATCGCAGACCCCATAAAGTATATATATTCTTGATCAAGGCGACGAGAAGTTATAAGGGCTAGAGAGCTGAAATTTGGCATGCATACTCGCGTGTACCATACGCAGTACAATTTTATCATATTTTTTCGATAGCTCGTCCGATAACTTTTTTATCGAGAATAATCAAAAAATGTATTATGTCTTCTCAGCCTAATTTGAACACTTATAGATCTAAAGACAACAGATATACTGTGTATATACAGTTGATCAATATGAAGATTTACAGATCTTGGATACCACACCCCCTTCGCCATCAATTTGTAAAAAACGCAGTCAGTCAGCAGAGCGCATGATATACGTGCGTGTGGATGCATGTATATGTATGTGTGTATAAAAGTGCAGAATAAGTAGAATATTAGCTTAGAGGGTTCAGGGTATCTCCCAGTCCAGCAGTCTCGACGAGCCCTCTTACTTGTTTTATTTTGTAATGTATGTTTATTGAGACATACATGTGATGTTATAGACATATCATGTGATTATCAATAGCTGGAAAAATGCATATTTAAGTTAAGGGATAAAATATTTGGTCTGGTACAATATATATCCTAGTGCAGAGTTACGAGATGCCTAGATGCTATATGAACCATGGGAGAGCACTCTGCATACCTTATATATATATATGCATATATATATATATACAGTTGTGCTCGCTAGACACATCAGTAGCGTATGTGAGTGTGAATGTGTGAATATGTGAAAGGGAAGACGATTGCAAACACTTTTTCTGTTATCCGTCACATTCTGAATCTTATTCTGCCAGCGTTATTCGTATTACTCCCGAAACGACGCAAATCGCTCACACGAGGACTAAAACAGCTTAAAACGAATGATCTTGCTCAGAGTGAGAGCGACTTAACGTTTATTATTATTAATATATGACCTATGAATCTGCTATGGAATCAACTTTAAGATGGACCTAACTAGAGATTTGAGGAGCATACTTTCTAGCGCGTCAAGTAATTGCACCTAAAACTATGCAAACTGATATACTTATTCCAAATTAGAAACCCATTTGAGAGCGCCGACTAACCTAGCATAGTTAGCTTTGACAATTAATTCAACTGAAGAAATCTGATACCGGTCTCGAATTAGTATCGCGTAACGGTATATGAGAACCATTGAAATCGGAAATGATCTAAAGGATTCTAGGCAGCGAGGTAACATCCATCATGTGATAGCCAAATTCGTAGAGTTCAGGAGCGACCGGCTGGGAATGGTTAATGGTAAATTAGCACTCGTGACCCGTATGTCTTACTAAACATATATGTATACAAAACATATATATGACTATCGTGATTGGGTTTTTCTGTGTTTTTATACCAGATTATTGGTCTATTCATAGCGTTGGTCTAGACAAACTCTTAGCTGCTTGAATAAAATTAAAATTAAAATTAAAAAAAAAATAAATAAAAATACAAAAAAAAAAAAAAAAGTTGAAAATTTGCATTACAAAATATTTAAATAACATTATTGTTGTTGGGTTTTAGAAGCTAAGCTCAAAAACTTTTAAATAGATTATATCATTAGGTTGTCATCAGATAAAGATGAATATGCATACCATATCGATATACATATTTTTAACTTATGCAATTTTATTTAGTATACTTTATTCATTATTAAATATGTTTCTATGTGTTTGCGAAGAAAATTTGCAATATAGAAAAGTGGACTTAAAAGACATTTGTAAATCGTTTTGAAGGGTATTTCTTTATTAAAACTGTTCCCTGGCAATTGCCGTACAAATCATTAAAATCAACTTTCAGCTGGAGGTAACATTTGCTTGGTCGCTTGCTGGGTAGCCTCGATAGCTTGCCATTTAGTATCTGCGGCGACGGATGACGCGACGGTGGGTCTTGTAGCGGTAGCCATCAGTGGAGGAGAAGGTGTGGGCTGCGACGGGCTCGGAGGCAGCGGTGTCGTAGCTGTCAGCGCCATAGGATTCGACAGCTGGTGCGCTGTAGGACTGGACTGGGGCAGAGGCAGCAGCGGTGTAGACTGGAGCGGGCGCAGAGGCTGCGGGAGGCAGGTATTCGCTGACTGGAGCAGAGGCAGCACCTTGGAATGGGGGCAGATAGTCGTTGGAGGGCACACCACGACGATGGCGACGGAGGACGACGCGACGGTGGGTCTTGTAACGGTAGCCTTCGGCCGGGGAGAAGCTGTGGGCTGGTGCTGGCTCAGAGGCAGAGGTCTCGTAGGTGTCGGCAGCAACTGGTGCGCTGTAGCTCTGGACTGGAGCAGAGGCGGCAACGTTGTAGCTCTGAACGGGTGCGCTGTATGACTCTACTGGAGCGGAAGCAGCAGCGGAGTAGGTAGCGGGAGCCGAGTAGGATTGGACGGGAGCAGCGTAGCTCTGCACTGGAGCCGAAGCAGCAGCGGTGTAGGTAGCGGGAGCCGAGTAGGATTGGACGGGAGCCGAGTAGGACTGGACGGGAGCAGCGTAGCTCTGCACTGGAGCCGAAGCAGCAGCCGAGTAGGACTGAACGGGGGCAGAGTACTGCTGCACTGGAGCCGAAGCAGCAGTATCATAGCTAGCATATGAGGCAACTGGTGCGGAGGCGGCGCCACGGCCAGGTGGCAGGTACTGGTTGGTTGGCAGATGGCTAACATCCGCGGCAACGCAAGCGACGAAGGCAACGAGCAACAACAGTTTCTGCGAATAGAAAGAGAAAGACAATTAGTTGGGTCTCACTGTGGTAGCTCCTTACTAAGGATCTGTATATGCTTTAACTACCATTTTGCTAGCTTGCTTTTTGTTCTTCAGCTAACTACAGAATCCCAAGAAGAAATGATGCTGCTTGCTAAATTCTGCCGGATATTTATATGATTCTAATCACACCGCTTGCTATGCTACCAAGATTAGCATTTGACTTTGCATTAAATTAATGTATTTTGCTTTTTGTATAAAAAGTTAGACAGCACCGCCAAAAAAATAAATCTATTATAGTTTTTTTACTTTTCTTATTGCTATTCAGGTTTAATACAAGTTTCTTTCGTGACACACACACAGGTGCTTATTAATATATTTATATATATAAATATATTTATACATTTGCAGTGAATCAATTGAATTATGTTGGACTATTGATGTCCACAACCACTTGCAGCTTGAGCTTTAATTGGCCAGCCAAAAACGGGCCAAAAAATAATATGTTTTAATTAACAGTCTTCCTCTTCTTCTTTACCCCTCCGCACTGCGGAATTTCTCTCATCTAAGCTCGTGCCGCCTTTTATTTACTTATTTTGATTTATTCATTCACTTTTTATATTTATTTTGTTGCTCCCATTGAACCAAGTCAATTCATCCGTAATTAGATTTCGATATAATTCGATTATGGCTTCATTTACATATTGTCAACGCGAGTCGAGCTAAGACTGCCAGACTTCTTGGCAGACAGTGCCTCGAAAAAGTATTGCATAACTCAAGGATGACTGCTGAAGCGCCAAAAAACGAGTTTTTGCGGACTGCTTAAAGTCTTCAAGATAACCGAATAAGAGTTAAACTAAATGCATCTGAATATTTGCTATCAGGCCATCCATAAATGCGGATATACGGAAGACTCCCTATAGGCTATTCCTATTCGTTGAAGCAAATGCTCAGATAAGACATTTCGATATAGACTTAGAACTGATTTTGGCTGTGCCTGTCAGGCTGCTATATAATATACTTTAAGCCATGTACTAAAGGAATCGGCGATAAACACAGCATTGTTATCCGACACTAAGCAGAAAATAGTCTTAATTGGATCTCATAAAATATTTTATTTTTTATATTGATATGTAGATTGGTGTACTACCAAGTATCGATAAAAGAATGTTGGATGTTTTTCCTTAAGATAATATAGATAATTCCTTAATCAAGCATATTCCCCGATATTGAATTTAAGTTTGGAATATTGATTCGAGATTTCCTCGATGTGCCCACCTCAGGCATGGCTGATCAGGAAATACTATATATATGACTATTTAAAGGGCTATAGACTTAAGACTTCAATTCAAAAAGGTATATACGGTTATTGGCGGTGTGGTCAATCGGCTAAAGCTGTTTATATTACAACTTTACAGCTCGAAGGTAATTCTGAAAATAATAAATCCACATCTTCCATTCCCATACTTGTTTTTATTCAATATTGTTCCCGAAATCAAAATGCTTTTGTTAAGTTTTATTTAAATGGATTGGACCACGCTTCTATTTGCATAAAACAGGGTCTAGCTAGTTTATTTATTCTTTTGTAAAACACGCGCATTCGTGTATCCATATATAGATACAGATAGTTTGAATCGGTTTGAATTTCATTGTTCTTTTCAGAACTAAGTAGACTCCAAAGAAATCCCCTTTTATACATGCATATGTATACATACATATATATATATATTAGCTCATCAGCTATCAGTGCTGATCTGTTCAATCAAAGTCTAGAGAGATCCACACTTGATTCTCGCTTTGCACATTGCTTGATTTGAACATATCGTTAAATACTCAAACGACATCATATTTATGCGTATTTGAAGTATGCATGGTGAGTTCTAATTAATATAATTTGATGACTTTAAGGACTGGACTTTCCTCTAAGGGGACTCCATTTATAGGAAGCCCTATATCGATGATAAATGATAGATCACAAATAACAAGTCTTGGATATTTTCGTAGTAATTTTATTTCGTGAGCGAAAAAATGAAATTTTCTTACATATTATTTAACTTGCACTCCAAAATGAGCACAAGCTGATCACTTAGTGAAACATTTCAGATGAGGGTTTAATGACGACGACGGTAGACGACACGGCGGTTAGTCTTGTAACGGTAACCATCAGGACCGACCTCAGTCTCGACAGCTGGCACACCAACATCTATGACGGAAGGCTCAGAGATCTGGATTTGAGGGACAGCGGTCTGGACGGGTGGCAAGTAGTCGTTGGATGGGGCAGCAACAGGGGGCAGGTAGTTGTTGGAGAGCTCGCTCACATCACGACGGTGACGACGGAGGACGACACGACGGTGGGTCTTGTAACGGTAACCATCATCGGCCAGCTCATGAGCGGGAACAGGCTCAACATTCTGGACAGGGGGCAAGTACTCGTTGGATGGGAGTGGCTGGCTGATCTGCACTGGGGGCAGGTATTCGTTGGAGGGCAGCTCGTTCACATCACGACGGTTGCGGCGGACAACAACGCGACGGTTGGTCTTGTAACGGTAACCATCAACAGCGATCTGGCCCTGGGAGTCATCAACAACGTTGGAGACTGGAGCGAGGTATTCGTTGGAGGGAACTGACACCTCAACAGGGGGCAGGTACTCGTTGGAGGGCAGTTCGTTCACATCACGACGGTGGCGACGGAGGACAACACGACGGTGGGTCTTGTAACGGTAACCATCATCGGCCAACTCATGAGCGGGAACAGGCTCAACATTCTGGACAGGAGGCAAGTACTCGTTGGATGGGAGGGGCTGGCTGATCTGCACTGGGGGCAGGTATTCGTTGGAGGGCAGCTCGTTCACATCACGACGGTTGCGGCGGACAACAACGCGACGGTTGGTCTTGTAACGGTAACCATCAACAGCGATCTGGCCCTGGGAGTCATCAACAACGTTGGAGACTGGAGCGAGGTATTCGTTGGAGGGAACTGACACCTCAACAGGGGGCAGGTACTCGTTGGAGGGCAGCTCGTTCACATCACGACGGTGGCGACGGAGGACAACACGACGGTGGGTCTTGTAACGGTAACCATCATCGGCCAACTCATGAGCGGGAACAGGCTCAACATTCTGGACAGGAGGCAAGTACTCGTTGGATGGGAGTGGCTGGCTGATCTGCACTGGGGGCAGGTATTCGTTGGAGGGCAGCTCATTCACATCACGACGGTTGCGGCGCACAACAACGCGACGGTTGGTCTTGTAACGGTATCCATCAACGTCCAGGGAGCCCTGGTTGATTGGCTCCTGGTTGATTGGAGCCAGATACTCGTTGCTGGGAAGAGCAACGGTCTGGACATCCTGCTGCACAGGGGGCAAGTACTCGTTGACGGGCAGGTTGGCGACATCAGCGGCCACAGCTGCTATCACAGCAAAAGCAACGAGGAAAAGTTTCTGTTGAGCAGAAGGAGATTTGATTTGATTAAGATTCGGATGTTGAATATTCCACGAGATATGTTGGTATTTGGATGAGCGGAAGCAGCTCGAGATATGATGCGTACCATCTTGACTGCTGAAGTTGAGTTGTTCACTACAGTAAAACCGAAACTCTAATGAAGAAATACGCAGAACCTTTTGGTATTTATACAAATTCTTCTCGCTGTAATAGTGCTGTCTGCCCTGCATTGCTGTCGCCGTCACCGTCGCCGTCGCCAAAACAGTTGCTGTCGCTGTCGACGTCGACGTCGTCGTCGTCGTCGTCATCATCTACGGCGTTGTCTGTAAATTTCGCACGGCCAGACTCTGCACGAGTTCTAAGCCATTTCAGCGGCTCCAATTAACTGACCACGCTCGCTTGGCAAACTCGCTCAGAGACGAGCAGGCAGCAGCGACTGCGACGTCGGCGTCGACGTCAGCGCTTACATTCGCACAACGAGCTTAGCCAATTCGGTCGGACGGATTCTCTTAATTGTTTTCTTTAATCTTATGCAAAACATTTGATGGACAACAAGCACACACACACACACGCACAAGCACACGCAATAACTATATATATATATATCTATATGTTTATAGTTTTCGTTTGCTTTAACAAAGATTTGATTTGATTTGATTTAGTTATTGCTGTTGCTGTTGTTGTTGTTGTCGTCTTCTTCTCTTTAGATTTTCATTCAAATGAGATGCGAATAAAAGTCGCCTATTCAATCAATCGATATAAATTTATACACATGTTCAAGTACTTATGATGCCCATATGTTGTGTTTATTGTGCCTTGGCTTATTGTTTCCATTGTTGTGTCGTGTCGTCGCTGTTCATTAATCATTTAAAGGAACTGCCGCAACAGCGCGGCATTCGATTCCATTCAAAAAGATCTTATAATGATGGCATATTTCATTTTCGATTTATCTAGTGCGTAAATTAAATGCCGGATATAATGCGTTGACTCTCTGACCATTCACACTTTGACACCAAATGGATCCCCAGCCAATGCACGGGCCCATTTGCGAAACCGTATTTACAAATTGTGCAACTCCCCTTCGAAATTTGCTAGATCGCGTGTCAAATAGTTAAGTTGTATTAATTTGTTGACAATTCTTATCTGCGATCTAACTACGAATCTGCAAATAAGCAATAATAAATTTCAAACAGACAAACTGTAAGACATGCAAAAGAGTTTACACTAAGAGAAAATAGTTGACAGTGTTGAAAATCAAGTAAAAATTTTCAAAATATCAAAAGTTGCTTATCCAAGTCAAGAGTTTTTCTCAATGCATTTCGATATAGAACATGGATTAAATTTATCTATACTTAGTTTATAGTTTGATTTTTTCCAGTGTGTATAACTTAATTTGAGGCACACATTACCTTCCACACGGCTCAACTATTGGCATGATTAATGATATGTGATCTGTGCAAAGCGCAACATGAAAAGGAATTGCAAACATTTGACTCGATGCGAAGTGATATGCTAGTCTCAATGCTAAACTGTGCCATCGCTGGCATCAGGCCCGTTAGTTGGGCGCCAAGAACTAATTGGTTCCGGACCATTTGAAGGATGAATTTGCTGGGGAAAGACCAAAGGCTGATGTGTTTCTATTGGTACTTAGAATTGGCCAGCTCAACTACTAGTCATGGCTAGTCATGGTCAAGGCTAGATTAGTCCAGCTTCTCTTTCTCCAGAGAACGATCATAATGATTGAATTGGATTTGTAGACAAACAAATCTGTTTTGGTTAGCTGATAGACAAGTTTTGGCTAATTGACTGGTGCTATAAAGCAAATGTGGCGACCATCAAAAATTTACATTTGCTTTCAATGCATCCACATACGTCAGACGAATTAGAGTTCTTGTTTGTCGCCGTTAACCAAAACTATACAAACTGAACAATGGCAATACTAATTCGATTTCCTGTATTTTTTCGACAAATCGCCAGCTCCAGCTCCAGTTCCAATTGATGGGGCCCTAACACAATGTACAATCGAATCTGGCGATCGAATCGAAGCTTATTTTCTAGTCTAGTTTATGGGCAGCGAGAAGTGTTTATTATTCAAAACTACCCAATATATATAATTCTCTTATTTATTTACTTTTTGATTTTTTTTTTTTTTTTTTTTTTTTTTTTTTTTTGGTTTTGCATTGTATTTGTAGTACTGGTTCAGTTGGCCATAAATGTTGCTGGACAATACATCACAGGCGTAATTATTATGGCTTAGATGGCGTGGTCTCATCGCAGCAGCCGGTCCAAGCACTTAAAAGTGCCATTTCGGAATTAATGTTTATGCTGAAATGGCATAAATATGCAAATTAGTGAATGGCAGTTAAGCTCGTCCCGCCGACTATCGCAGAATCGAGAACACACCAGAAAAAAAATATATAAATAAATAAATAATAAAGAAGAAGAATATATGTATATAATAACACAAAAGACATCATAATGACCATTAAACTTAAATTGGTCTGCCAAAGAAATAACCGTGCGTCCAGCTCGGGCTTAAATCTGAATCATATTAACTAGTTCGCGCAGAGAATCGACCAGGTCGCCCTTTAGCCACGCTTCAGTTGGTCTGGCTATAGAGTTTCGTGACTCTGAAGTGCTTTGCGACTGCCTAATTTATTTTGCTCTTTCTCTTCTTCTTGTTTTTTTTTTGGCTTTTTGTTCCTTTTTATTTTCTTTTTTGTTGTTAACAGCGTCGCTCTGTCTAACAGAAACCTTTTTGCGCCGACTTAATTTATGCAAATTCTATTTTAATTAATATTATTCGCATTGGTTTAAGCAGCATCGAGCATCAAACAGCGGGCAGCAACAGCGAGAGTCTCTTTCACATCGCGTCGCTTCCTTCAAGCGGCACTCACACGCGCGCCTTAATTTAGTTTTCTAATCGCATACCCTAACCGGCGTTGGGCCCAACAGCTGCGGCATTGACTGGGCCGTTGCAAAGTCAAATAAAATTGCTAGGAATTCAGCTGATGATCGTGCTCAAATGATGCTGCCTTGAGCTACGCCTTGTGACTTGGTTATATTTGTTTGTCAACTGCAATTAAACAATTTGTTCATATTTTAATGAAATAATTAGAAGTAATTTATTAACGCGTGCCTCTCGACTGACCCCACGCCAAGCGTCAAGCAAACATTCCATTTGCCAAATGCAATTCGATTTCTAAATCTAAAAACTCCAAATTTCAATTCCAAAGACTTTGTAAGTAAAATTTGCTTCGGTTTAGTGAGAAGGCTCTGCGATCATTTGGACATAAATTTAATTATTATAAACCAGTTTTTAATGTGCACTTAACATCTTAATTAAAACTTAATAGAATAGAGTATAGCTGCCTCTGCTTGCATTTTTTGTTGTTAGTTAAGTACACGTTTTAGTCTTTTATGATAAATTAAGCTTTTGTTTTTTCTGCTCATTTTGTTGTGTTTAATTTAAATGCATGATAAATCATTCGGGAAACCAGTTTGCAGTCTTTCTTGCTTCAAATGTTGTCGGCGCGATCCACGGCAGCGACTAGAAAGTGCCGACAGCGACATGGATCTCATCTTCAACAGAATATAAATAAATAAAATGAAACGAAAACAGCAACAAATCCACAGATTCATAAATAGAATTATAATAATCTCGCACACTTCCAACACGCGGCTGGGCTATTAAAAATTCATACGCGTGGCACAAGAAATTTGCCAAGTTCCTTTCAAATTTGTTTCTCTTATTTATTATTTCACATATGCTGGTGGCCCACACAGCTACGATCGATGAGTTGATAGATGTGCAGAGGGGGTGGCGGGGGAGAGCTCGAACGAGGCATCAAATTGCGTGGTTCAGCTGGCTTCAGTACTACAAATTAATCACTTGTCAGTCGATCGTTAAGGTTTTTAGACATGACGTCAGCGGCGGGCAGCCCTTTTGGCCAGTTCCCACACAGAACCTACGAGCTTACAGAAGAACACCTCAGCTGAGGCTCATCTATCTGTATAGCTTTATGTCTGTATATACATTACTTGATGTGCCAATTAAGCGCAGCTTGCTCAATTATCCAGCCATAGAAATGAGATCATTGAACTCTCAGCCTCCCGCTCTAACTGTGCCGCACTCGCTTTGCATAGATTTAAAACAAAAACAAAGAAACGAAAGAAGAGAAAAATATATATATAAAAGAAGAGATAAAGGCAAGCAAGAAAAAAAAAAAAGCATAAAATTCGCACAGATTTTCGAAAAATCTATTTCTGTAATCAGCAACAGATCAAAAAGTTTGTCAGCGGCTCTTCAAAATAAATGTACCTGATTCTTAGTTATTACTTAATTTAATTTAAGCTAATCTAACAAAATTATTGATAAATGATATGAAATATATATTTGTTGGCTTATTCATAATTCGAAATTCGTTCAAGCAGAGGTCAGCCACCCATGAGATCGCCAGCTGATAGGCGACCCGGTTGCTAATGAATCTGCATTTGAAATGCTTGCAGCCACTGTTACAGCTACTGATGATGATGATGATGATGATGATGCGGCTACTGATGATGATGCTGTGGCTGCAGGTAGGTCAATCCCCAGCAGCATGTTGGTAACAAATGACTATGATTTAAGAGCTCGATGGCAAATATTTGGTTTGACATGTCAACAGGCATATTATACTGAATACATTGATCAGCGAGGGCCCGCCTTAGTTTACCAACAAACCATATATATATAGACAAATAAATAAATGCATACGTCTTAAGCCCTGTCTATAGGCTTTGTGAATCATACATTGTTTGGGCCTAACATGGGAGCTGTACATTTCCATCTCCAAGCTTTATTTAAATCATTGTAGTCTTGTTGTATTTTTCCTTACACAGTCGATTGGGCAAAACTATATTTATTTTTGTTTTCGTACACACAGTATATACATTGACATTTTTTTTGGATTATTGAATTTGCATGAGAATCGTATCTAAATGAACGCCTTAATTTATGCCGGCAATTGGTTTCGTGCTCATCTTCCTTTCTATTATGTCCAAAAACTTGCATGACCTGTGTGTATCTATTTCCATTGTGCTGCAAATCTCGCACAACTCTGAACTAGTTTCCTATACACGCATTTAACGTTTTCCGCTATTGAAGCTGGCGTGAGGAAGACAGTGAAGCCAAATGGCCAAGCTACCTAATATGTGACAAATAGCATAATTTAGGTGGTTCGGTAAATGGTTCACTTTTAAGTCTTGTTGTTTCTTTTTGTTGGATATTTCTCTTAACATAAGCTCATACCAGTAACTTTTAAATATATATAACATTTCCCAACACCGCTTATAAATTTCTAGAATCAGTTTATTTCTTGGCTTGAAATTATTATCAAATTATTACTGATACCAACATGAGCTGGTTCATATAAGGCCTAGATTATTTACTGATTTCAAGCACTATAATTATAATTTTTAAAAATTTTTGTTAGGGGTTTATTTTATAAAAACTAAAAAAAAAAAATAATAATAATATATAAAATATTTAAGCAAATTAAAATTAGACTTAAAAATAAAGACAAGAAACTAAAAAAATTTTATTAAAAAAATGAGTGCAATTAAAAAAATGATATAAAAACGTATTATTTTTTATAAGAATTAATCTATTTTACCTATGATTTATTAATTTAATTTTTAATTTTTTATTTATTTATTTATTTTTTTTTTTTTTTTTTGTTATATTTAATTATTGCCTATTTTCACTATCTCTTCCCAACAGTATTTTGTAGTGCAGTGTAAAGCTCTCCAAAAAAGCTTCACCAACCAAGCTTTAACTAGGTTAAGCCAGCAATAGCTTTGAAGTTTGACTCTGGCATAAGCGGAAATGGAGCCATCTTTTACAACGACCGCCCGAAAGTAGGCAACAATTTTTTACAATTCGATTTCTGCTCTTATAGCAATTGCCGTGATATATTTAGAAATACGTATTATACATTATGGAGAGTTGGGTAGGTTCACTTAATTTGCCTGGGATTCTTGTAGTGGTATCCGTGCTCGGACGCCGTGGAGCTGGCCCTGTGACGCGATCCTTTGTGCTGAGGCGCTGCATAGCTCAGCTCCGGCGAGCTAGCGGCAATGCCAATATTTGATGGATCGTCATCGTCGTAGTAGTCACCATCGGTGAGCAGCACTGAGCGTTGATTGCCATTTAAGCGGACTAACATGCGACTCTGCACCGGATAACTGTAGAAGCTGCCATCGATGATGTTCGTATCCTGATGATTGCCGACAACACCCGTTGGTCCCTGCGGATTTGGTTGACCGAAGACATTACCGCGCAGCACATTGAGGCCTTGGTAGTTGCTGCGATTGCGCCAGCGACGTCCATTGCGCCGCCCGTTCAGCCGTACAGTCACTGCGCCCAGATTCGGATTGCCATTCCCATTGCTATTTCCATTGCCATTTCCGTTGGCTGTCAACTGGCCACCAATCACGGGAGTAAAGAACTGTGCTCCAGTAGGCAATTGAGCGCCCTGGACTGGATTTCCATTGCCTCCTGCAGGCAATTGGCCGCCCAATACGGGATTGCTATTCCCAGTTGGGGCTTGAGCTCCTGTTGGCAATTGTGCTCCCTGAACAGGATTACCATTGAACACAGGATTCCCAGGATTACCATTGCCCGGAGCTGGCGCTTGTCCCCCCGCTGGAAGCTGTCCTCCCTGAACTGGATTACCATTGCCAAAATTAGGCTCTTGTCCTCCAGCTGGAAGCTGTCCTCCTTGGACAGGATTGCCAAGATTTGGCGCTTGGCCTCCAGCTGGCAGTTGTCCTCCCTGGACAGGATTACCATTGCCAAAATTAGGCCCTTGTCCTCCAGCTGGCAGTTGACCACCGAAAACGGGGTTTCCATTGCCCAGAGTTGGTGCTTGTCCTCCAGCTGGAAGCTGTCCTCCTTGTATTGGATTGCCATTGCCAAAATTTGGCCCTTGTCCAGCTGGTAATTGTCCTCCCTGGATAGGATTACCATTGCCGAAATTGGGCGCTTGACCTCCTGCTTGGAGTTGAGCTCCGAAGACGGGATTGCCATTGGCCTGAATTGGCGCTTGTCCTCCAGTTGGCAGTTGTCCACCCTGGACAGGATTACCCAGAGTTGGAGCTTGCCCTCCAGCTGGTAGCTGTCCTCCTTGAATCGGATTGCCATTGCCAAAAGCTGCTGCCTGTCCTCCAGCTGGCAGCTGTGCACCCAGCACAGGGATGAAGCCATTCTGCGGCTGACCAACAGCTAACTGTGCGCCCAGTAGCGGAACAAATTGATTGGTGTTTCCATTACCAGGATCGATTTGTATGACAACCGAACTGGGTCGCTGCACCAGCCCACCAGCCTGGCCATTTATGAAGGCACCTCCACCTACAGCTGGAACGAATAGATTCTGATTGACAATCCCGTTTCGGGAGGGATCAATGAAGAGATTATTGCCGTTGCCTAAATTGGGAACGAAACCAATTGGTAATTGGCCATTTAACTGAAATCCATTTGCTGGCAACTGACCCCCAGCTGGCTGCTGTGCGCCACCTGGTGGTGCAGCATTAGTTGGCAATTGTGCGCCACCTGGCGGTGCAGCATTAGTTGGCAGCTGTGCGCCACCTGGTGGTGCAGCATTAGTTGGCAGCTGTGCGCCACCTGGTGGCGCAGCATTAGTTGGCAGCTGTGCGCCACCTGGTGGGAGTCCAGTATTGGCAGGCAGCTGTCCACCATTTGGTGAGGCATTAGCTCCTAATTGAGCACCGGTCGGGCCAGCGTCGCGGCAGCCAATGGGAGGATTTCCAGCAACTGGGAACTGGCAATTGGGCAAAGAAGTCACAGGCGCCTGAGCACCCGTTGGAGCTTGAGCACCCGTTGGAGCTTGAGCACCCGTTGGAGCTTGAGCACCCGTTGGAGCTTGAGCACCTGTTGGAGCTTGAGCACCAGTCGGAGCTTGAGCACCCGTTGGAGCTTGAGCACCCGTTGGAGCTTGAGCACCTGTTGGAGCTTGAGCACCCGTTGGAGCTTGAGCACCCGTTGGAGCTTGGACACCCGTTGGAGCTTGGGCACCCGTGGGTAATACGATTCCCGGCACAAGAGGATCAGTACTTATCTGGGAGCTCAATTCAGAGTCCTGCGATTGCACATTGATCTGCGTATGGAAGACAGAGTTGGGTGCGCTTGCATAGAGTACGCGATTGGGCCGACGACGACGTGTGACGATCTGTGAGGGAGGTGCGGTCAGAAGGCCAGCGGTGCGCAGTTGAGGTACCGCTTGCTGGTAGTGTATGTGCTGGGTCTTCAGGTCCGGCTGCTTGTCGTAGTGATGGTAGTGATCCACGCGCTTGGGCTCGTGATGCTCTTCGCCCTTGTGGTAGACAACATGTTCACTCGTGTGCTTGTCCTTGCGGAAGAAGGGCTTCAGGATGTGCTCCTCCTCCGGCGGCAGATACTGATGATCCTCATCGTCCTTCGTACTGCCGATGGTGCTTCGATGGAGTCACCTCGCACAGCCAGCCCAGAGCTAGCAGGCCTACCAACAGAAGTCTCAGCGGATCCTATCAGAGAAATGAAACGGATAGAGCTGCATTTGGCAAAGACCTCGAGTTGATATTCCGTGCTTTGATCTTACCATTGCGTCTGTGCTCTACTTGGAAATTATAATCCAATTATATACGAAAATTCTCGCCACTCTTCTTAGAGTGCACTGCACTTCCAGTGGGATCTGCGGCGTGAAACCAGTTGTCGATCGTGAGAAATTCGTCGGGCACCACATCCGACCCATTTATTGTATTGAA
This sequence comes from Drosophila arizonae, assembly GCF_054131065.1. Classification (NCBI taxonomy): domain Eukaryota; kingdom Metazoa; phylum Arthropoda; class Insecta; order Diptera; family Drosophilidae; genus Drosophila; species Drosophila arizonae. Next base: position 3,728,595 of record NC_142924.1, on the reverse strand, counting down.
TGCTGCCAATTTATACACAAATGAGGTTGCGAAGACAAAGCTACCGCCATCCGCCACAAAGCTTCACAAATCAAAGACGATTCGATTTATGGACCAAATCAAGATGCACGCACCGACGCCGAAGCAGAGGTTGTTAGCCGTTAACTCGCTTGCAAGCGGGCAAAAAAATAAAAAAAAAACAAGTAAGAAAGCTCTAGTCGAGACTGCTCGACTACGAGATCCCCTGAACCCTTGGAGCAATAGATATTTCAATAATTTTTCGCGTCTTTCAGCTTACACAAGAAACACGCACACACACACACACAGGCATACATATACACACACGCATACAGACACACATACACACACACACACACGCATACATACACAAACGCATACACACACACATACACATACACACACACATACACAAACACATACAAACACACATACACAAACACATACACACACAAGCACCCACGCATAAACACGCATGGGCTGCAGTGAGCGCTTACTATGAGAACTTAATTGTTTAATTACTTTTTTTATGGACGTACGATCTTCATGAAACTTTCAGATTATGATTATAACATGGATATGCATGTAATTGCCAAAGCACAAGTCTCTAGTATTTGAAATACGCTTTATACAAATGTGAGGGTGAGGGGGTGAATTTAAGGGTGGGGGGTAAATTTTAACAAAAACCGAAATTGTATAAACAAAGAAGCAACACACTGCCGAAAATGTTAGTAGACTTGAATATTATATGTATTCGGTATTAGGTAAGCGAGTTATCATCATTAAAAAAGAACTGCTTTGATGAATAATATTATCTTCATCAATTCAAATTTAGAAAGCTTTATAGTCAATTCGAATTTCGTCTGCTGAATATTTTAATATACTTAACTGATAAGTTACAATAATATTCGCACTCAGCTACTGAGCAGTCATAAAACACTCTCCAAGATATATTAATGCACTTTGGATGATGAAATCGGGCTGGCTAACACATAATACAATGAATATACTTTGGTTTGGCATAAGATAGGAATTGGAATAAAGTTTTTACCAAACATTGCAAATAGAGAAATGGCACCATCCATATATAATATAATAATATTATACATTACATTAATATATAATATTATATGTAAATCACAATCATATAGAAATAATCGATTGCATATTATAAAATATTCCATAAGCTTGATTCCAGTTTATAAATGGATTATATTTATTATAAACAAACAAAAGCTTTTAAAAATCAACAAAAACAGATAGCTAAATTAATATTTTTATTATTATAATTTTATTGCTGATAAATGTGATTGCAAATAAATTTATTCAAATTGTTTGAAAAAAAAACTCTTTATGCACGATGCCTGTAGATGCGACGACGCACAGTTCGGTATTCGTAGCCGGCATGGGCGGCAGCCGATGCAGCTGCTTCGAAAGTGTAGTCCGAGGAATCGGCAGACTGGAAACTAAGCGCTGGAGCTGCTATCGGAACAGCAATGGACTGCACTGGAGCAGAGGCAGCTGCATAATGACGAGCCTGGGCAGCAGGAGCAGCTGCAGCAGTGGGAACTGGTGCAGGTGCTGGACGTGAGGCGACTAGAGCTGGTGGCACATAAGAGCGAGCAGGAGCAGGAGCTGATTCAGCAGAGGCGAAAGTTTGGGCAGCAGCAGAAGCAGCTGCTTGATGAACTCGAGCAACAAGGGCTGGGGCAGCAGCACGAGCTGGTGGCACATAAGAGCGAGCAGGAGCAGGAGCAGGAGCTGATTCAGCAGCGGCGAAAGTTTGGGCAGGAGCAGAAGCAGCTGCTTGATGAACTCGAGCAACGGGAGCTAGGGCAGCAACACGAGCTGGGACGGGAGCAGGTTGAACATATTTGCGAGCAGGAGCAATAGCGGAAAGTGGAACTGGAGCTGGACCTGGAGCTGGAACTGGAGCTGGAGCCGGGACAGCAGCTGGTGCTACATATGCCTTCACAGGAGCGGCTACTGAAGCAGCCACAGCTGAGCCGGGAGCCGCATAGTTGTAGCCGCCATCGGCAACTGCGCAGCTCACCAAGGCGAGAGACAGGATATAGAGCTGCTGCAATTAGAGTCCCAGCTGTGAACGAGAGTAAATTCTATACATGAGGATCGTATTTACCATTTGAACTTAAGCTTCCGTGTGTTATTGAGTTGAAGTAACGAATAATCACTATTCAGTAGCCGAGTAAGGCTTTTATATAGAAGCGAACCCAAACGACGGAAATAATGCACATCATCAATCAAAACTGATTGACGGATGGTCCCATCCACTGGACTTGGCGTGCAAAAAGTGGCTACACTATTCACTCTCTAATATCTCCCATTCATTGCTGTCTATCGCAATGGAATTTGCTATCTAAGCAAATTTATGTCCGAGCCAAAAACCAGATTCGGCTTCAATTAACAGCGGACTATTTTCGGCGTGGTAAACATAGATCGAGCTAGATCATACAGCAAGTGACGAAGTCTACTTAAACACTTCAATAAATCGTATCTTATGCTAATTTGTGATAGAGCAATAGCTAAATGGGTTTAATGTTTGGCATGTCTGTGATGCTTTTATATGTATAATCTAAGATCAAATTAATGTTCCCTCGCTCGGTCTCTTGGTCATTGTCTTCCTTACAAGATGGTTATTAGTTTAGTCCATGCAATATTTGGACAATAGAAATATTTGTTTCGCTTTTGTTTTTCGTTTTCTTTATTATCTTGCTTTATTATCTGACAATTTCGGCTAAATGCAAATCAACTGGAAATATATTCTGCATTCACAGAAGAACTCTAGTGAGAATTAGCATTTGAGAATGGCTAGCGGTTCGGGTCGAAACCAGTTAGCCAACCGACGTCGGATGGATATACATATATGTGTATAAGAACATATATGCAAATATATTTTGTGTGTATTATGGAGTTAGCCAAGTATGTCCTGAGGTGGCAGATATGTGCGAGACGGCTGTTGTTGAATCTGCGGCAACACAAGGGATGACACGATTTGACGCTGGCGCTGGGGCAATACGCGTATCGGTTCTGGGGCAATCAGCTGCGGACGGGTCACAACCACTTGTTGCTGCGGCAGCGACACAGTGGATGTCACGATTTTACGCTGGACCTGGGGCAATACGCGTATGGGTTGCTGGGCAATAATCTGCGGACGGATCTGCTGGATCTGGACTTGGGGCACTATGCGTCGGCGCGAAATCAGCTGAGGCTCAATCAGATTCGAAATGAGCTGTGGCTGCTGCGAAATAATCCTTGGCTGCTGCACAATCAGCTGTGGCTGCCGCGAAATAAGTCTTGGCTGCTGCACAATCAGTTGTGGCTGCTGCGAAATAATCTGTGGCTGCTGCACAATCAGCCTTTGCTGCTGCGAAATAAGCCTTGGCTGCTGCGAAATAAGCTGCGGCTGCTGCACAATCACCTGCGGCTGCTGCACAATCCTGCGCTGGGTTATGAGACTGCCCCCAAGTTGCGAAGCTAGGTCTTCCTGGGGTGGCAAATAGGTACGAAGAAGTGGGGAGGTGGCTGCCGCTGCACCAAGCAGCATCAAGCCCATCAACACAAATACAGAACGCTGCAAGGAAGACGAAACCATTTGGATTGATTAAGGAGTAAAGAGTAGATCCCTGCAAGTGAGGAGCTTAAAACTCACCATGTTGCTTAGTCAAAGCTTCAGAGTTAAATTGTTAGCATACTCGGGTGGGCTTAGATATTTATAAGAAAGGTGCTGGTGAATGTAGTCTGGGCCAAACCCAAATTGGATTACTTAATATGTATATGGATGTTATGGACAGCAGACACAATAAACCATAACACGCGCCATAAAATTAGTTTTTATCGCAATGCAAAATTAATGTGAAACAATAATCTATAGAGTAATAAGATCCACCAAAACGGGTCCCGCCGTTAAAAAAGTAACTGTAAATTTATATACAGTATAGATATATTGTGTTGCTTATATTATTTCGCTTTTAAACCATTTCTACATCTCAATTTCAAATTCATTATTTAGATTATGTGCAAACCTGTTGCTGCACTTAACAGAGGCACTTCACCGACCGGCTTAGCGGAGACACTAAACCAGAACGCTCAGCTAATGTTAGGCGCATGTTAATTTCAAGTCGCAAATCGAAAAAAAAAATTCGTGACGCATGCGGCGTATACGTAATATGCTGCATAGCTAATGACCATACGTTGACAGAATGGTCGATTGTCTACTCTGTTACTTTCTTATTTATATCTCTTAGCGTGGTTTGGTTTGTTTAGCTCAAATTTGTTGATCGTTTTTATTATTTGTACACAAAATTCTTGGACAGGCTCTACAACAATCTATATTTGAACAAATAGAATTAGAATCTATTCCAATCACACCGTCGAATACTAATTTATGCACATAAGATACCTGAAAAGTCACAGAAACTAATAGAACCGGTTGCATTAAATCCATGTATTTGTTTTTTTTTTTTTTTTTTTTTTATACCCTGAACCCATTTTCAATGGGAAATCAGGGTATAATGGTTTTGTTGAAATGTATGTAACAGGGAGAAGGAGGCGTGGCAGACCCCACAAAGTATATATATTCTTGATCAGGGTGACGAGCTGAGTTGATTTGGCCCTGTCCGTCTGTCTGTCCGTCTGTCCGTCTGTCCGTCTGTCCGTATGTATGAACGCGTCGATTTCAGAAGATATAAGAGCTAGAGACTTCAAATTTTTTTTAAAATGTCCGTAATTACAGCGCGCATATCAAGTTTATCATTAAAATTCGATAACTCATCCCGATCTTTTTTTATCGATAAAAAACCTTATCGAAAACCAGTTATAAAATTATATCTTCTACACCTTTATTGCTAGAGTCTCCAAATTTTTAATGTATACTTATATGCAATTTATACAATTTCGGTTTTTGTTAAAATTTACCCCCCACCCTTAAATTCACCCCCTCACCCTCACTTTTGTAAAAAGCGTATTTCAAATACTAGAGACTTGTGCTTTGGCAATTACATGCATATCTATGTTATTATCATAATCTGAAAGTTTCATGAAGATCGTACGTCCATAAAAAAAGTTATTAAACAATTAAGTTCTCATAGTAAGCGCACACTGCAGCCCATGCGTGTTTATGCGTGGGTGCTTGTGCGTGTATGTGTGTGTGTATGTGTGTGTGTATGCGTTTGTGTGTGTATGCGTGTGTGTGTGTGTGTATGTGTGTCTGTATGCGTGTGTGTGTATGTATGCCTGTGTGTGCGTACGTGCCTGTGTGTGTGTGTGCGTGTTTCTTGTGTAAGCTGAAAGACGCGAAAAATTATTGAAATATCTATGAAGAGCAGAACTCTGGCTTGGTTTCGTTTCGTACAAATATTGCTTTTCTCTTTGCTAATCGGGCTCTATTTCAAGCTCTGACACAAGTCGCATTTTAATTTGGATTAAGGCTGCTTATATAACTTAAGTATTTAAAATATATATTTATATATATGTATATATGATTATTTAATTTTTATTTGTCTGTCTGCTTCTATTCATTTGTACAATTGGCATACATCTAAATAATTATACACTTATTTAACTGATCTTAACTTTTTACTAACTTATTGTTGAACACAAACTCGTTTCTTTTGCCTTGGCATTCAAAATTTACATTGTGCGATGAAGTAATCCGAGCTGACTTAAATATAGACTACATTCCCGAATAAGCTGCCGGAAACTCGAATGGAACTGATACAGTTAGTCGTCGTCAGGCGCGATTGTAGTAGAACAACTTGTAGATTCGCCAATTAGCTAGCAAGAGATGACCGAGGAGATATGGGAAGCCCAAAAGGCAGCGGTCGAAGTGAATGAGCCATCGCCTATGAGTAAAGCCCCACAGGGTCAAATCTCCGGAGTGATTAACCGTAAAGCCACAGACAAATTGCCAACGAAAATAAAAAGATAAATATTAATGAAATGCAAAATAAATAAACAAATATGATTAATTTATAGAATGAAGATATTTTCAACATAAGAAATGATAAAGTCTCTAAATTCGTCGAAAGATTTGGCCCGTTAAGGGGGAAATCCCAAATGGAAACGTGTTCTATTTAAAGCCCAAATATGAGTATTTAGTTATTACGTGAGTTAATACGGATGAAGAATTTAACCGTAGCATACCCTATTTTGTTTATTAATTAACACTTGAGCCGAGGTCTTAATAGTAAACACGAGATACTTATGTTAAGCAAATTTGTTTGTATTAATTGAATATGTTAAAAATTTAAATTTATATTTAAATTTATATTTTTCAGAAAGACGAAATTTGTATTTGGAAATCGTAAATTTTCGGTCTAATCAGCTACGAGAGGCTGGAATCCCACTTATAAACGTGTTCCACTTAGACAAAAAAAATATATATATATTATCTATGTAGTAAAGTTCAGAATAAACATTAATGTGTTTATTTATAAAAAAAATAATAATAATAATAATAATAATAATAAGAATATTAATAATAATTCGTCTGGAAATAGATTTTTCAGAATATTAAATATCAAAAATTTATATAAAAAATTAATAAAAACATAATTCTTATTTAATCTTAAAAAAAAAAAAAGTTGATTGTCAAATTAAGGAGGGGAAAATTCCATAAAGAAACTGGTTCTTAGTGAGTCCCTTAAAAGGGCAATATTTTGCATGAAATTAAATTAAATCAATAGAATAACAGACTCCCAGATACCCCATATAATATATTTATATATGCAAAGTTCACTAGAGATAGTTGAAAATAGAAAACATAAAATATTACAATACAAAAAATTATAAACATAATAAATAATATATGTTAAACACTTATTTAGTATTCAAAATTACCTCTCTGAGATAAGATGCGGGGTATATGTTGAATTCGCAAACTAGTTTTGTTAAGAACTCTTTGCTTTACAGCGAATCCAGGGAGATGAGCAACGAATGCGATGTAAAGAGAACTTTTTCAAGCGTCAAAATGAAATATGAAAAATGAAAAATGAGTTTACATAAAACGCATGTAAATATGAATTAATGATATGAGATGCTGTTTTAGCTCAATGTGCGGTTAGCATTGAGTGCGGCTTGATTAGAAAGACGTCATCCAACTTTGAGCCCCGGCAGCTGGCTAATGCGAATATTCGGGGCTTGGCAAGGCCAATTTCCAGTCAAGTTAATTGCGTGCTAATCGGATGCAAACTTTTATTGATACCTCTCAAATTAACAGTTGGCTAAAATAAAAGAACAACATTCAGGTAATATAATCGGTTTGAGAATTGCGATCCACTGTAGTTAATGGGCATGGGTCAACATTTCTGCGATTGGGAATGCAGCTGCTTGGCTGGGCCCTTCGCTGCGAACAGGTTTTTGCACGCATCTCCTCTTGTATATATGGCCCATTGTCCGAGCGTGAAGGTTAACCAAGCCCGGCTTGCCCTGGGCACCGGCTTGTCTGAGTAATCGAGGGCTCTGCTGAGCGACAACCGGGAGTGCGATTAGTTAGCGGAACTGCTCTTCATGCGTTACGTTGCGATCAGATAGCGCATAAATAAAACATCATACTAAATGTCGCGCCAGGGCGCATTTATATCGATTTCGTATTTCATTAATAACCATAAAATGGCAAATAATTTTGATTTTATATTCAACAGCCACGCCCGCTTTACCAACCTATAAAGAGCACCTCTGTTCGATAGGCATACAAGAATAATTTGTTGAATAAAATATCATAGATATTTTATTGCTTAGCATATTGACTACGCCCTAAATTAGAATACTCCACACGTCTAATGGGTATGTTCAGATTTCTAGCCGGTAGCTGTGCAGCCAGGGTATTAAGCAGCCAGTACTCGGCTGTCAGGGTATTCAGCTGTCGATAGACGCAACCCTCTTTGGAATTGAGAATATTTGAATTCCTGTTGATAACTCGGCATTTTATTGTGCTTAAATCTATATCGCTGTGGCAACTGACGAAAAAAGAGCGAGCAGAATAATTTTATGAGTGTGTCGTTCTGTCATAGCCGGTTAACCAGCCCAAGATCAGGTTCGGGTAACTTTTTTGGCATCGGCACTGTCGTTGTTGCTATTATTGAGAAGATTCTTCTGCTTCTTCTCTTGCCGAAGATCAGCTTTGGCATGTCGAAGCTATCCTGAAACGATGCGGCCCGACGTATAAATAATGTCTCGCTTTTCATCGCCAAGCAGTAATACTTAACCTTCGTCGGGTGAATTTGGAGCTGAGCAAAATGGTAAGTCAAAAAACGAGGAGAACAAATATGTGAATCAAAGAGCTCTAGCGACACAGCTTACTTAACATCGGATTATTCTGCGATGCAAATATCGATAGACGTGCCTATATCAGTCATCTAAGTTCTCTCAATCGCTTGCCTAACTTGCAGAAATTCCTAATCGCCCTCGCCTTGGTGGCAGCCGTCAGCGCTGACGTTTCCCACCTGTTCTCCAGCAGTGATAATCGGCAAGCGGATGGTTACCACTATCAGCAACCCAGTCAGCCGTTCGTCATCGATGTGCCCCAGGTCATCAAACAAAAGCAGGTGGTCTACGAACAGCAACCTCAGGTAGTCTACAAAAAGCAAAACCAGGTCATCTACGAGCAGCCCGCTCCAGTGGTCGTCCAACAGCAAAACAAGGTGGTTTACGAGCAGCCCGCTCCAGTGGTCGTCCAACAGCAAAATAAGGTGGTTTACGAACAGCAACCTCAAGTGGTGTACCAAAAGCAAAAGCAGGTGATCTACGAACAGAAACCTCAGGTAGTGTACCAACAGCAACCTCAAGTAACCTACGAGAAGAAAACTCAAGTAACCTACGAGCAGCCCGCTCCAGTTGTCGTCGAAAAGCAAAATAAGGTGGTTTACGAACAGCAACCTCAAGTGGTGTACCAAAAGCAAAAGCAGGTGATCTACGAACAGAAACCTCAGGTGGTGTACCAACAGCAACCTCAAGTCACCTACGAGAAGAAAACTCAAGTAATCTACGAACAGCCCGCTCCAGTTGTCGTCCAAAAGCTCATTTCAAATACTCCTGCCGGCATCCTGAAGAAGGATGGATACCATTATGAAACGCCTAAAATCGTTTTCGAGCCAGCGCCCAAACCAATCCAAAAGGTTGTGATCCCACCTAAGCCCGTTAACGACTATCTGCCCCCTAAGAAGATTGTGCAGCCAATCTACAAGCCAACCCCTAAGATCATCATCGATCCTGTGCCCACTGTTAAGCCTGTGGTGCCGATCTACAAGCCAACCCCTAAGGTCATCATCGATCCTGTGCCTGTGGTGCCAATCTACAGACCAACCCCGAAGGTTGTGATCCCACCTAAGCCCGGTAACGACTATCTGCCCCCTAAGAAGATTGTGGAGCCAATCTACAAGCCAACCCCTAAGGTCATCATCGATCCTGTGCCCACTGTTAAGCCTGTGGTGCCGATCTACAAGCCAACCCCTAAGGTCATCATCGATCCTGTGCCTGTGGTGCCAATCTACAGGCCAACCCCAAAGGTTGTGATCCCACCTAAACCCGGTAACGACTATCTGCCGCCAATCGGCTATACTTACCCCAACAATCCTCAGCCATCTTTCGATTATTAAGGAAAGCCTATTGTATTTAATTTCCTCTTCTAGTATTAGATCCTGCATACGAATTCCTGATGATAAAATGAATTGAAATCGAAACACGAATAAAAATGATAATGAAAAACTGAAATGAAAAACTAGTTTACAAAAATTCGGATATTTCTATAGCACAGCAAAATAAAACTTTAAAATCTGATTAGGTTGAAAAAGAGTTTCCCAAACTGGTTACTGTTCTTTTGAAGCTTCATTTGGGAATTATAAAATATTAGAGTGGAATCGCCAAAACTGTGTACTTTTCCTATCCAATAAAATCTCCAAAACTGATTCTTAAAATTAAGAATTTTATTATTCTTCTCTTAAAAATAAATAAATAAATAAATAAAAATTATTAATATTAATATTAATAATAATTAGAATTTTAAAATATAAACTGCTAAAATATAATTAAAAACGAAAAATATATATATATTTTACTTTTATAACATTTTCTTAATTGAATTAAGTTGTATTTATTTTATTTTAATTTATACTTTCATGTGCTCTATTATTAAGATTTCATCTTTTTTCTACAGCCCATTTTTATACAACACAATCTCTTCAATAACATCTTGTCTAAAAGTATGCTTGATTCCAGCAACCGAAATCTTATTAGCCAAGCCAAAAAGTAAACTCAATAATAATTCTTCAAAAAAATAAATAAATAAATATGTATATGAATGTTTATCAGAACTAAAAATGGCGACTAAAGACCAAGGCGGCTCAGAGAAGAGAGAGCAGCGCAAAAGGTCTTCGAGAGCAGCTTAAGACCAGCTTGAGCTACGTTTGGGTGGCTTATTAAATCTGGTTTTCATTTGCTGCAGACAGTAGGAGTTGGGCGGAGGCTCGCATCGATTGCTGTACGCTCATCGTGATCCATTGAGGGCTGAGTCAAAGTGTCAAAGTTGACAGAGACAAATGGCTCGAAGCGCTAATTGAAAAGGAAACGTGGTGAAGGTGCTGACAGCAGCTGTTTTATATGTGCTGAATATGTGGAGTCGTATTTGAATTTGGATTGGCTGCACAATTAGCCACACGTGATGGATGCTGGCGCACATCTGGCAGCGCATAGAATCATTAATTCGATAGTGAAGACAAGAGACAAGAGACAAAGCCACAGCGCGCACTGACACTTGACCCCACACAAAAGCCGAACACGTCTTGACCTTGACAATGATTCGATTCGATTCGTTTCGATTGGAGTGAGCGCTGGCAGCTATGGCCCCAAACATTGCCAGCCAGAGATGTAGCTCTGTTGTTTATCTAGGGCCGCTCTAACTATCGAATTGCTGTTGTTTGACAAGCAACAGCAGCAGCAGTAGAAGCAGAAGCAACAGTAGAAGCGGCATCAGCCACAGCCACATTAACAACGTCAACAACATTAACAACATCAACAACATCAACAGCAGCAGCAGCAGCAGCATCAGCTTCATCAGCATCATCAGCAACAGCGCAATTAATAAACGGAGCTAAAAAACAAACACGATCGACATATAGAAGTATAAATAGTTGGGGTATCGGCGCCAATGCCTGCATTCGCTCGAACCCCGTCGCTGGCAGCTATAAAGCATTCAAGTACATTCTATTCACGTCCTATAGGCATATTCCCCTGTCAAGATGGTAAGCCATTATCGCACGTATTCCATTACTCTTATTATTATTATTACTATCATTGGTACTCATAATTGTTATGGGTCTCAGCGATTGTTTATTTGGGCTCTGCTGGCGGCGCTTTGTCTGCATTACACACGGGCGGATGTCTCACAGCTCGTTAAGTCGGGCAACGGCTTTGTTTACGATGTGCCCAAGGTCAGTGAGCTAGAACTGGAGCTGAACAATGAGTTCCCCACTGGCCAGGAATTCCCACAGGACGCCATACCCGTCGCCCCCTCCGATGCGGAACTGGGACAGGCCGAAGCCGTCGAGCAACTGCCCCAGCCATCCGCTGCCAGTGATGGCAGCGCTGCCTATGCCTCGTCCAAGGGTCACGGTTACGCGTATCGCGTGCCCAGCAGACGCTTCAAGAGCTAAGCGCATAGCTATTTATAGATAGTTTCTACTTGTTTCTACCAAAGTCTTAAAACACTAAAACCGTAATAAAATGTGTTGAAAACAAACAAAATAAATATGAGCCTTAAAAACTTCCTATATGAAATCCAAAGTCCATTTCCGATACTTAATTGACGAGATAAGTGTATATATATAATTATTCAGTATTATAACTATATATTTATATATTTGATTTATTTAATTACTATAGCTAAGTATTGGTATAGCTAATCAATAAATTGAGCCCATCGAGTAGAGTTTCTTTTGCTGCAGACAAAATTATTCTTTTCATCTTTTGAACAAGAACAGACAAGAGTAGTCTTGGTTTGGGAATTGGTTTTGAAAAGAGTCCATAAGCCTTTAGTGACAATATGATAATATGCCCATTGATGCTTAAGCATCGTTCAGGGCGATTCTTTGTTAACCTTTCACCGTCCAAGGGCTTCTCGGATTGCCTTGGACAGCGCTTAGAATGAAAACGATATTGAACAGAAAAGAAAAAAAGAAACACACACACACACACTACACAAAGATGTGACTCTTGCGCTCAATCCTAATAAACACATAGCTCTATCTGGTTTTTAATTCTTTTTTGACTAAAAATAAAAACATACAAACGAAAGACAAATATTTTTGTTAAACCGGTTGCAGTCTGAGCAGTCAGCGGCAATTTCGCACATGCTTGAATTTTTGACATGCTCGCGCCTATCAATTTCTGAGGGCAAGTGCACAATTTTAATTCAATCGTTTACACAAATTGCGCAAAATGGTGGCCAAATGCGAGCAGCGCGAATCGAGCGCACGCCACAGCAATCGATTTTCAAGCAATTTTTGGTAATCGATCAAAGCCAAAGCCGCTGGCGGTTCAACAACCCGCATTAATTAGCTAAGCCAAAAACGAAGATGTCTTGAAATCGAAGCTATAAACAAAGCAAGTGGGCACGCTGGAGGGGAGTGCTGATGGACTATGAGATGCCACGTAAAATTTGAATATGAAAATATGAGAAATGAAAAAAAATGCTAGATGATCATCACTGAACAACGAGGGACATTTGAGCTTTCACATGACTTAGATCATTATGACCTTTGTGAGTAATATGCAGAGTATTATCGGTCTACTAGCACATCATGGCCAGTCAATCCAAGTACAGGGTATTCAACAGTGATAGTTGAAACAGAGTCAGGAAATAGGAGCGACTTATCTACATGATCTTCACTGATTTATTATCTGTTCTATGACTCCACTCGAGAATGCCCACTCTCTCGGCATATGTAGGGTATTTAAAAAGTGATAGTTGAAACAACAGCCGCATCAAAGTAGTTTTATGATCTTCATCTGATCTGCGATCTGCATGTAAACTGTTTCGTGTCTGCTCGACAAATTAGTGAAGAATTTTTAGTGCTGGCAAATGTGTCGCACGTTACGGCGTATCAGCTGAGGCTTACGCTAACGTCAGACGTAGGCGTCCAGCTAGGCATTTGGAATAGGTAGCACAGTTTTGATGTGTGGCTTAAGTACTTCTTTAATCCGAAGACTTCCGCAAGCTTTTCAGAGACAACTTCATTGTGCGCGCGAGAATTTGGCGGCCACTCGAGCTGCTTGAGCTGCTTGAGCTGCTCGAGACTCGGTAATTATTATAAATGAAGTCTAAATGATTTATGACAGGCAGCGCAGTGCGCTTACAACTGAAATGCTCTTTTGGTCAGCTCGGAAGCGTGGCATTGTGCTCAGCTAGACAAGAATACAGTTGAGTGGCTTTAGGCCCGTCTCATGACGACGTTGATGAAAATGCTCGACGAGCATTTATGTTATGTTATCTTATGTTGACGTCGCACACAAGCAGCGAGCGAGCCACAATGTGCATAATGATCACAGCTAGCAATATAGATAGATAGATACAAATATACATGCACACATGGACAGATACAGATACTGATTTGGAGAATACATAATAATCGAGCAACGGCATATCGATTTAAATAATAATAATTGGCCGGCCTTTTGAGCCATGGACAGCAATGCCAGCGAGTCTAGAATTGTGACTATAAATAAACAGGTGCCACAACGATTGGTCAATCATTGAACGTCTTCGAGTCCAAGGTGTAACATGGTGCGTACCTCTCTGCCCAAGCTCCATTGCATCGCCAGCTGAGCTCTGTTTCTTCTTAATTACAGAACGCATTCCTTAGCCTAGCACTGGTCGCCTGCACGCTGGCCCTAGCCGTTGCGGATGTCTCGCATTTGCCGCTGCAGCAGCTGGAGGGGGAGCATGGCTATGGCTATGATTATCCCAAGCCTGTGGTGCCGTTTGTAATAGCCAAAAGCACCACACCAGCGCCCACGCCAGCGCCCACGCCAGCGCCCACTTATCTGCCACCACCGCCACCGACGCCAGTGCCCACCTATCTGCCACCACCGCCGGCGACAACAAGATCGACAACGACAACCACCACGACCCCAGCACCGACGCCAGCACCCACTTACTTGCCACCACCAAAGCCCACCACAACCACCACCACCACCACCACCACGACCACAACGACGCCAGCACCCACGCCGGCACCCACCTATCTGCCGCCCATCATTGTGCCAGACCCCGAGCCGGGCTACCACTACGATGCACCCGCCGAGCCCTTCATATTCTAAGCTGCACCGCCTCGCACCACACCTGACACTGTCCGACTGTTGACCCGGAATGCTGTTTGTCCCGTTTACCTAGTCGTTGGTATTATATAAGTCTCGATATGTTAAATAAATCACATTTGTTAGCCAATTGATCGCTTCCCTTGATTTCTTGATATCTCTCGCTCAATTCCAATCACAACCAATTGTCCAATGAAAATTTTCTGCTCTGCATATTCATGAGTGGAGCGAGTGGTGTGAGATTGAGGTTTCTTTTTGTTGGGCTTTTTGTGTTGTGAACTCAATTAAGAGTCGAAAATTGGTTTTAATTGTTTTCACCCAAAATATATGTGTGGAGCTCTATCAAAACAGGCTACGATAAACAAACACACGGCAATAATTGGATCCAGCTTCAAGTTCAAGAAAACCAAGAAAAGTGTGAAGCGGGCAAATTATGCGTTGGCCTTCGCTCGCTCTCACTCTCGCTCTCGCTCTCTCTGTCAACAACAGCAACAATAGCAATTATTAATTATTTCCCAAATGTTAAACTGGGAGCCAGCCAGTATCAGCTGCATTCGCTGCTGGGGCATCGCTGTATAAAAGCCAATGGCCCAGCTGGCCAAGACATTACTTCCAGTTGTTGGCAGAGCGCAGCAGCATCTGCATTTGACCAGCAAACAGGCAATCGGAGAAACCCACTCGAAATGGTATTTAGTTAATCATATATTCGTTTACCTTTGCTAATTTTCCTACATTTCCTTTGCAGAAATCATTCTGCATCCTGTTGGCCCTCTTGGCCGTCTGTTCGATGGGACGCGCCGATGTGTCGCACCTCTTTGGTGGTGGCAATCATCATCAGCACCACGAATCGCATCATGACTCGCATCACAGCCACCACGATTCGCATCACGATGCCCACCACCACGACTCGCACCACGATTCGCACCACCACGACTCGCACCACGACTCGCACCACCACGACTCGCACCATGACTCGCACCACCAGGACCCACATGCCCACTCGCACTCGCATGACGCCCATCGCAATAACCACGGCTTCCACATCGATCTGCATCTCGGTGCACTGCGTCAACAGCAGCCGAGTGGCTACAACTATGCTGCACCAGCACCACCACCGCCACCACAGCCGAAGCCTGAGTACCTGCCACCAGCGAAGCCAAGCAACACGTATCTGCCAGCTGCCAAGCCACAAAACAAGTACTTGCCACCCAAGGTGGCACCTACCTTGCCGCCACCACCACCACCCCCACCAGTGAAGACGCCCAAGGCGGAGTACCTGCCACCACAGAAGCCACGCACCAAATATCTGCCCCCAGCTCAACCTGAGACTAAGTACCTGCCACCCGCTGAGCCAGAGAAGACTTATCTGCCCGCTGCCAAGCCGCAGCCTAAGTACTTGCCACCCAAGATTCCAGCAAGCCTACCACCACCACCACCGCCACCACAAGTCGCACCCAAGGCCACCTATCTACCGCCATCCGAGCCAAAGGAAACCTATTTGCCTCCTGCCCCACCCAAGTCCAACTATTTGCCACCCCCACAGCCGGAGTCGCAGTACCTGCCTCCTGCTCACTCTGAGTCCCACCTGGCTCAGCCAGAGCCCAACTTTCACATTCCCATACCCTCCTACGCCCTACCACTGAGCCAATCCTCTGGTCGTAGCAATTCGGGCTACAACTATAACCAACCGCTGCGCCGCTTCAAGTTTTGATTTCTTTCATAGTGGAGCTTATTTAATAACCCCACACCCTCATACATACACACACATACCCATTGCATTTAGTTTAAGTTGTGCAAATAAAGCATATTAGAAAATCTACATAAATTGTTGTTGATTTAACCATAAAACTATTATCGCCTTCGATCGTAATCGATAATTATTTTGATATTCAATCCAGTTGTGAGTAATTATTAATAAGATTTCACTACATTAAGCTATAAGTAGCTTATTTACAATGAGCAGCTGGAGATCCAAGGCGAACCCAAGGCCGTTTGTAAAAGAAATTACGGCTAAGCTGAGACGAATTGATGGACTACCGTAACATCGGCAATCTACAGAGTTACTCTACATTAATCATAAAATAAAATTAAATAAATAAATTTTTAAAAATAAATAGTGTAATAATAATAATTATAAATAAATAATAATTCTATTATCATTGCCCCGAACACATTAACAGATATCTGATTAATGTGCGAACTCCATCAAACGATACTGCAATTGTTTTCGAAACCTTTACGACGGTGCTAAGACGTAGCTGTATATAGTTGCATTGCTAATCTGCTCCAATTCCATGCAAATCATGTCATGAATTTCATCAAGCTTTGTTCAGCTGCAAATGATCTTTCATCAGAGGCATTCATAAGCGAAAGCCATTATGGCTAATTGGCTATTGTCTAAGGTCAGCTTTCAATACGTATGCAGTAGTCGCTGTAGTAGTCGATATCGATGTAGATGTGTATGTAAGGGCCACATCCGAATTGGAAAAAAAAACACAAAAACAAAAGCATCTAATCAAACGCTGTCGCAGTCCATTTTCGAGAGCCAAAGCACGCGCTACGCGTAGCATCTGCATCTGAACTTCAGCACTTGCAGCTATTGATCGGCTCTATAATTATAGTGGTTTAGATAGGTTTGAAAATGAATAATGATGTCGGGCTGTCGTTGCGGTTGCTGTGGGAATTCATATTGATGCCCCCGTGTGGTGTCTGTTACAATGTAAACGACGAAGACAAAGAAGAAAAGGAAGAAAAAAAGAAACAAAAAGATAACATTAAACAAAATCGCTAATTGCCAATTGCAGCCGGCAGCCGATTTGGATGACCTCTTTCAGTCCCGAGATGATCGGCCAATCGATCGAGTGAGGCCAATCGATTGGCTTGCCTCGCAATCTTGGCCAAAACTAGTGAAGCTCGTAAAACACAAAAAGAAATCAATAAAAACAAATCTCTGCAAAGCCGAACAAAATCTATTTTAAATACTCATTTCAAACTGGGAGGCGTTTATAGCTGTCGGCGATTAGAAACAAAAAACCCACCGTTATAATTAAAGTGCCGAATATTTAATACTCTAGCAAAAAAAATAAAATAAAATAAATAAATTAAATAAATGAGCAAATATATATTAAATAATAAATAAATGAAACTGAAATGAAACCATGACAAGCATAAAAGAAAGAAAAAATGATTCATTTGATATAAATAAACAGTAACACGATTAAATAAGTAAATAATTAATATATCAAAGACTATACAAATAAAAAATAAAAAATTAATAAAAATAAAAAATGGAAAAAAAATAACAAAATAAAATAAAGTAAATAATATTTGAAGAAAATATATATGTATATATATTATCTGAATAATTTTATCTTCATTCAAAAATAATTTCAGGTAGAATTCAAAAACAAAAATTTAAATACATATTTATTAACTAAATTATACTCTCACCATTATTACTATTAATATTATTTACTACTTATTATTATTGATTTTTATCGTTTTTTTTTTTTTTTTTTTTTTTCTTCGAGCTATGCAGTTCTTTAGAAATGCCTCAATGTTAGGGTATTTGTATCTGTAACGCCTTAGTTAATACACATGTCCGCATCCATTCCTCAGGCTTATAATTAAGTGCAGATTTAATGTCCGCTTCATGCAGAGCGACAACAACGCTCGGCACATAAGGCGATTGGAAATTAAAAGAGAATTAATAGAATTTATATGCGAATGCCGTTAAAGGGGGGGCGCCGAGTCGAAGCTTAGCTTCGCTGCTGACAGCGATCAACGCACCGTCAGGCCGAGGCACTGAGCAACACCAAGACAGAGACGGAGTGAGAGAGGGAGACGGAGATGGAGACGGAGACGTAGACGTTGACTGCTCTATAGGTAGCGCGGTTCTCGTTCAATGTATAAATAAAGAAGCACTTGCCGGAAACTAAATCATTTCGGAGCTAACAACAGCATCGAGAACGTCGTACCGCCAGCCCAGAACAGCGATCCGATCAAAATGGTTTGTTTTTATACACAAAATTACTGCATTGATTTGTCCGCTTAACTCAATCTCTTTCTGGCATTAGAAATTACTTGTGCTAGCTCTGTTCGGCGTGGCGCTGGTTGCCGCCGATGTGTCCCACCTGCTTGACCACGATCACCATGAGCACCACCAACACGATGAGCAAGCACATCCCGGCTATAACTACGAGCCGCCGAGCATTCCATTCGAGCTGCCTACACCTGCACCCATTTACCTGCCCGTCAAGCAGCCGGAAGTGCCAAAGCCCACCTATCTGCCACCTGCGCAGCCCAAGTCCACCTATCTGCCACCTGCACAGCCCAAGTCCACCTATCTGCCACCCGCACCACCCAAGCCAGAGTATTTGCCGCCCGCACCACAGGTGCATGAAGCGCTGCAACCAGAGACCAGCTATTTGCCACCCACCCCAGTGGAGCCAACTTACAAGATACCCATTCCCTCGTATGCCGCACCACTCGAACCGAACAACGTCTACCTGCCACCACAGGAAATCGTGGAGCCACATAGCGACGATGGATACCACTATGATCCGCCAGCCACGCGCTTCATCTATTAAGCTATTACTTAAGCCATTATCTTAGCCATGTTTGCCAACTGATATTACTCCATGTGTATATGCCTGTAACTGTATAACTCGATTTCTCCTTGTAAATTATCCTGCTATTTATTTAGAGCTCCATCAAATAAATACCTAGAAAATTATTATATATATATTTTTTTTAATCTACTGTTGCGCAATGTTTCCAAGATAGTGATTAATGTTTACCTCACCTTCTAAATGTATAAATATAGTTTCGTCGTCCCGAGGGAAGTCAAGTTAATCGATTTCGATCTCGATCTCTTCGAGTCATAATGAAAATTTTGACTTTTAACAGAAGTGGATAGGCCAAAAACTAAGCAGCAGAATCGAGACTTAGAATGGGAACTTCCTCATATCAACTATTGTGAACTGATATTGAACTCGGTTTTCGGGGCTATAAAAGGTATTTCCATATAGAGAAATAGCTGGAAATACGATATGTAAATCGGACAAAAGTAAGCCCCTGTAATGTGAACTAGAGACTGGGACTCTTACAAAAATGTCTTGGGATTACAAATACACATGACATCTGCTCGAAATTTTAAGTGTTAAATATGATCGCAACGTTAAGAGCATAAAACGTAAACTTGACCTTTAGTGCTTGACGGGGAAACTCCACCTCAAGATCTAATTACGAGCTCAATTCGAGGGCCACGACAGCGTAATAATGCCTCATCGAATATCACTGGATTTTTTTAATTTTTTATATTACTCATTTACGGAGCTAAGTGAGTTTATTGGTTTTGTACCATGTCCGTCCTGCTGTTCGTCCGTTCGCCGACCTGATTATTAAAATATTTATATACTCCGGATCGACAATATAAGATCGAATAGAAATGACATATAATTACCAGTTAATAGTTAGCCTGCTAGCCTCGTCAATCGAGGCAAAGCGGAAAAATTGCAGTCAAACTGTTTTTGGAGCGATAATGAGTATTGTGTAGTCTGTGGCGCCCGACTGCAAGATTTTTTGTTATTTATTTATTTATTTTTTTTTTTTTTTTGGTTGATACTCGAACAAAACACTCGCCATAAACCGTTTCATTCAGCTTCAATGCGGGCGTCGTCTGTCCAGTTTTTGTGCTGTGCTCGAGATCGAACACCCACTATATGAAGGACGGAATCGTGATGGTATATCAAAAATTCTTGGCATATTGCGTGTTGATTTATTGAACCTTTAGCTCATTTGCTTAATTCGCGTGAGTAATTGAAGCCAAACAAGTTGATGTGGTGATTCGTTGTGGCACAGTACCCCCAATGGCGATGCTGCCGCTGATTTATAGCACTCACAATCGCTGCCATTGTTTCTGAGCGACAAGGTGTGAAGAATCTGCCCGCGCGCCTCCGCCCACATACATATATACAATATTATATGTATCTGCGTGAAAGTGAAACCTAATGCAAACAGGAAATAAATAACATCCACCGATTGCTTTTATTTTTGGTCTTAGTTGACAAACTATTAACGAGTCTTTATGGAAATTGAACATATGATCTAATACCGAAAGAAACCAGCTCTACAGGCTATCCTATCGGTATGTTAATTAATTTGATGATTTCGCTGGAATGGCTTAAATGTTTTCGTTTGCAGTGCTTATTGCTATCAGCTCCGTTTAAATGCGAATACACATAGACCATAAATTATATTTCAACTATCAGCGCAGTTGCCTATGTTTCGCATCGAGCTTGTCATTCGTTCCATTCGATTGGCAACTGGTTTCCAACATAATGATTTGATTTTATTTATGCAAGAATTTGCTAACATGGCAAACAAAAAGAGAAAGGATGAACAACTATTCGAAAATTGAAAATAGAACAGTCTTAAAAAATAAACAAATAAAGCCAAGTTTTTTGAAGCTCGGCGTACCGTCTCCAATCTATAATTCGGTACCTCTCTTGACCTCTTCCTTTATGGGTACAAAGACGCTTTTATTAGTTATTCTTTCAAATTGGAGTACTTCGCATAAAAAAGCTCGACAGCGGATTCGATTCCACTCCAACACTTTAAAGCACACTGACAGCAGAAAATATTGCATGGACCTTGTCCGCAGCAACGCCCTGCCTTACGTGGACCACCACACAACTGTGCGACACATTTGCCTTCCCTTAAATATGCTGGGTAGTATCGTTCACACTTATCGTTGGGATTTATAGAAAAGTGAACCTGAATTGATTTACAGCATATCGCATTTGTACTCCACGTCCACAGAGACAACAGTTGTATCAAGATCAACGACAGATGAGCTATAGACATCGTTAGTATTCCAACTCAAAACAACTAACAATTGCCCAGTCGTTAAAAGTGAGCCTGGGCTAAAACTGTAACGAAATTATAATATCGTTTATTTTATAAGTGTGGAAAATGGGAATGACTGAACGAATGAGGTCTGACTAATCTGGTCCATAGTAGCTTTAAATATACATATTTATTTATTGCATCCATTGAGGTTGATTTTAATAATATGGAATTTTGCGAGGCGAGCAATTTGGATGTAATATTCATCTATAGTCTTGAAAGAAATTTATCGAAGCTCTTGTATTAAATAAATTATATAAATTATAGAATTACAAAAGTAACCAAATATTTGATAGCGATATATTCACAAGGCGTTAAATTAATCTAGTAGCCTCTTAGCCATCTCAAGTCAACCTTGTTTCAGATAAACAGTCTCCCCATTACGAAGAACTTTTTATTTCGTCATATTATGTAAGCCTCATATTTTTCGTAAAATTGTTTCACAGGATCTCCAGGCCAGCAGCCGCTATAACAATTGCAGCAGAAAATATTGCAAGATCCAATTCCACAGCAGGGCACAGGGGTACGAAAACCGCCGCATGTTTCCACTTTACATTTCCAAAAATAGTGGAATGCTGGAGGCATATCTGTACAACTAACTCCATTTGAACGAAATACAAATTCTATGCTCTTACAGCATTCTGCGTACGCACTCTTCGTCCCAAGAGACAACAGGTGTATCAAAATCAACGGCAGATTTACGACTGACATGATTACGATTCCAGCTTATAAAGACCTCTGATATTCAAGTCGATGAAAGTGAGCCCAGGTTAAATGTGACGAAATTATAATCAAGTTTATTTTATAAGTGGAGCGAATAGGAATGACAGAACTAGTTAGTTGTGACTAATGAGTTGTTTTGATAATCAGTAAGAACAAAAAATCCTATCTGGTACCATTAAATGCTAAGTCGATCAGATTGCTTTCAGGTGTGTCCTTTTGAGTTTAATATTGCTCCAAATTTCTAAGATTCATGTTCGTTAGATAAACAGCCTCCCGATTACTGAGGAATTTGATTAAATTTGATTTGCTAATTCAGGAACAAGAAATCACTATGTGTCACATAAAAATCGTCAAAAGGATTTCCAGGCCAACAGCCCCGATTACATTTGCAGCAGAATATATTGCAAGATCCCGTTCCACAACAGGGCTGAGCTTTGTTTAAACCTCCACATACGCTTGCAGAACATTGCCTACATTTGTTATCTATACAGCAGGGCGGAGGCTTATCACTTCCACACGCATCTGTAGCGCAATACCCACCCTTTTCCTTTGCCGGATACAAGGCTTTACAAAGATCGTCACAATTTATACGAAAAGTAATGTACGTTGCAGGACAGCATATTGCACTTGCATTCCACGTCCACAGAGACAACAATTGTATTAAGATCAACGTCAGGTGCGATATAGACATCGTTATTATTCCAGCTCGATATGACTTCAAAACGTCAGGTCGTTCAATTTAAACCTAGTCTGAAATGAGACAAAATTATAATTGAGTTTGCTATAGAAGTGAGACGAATGGGAGTGACGGACGAATGAGGTCTGGCAAATCTGGCCCATCGTAGCTTTATATATACATACATACTTATTGCATCTATTGACGTTAATTTTAATAACAAGCAATTTACGAGGCGAGCCATTAGAACGTAATATTTATCGATATATATTATCGATCGACGGTCTTGAAAGAAATTAATCGAAATTCTTGTATTAAAAACCCAATATAGATTATAGAATTATAAAGGTAACCAAATATATTATATCAATATATATTTACAAGGCGCTAAATAAATCCTTTAGCCATCTGAAATCAACCTTTCTGGACTAACCTCGCTTTCAGATAAACCCCACAGGAGGGTTTAGGGGTATGGTAACCTTCCCACATGTTCACTTTACATTTCCAAAAATAGCGGAATGCTCAAGGCAATTTCGTAAAACTAGATACACCTGCACAAAATTAAAATTAATAATACTTGTACAGCACACTGCGTATACACTCCTCGTCCACAAGAGACAAGGACAGATCCATGACAGACATGGTTGCGATTCCAGCTTATATAGACTCCTGATTTTCGATGAAAAAAAAACCTAGGTTAAATGTAATGATACAATCACAATCTAAAAGTTTCATGAATAAAGTACATCCACAACAAACGTTATTAAACAATTAAATTCCCATAGTAAGCGTGTTTATGCGTGCGTGCCTCTACGAGTGTGTATATTTTGTGTGTAAGCAGAAAGCCGCAAAGAATTATTAAAATATCAATTGCTCAAACGGTTTAGGGCATCTCGTAGTCGAGCAGTCTCGACTATAGCTTTCGTATTTGTTTTTATTTAAATGTATTTGCTAATTGCGGATTAGCCGATCAGCATGTACCTTATAAAAATCCTTATATGGATCTCCAGGCCAACAGTCCCCAAAACAATTGCAGCAGAAAATATTGCACTGTCCAGTTCCACAACAGGGGCTAGCCTTGTTTAAACCTCCACATAAGCTTGCAGAACATTGCCTACACTTGTAATCTATACAGCAGGGCGGAGGCGGTACTTTTCCACACGCATCTGTATTGCAGTGTCCAGCCCTTTCAATTGCAGGATATATGGTTTTACATTTATCGTCACAGGTCATACGAAAAGTAAGTTCCGTTGCACGGCAACATACTGCACTTGAGCTCCACGTCCACAGAGACAACAGTTGAAACAAGATTAACGAAAGATACGATATAGACATCGTTATTAATCCAGCTCGATATGACTTCAAAACGTCAGGTCGTTCAATTTAAACCTATTCTGAAATGAGACAAAATTATAATCGAGTTTGTTATAGAAGTGAAACGAATGGGAGTGACGGACGAATGAGGTCTGGCTAATCTGGTCCATCATAGCTTTATATATACATACATACTTATTGCATCTATTGACGTTAATTTTAATAACAAGCAATTTACGAGGCGAGCCATTAGAACGTAATATTTATCGATAATATATATCGACACTCTTGAAAGAAATTAATCGAAATTCTTGTAAACAGGAAAGAAAGCTCTCTTCGAGACTGCTCGACTACGAGATCCCCTGAACGCTTCGAGCAACTGATATTTCAATAATTATTCGCACATGCACACACACACAGACACACGCACGCACGCATAAACACGCATTGGCTTCAGTGGTGGCTTACTATAGGATCTTAATTGTTCAATAACTTCTTTTGTGGATGGACTTTCTTCAGAAAACTTTCATATTAAAACATAGATATGCATTTGAAATACGCCTTTCACAAAGGTGTGGGTGAGTGGGTGAATATAGGGGTGGAGGGTAAAGCCGAAATTGTATAAAATACATATAAGTCTACATTTCGAATTTGGAAGCTCTAGCTCTAAAGGAGTGGGAGATATAAATAAATATCTAGTTTTCGATAGGGTTTTTAATCGATAATAAAATATCGGGAGTAGTTATAGATATTTAGAAAAAAAACTCGATGTATCACGTACAGCACGGACCTAGGAAAAAAAATTTCTCTCAAGCTCTTATATCTTCTGAGATCGACGCGTTCATACATACGGACGGACGGGCGGACAGACAGGTGGACAGGGCTATATCGACTCAGCTCGTCGCCCTGATCAAGAATATATATACTTTGTGGGGTCTGTCACGCCTCTTTCTGCCTGTTACATACTTTTAACAAAACCATTATACCCTGAATTCCCATTTTCAATGGGTTCAGGGTTTAAACAAAAATAAAATTATAGAATTATAAAGGTAACCAAATATATAATATCAATATATTCACAACGCGTTAAATAAATCTAGTAGCCTTTTAGCCATCTGAAATCAACCTTTCTTTCAACCTCGCTTTCAGCCCCACAGGAGGGTTTAGGGGTATGGTAACCTTCGCACATCTTCAATTTACATTTCCAAAAATAGCGGAATGCTCAAGGCAATTTCGTAGAACTAGATCCACCTGCACAAAATTAAAATTCTGTGCTTCTACAGCACACTGCGTATACACTCCTCGTCCCAAGAGGCAACAGGTGTATGAGAATCAACGACCGATCCATGACAG
Organism: Drosophila arizonae; assembly: GCF_054131065.1. NCBI lineage: Eukaryota > Metazoa > Arthropoda > Insecta > Diptera > Drosophilidae > Drosophila > Drosophila arizonae. The sequence continues at coordinate 3,703,295 of NC_142924.1, read as the reverse complement.
ACATGGTTACGATTCCAGCTTATATAGACATCTGTTTTTCAAGTCGATGAAAGTGAGCCTAGTAAAATGTGAGCTTATATAGACATCTGTTTCCCAAGTCGATGAAAGTGAGCCTAGTTATATGTGACGAAATTATAATCAAGTTAATTTTGTAAGTGGAGCGAATTGGAATGACTGAACGAATTAGCTACGACTAATGAGTTGTTTTGATAATGAGTAAGAACAAAAAATCCTATCTGGTACCATTAAATGCTAAGTCGATCAGATTGCTTTCAGGTGTGTCTATTTGAGTTTAATATTGGTCCAAATTTGTATTGTGTATTTTGTATACCATTTCGATAAATCATCCGATAACCTTTTTATCGAGAGTAATCGAAAAATTTATTTTGTTTTTTTCAGCCTAATTTGAATAATTTTAGACCTGTATATACATATGATGAATACGAAGCACACACATTTCAACCATATGATTATCCTCTGAAAGTTTCATAAAGATAGTCTATCTGCAAGAAAAATTATTCAACTAATAAATTCTTTCTACTGCACAGTTAGCAGAGCGCGTGTTTATACGTACGTGTGGATCCACGTGTTTGTGTATGTATGCATAAAATAAGTGCAGAATGAGTAGAATATAAGCTTAGAGGGTTCAGGATATCTCCTAGTCGAGCAGTTGCGTCTAGAGCCTTCTTACTTGTTTTTTATACTCATTCACGAAAGTGAATAAGTATATTGATTTCGGCGGTAATGAAGCTAGAGACTTGAAATTTGGAACACATACTCGTGTATATCTCCGATTTATAAAGTGCTAAAATTTTCCCGATCCGCCCACAGCGGGCGTGGCAAACCGCAAAAGTTTATATCTCCTAAAGTATAATAGCGAGAAGCTTAAAATTTAAATGGTTAAGTTACCAGTAGCCTCCTCTATCGATGACGTAAAAATAATTTCTACACCTCGTTAGGTGCGTGGCATATCGAAAAATACCCTGTAATTTTCACATTTTTTGAGGGTAAGCATTCAAACTTTGCGTTAGGGTACCGTTATCTCGTTCTAAAAACTGACCAAAACGCCCAGTTGGCAAATCGGAAAAAACTGTACTTTCTACAGTATTAGGGCAAAACTTAACTACTAAATTGTTGATGGGATGTGAATGAGTATTCCGCAGTCGGTAACGCCCGACTGCAACGTTCTTACTTGTTTTTTTTAAGTCCGTATATATAGCGACGATATCGAGTTTACCTCCAAAAACCGATAAATCTTCCCATCATTTTTTTTATCGATTGAAAGCATTATCGAAATTAAGCGATTTAATTATATAGCCAACATCTTAAGAGCTAGAGTCGCCAAATTTTATATGTAAATTCATATGTACTTTGTAGAATTTCGATTTTTTTATAATTCACTCCCACCCCTTTCGCAAATGCACGCATTTTAATGATACAATCACAATCTAAAAGTTTCATGAAAAAAATACATCCACAACAAACGTTATTAAGCAATTAAATTCCCATAGTAAGCCCACGCAGCACTCAATGTGTGTTTATGCGTGCGTGCCTATATGTGTCTACGAGTGTGTATATTTTTTGTGTAAGCAGAAAGACGCAAAGAATTATTAAATATCAATTGCACAAATGGTTTAGGGCATCTCGTAGTCGAGCAGTCTCGACTATAGCTTTCGTATTTGTTTTTATTTAAATGTATTTGCTAATTGCGGATTAGCCGATCAGCATGTATCTTATAAAAATCCTTATATGCATCTCCAGGCCAACAGTCCCCAAAACAATTGCAGCAGAAAATATTGCACTGTCCAGTTCCACAACAGGGGCTAGCCTTGTTTAAACCTCCACATAAGCTTGCAGAGCAATGCCTACATTTCTGATCTATACAGCAGGGCGCAGGCGGTACTTTTCCACACGCATCTGTATTACAGTCTCCAGCCCTTTCAATTGCAGGATATATGGTTTTACATTTATCGTCACAGGTCATACGAAAAGTAAGTTCCGTTGCATGGCAACATAATGCACTTGAGCTCCACGTCCACAGAGACAACAGTTGAAACAAGATTAACGACAGATACGATATAGACATCGTTAGTATTCCAGCTCGATATGACTTCAAAACGTCAGGTCGTTCAATATAAACCTAGTCTGAAATGAGACAAAATTATAATCGAGTTTGTTATAGAAGTGAGACGAATGGAAATAACGGAACGAATAACCTGCCACTGGGAAATTATAAGTTCGAACCTCGAGTACGAATAGAAAAACTTGTATAATCCCACGTAGCTTTATATATATATAGCTTTAAAAATGAAATGCTATGTCTATCAGAAAGCACGGACTGTCTAGTAAAGTTAAATTGAAAGCTGATTGATTTGATTTCAATATTGGATTATTACAAGGAAAAGCCTCGATATTTAAAGATTTACCATCAGCGCAAATCTGTACAAAATAACAGAAGTTCTGGTATTTACGTTTTCGCACATAAGCTCACGACCCTCAGCGATAAGTATATGTAAGAGGCGAACGCAAAGCCTTACGAGTTCAACGATAGGATTAGAATAATCAATAGACCAACGCGGAGTCTTACAAAGTCAACGGCAGATACACAATAGTTAAGAAATAAGAAGTAAAGCTGATGTCAGAGTGGCCGCGATAAGCGAAGCGATGCTATAAGCGATAATTATCGCAGCGATCCGCAAAGCGATGATATGATAGAGTGAAAGCTATCCGCAAAGAGAGAAACATTACAAGTGTTCAAATTTTAGTCTGAGTCGCAATGTTTTCATGAAAAAAAGCAACGGGATCCATCCACTAAATGAAAGCCGTTTGAAAAGAGAGTTTCATTGCTTACATATATCCAAATTTAAGACTGTATTCTGAGAAATTTTGTAACTGTACACTTTTGATTATTGACAGTTCAAGTGTAATTGAGAGCGAATACATGCAAAACAAGTAAGAAAACTCTAGTCGAGAGTGCTCGATTTAGTATGGCTGAAATTTCAATTTCGATGTATTTAAAAATATAAATAAAATACAAAACTCATTTAATAAAATATAAAAATATTTTGAAACAATTAAAAAAGTTAACATCGACTTCTCGATAGAGCGTCATGCAGCTAACAAACTACGCCACCTCACTTCTGCAATTGGCGCTGGCAAAACTCAAATAGATTCACTGCTGCAGCGCCATCTACCAAAACTAAACGAAACTAACAGCTGATGTGATTCAACGAATGTTTCTAGAAGAAGTTTGAATGTATGTGTGCACACGCATACGATGCTGTTGTAGCTGCTGCACGTGCGTTTGTTAATTGGCCAAATATTTGATTATTTTTTATTAATTTTTGACTGAACGGAATTTAATGAAACTTTCAGCATATGATCCACATATTATATTGAATATTTTAGAAATTAAAAAAACAAGTAAGAAAGCTCTAGTCGAGACTGCTCGACTACGAGATCCCCTGAACCCTTAGAGTGTTAGCTATTTCAATAATTTTTCGCGTCTTTCAGCTTACACAAGAAACACGCACACACACACACACCCACACACACGCACGCACGCACGCACACACAGGCATACATACACACACATACACACACACACACACACACACACACGCACACACACACATACACACACAAGCATAAACACGCATGGGCGGCAGTGAGCGCTTACTATGAAACTTTCAGATTATGATTATAACATGGATATGCATGTAATTGCCAAAGCACAAGTCTCTAGTATTTGAAATACGCTTTTTACAAAAGTGAGGGTGAGGGGGTAAATTTAAGGGAGAGGGGGTAAATTTTAACAAAACCCAAAATTGTATAAATTTTTCACAAAAACCCCGATTTTCCATTTTCAATGCTAATGGTATTATAATATTCAAGTGTCTGGGTACAGAAAACTCGAATTCTGGAGAATAAGAGTGAATACAAAAGTTTTTATTTCATTTTATTTACTAACGATATCGTACCGCGAATAACCAATTTTTCGTAAAAAAGTCTCTTGCATGGTTTCCAGCCCAACAGCCCCGATCACAGTTGCAGCAGAAAATATTGCACTTTTCAACTCCACAGCAGGGCGTAGGCCTATTTGTACCTCCACACACAGTTGCAACACATGAGCCCCTTATGGCATCAAAATCACCTAGGTGCACGTAGCCGCAACTAACTCCACATCTAGTTTTAAAATAAATCCTTGTTGATGTACAGCAGTCTGCATTTGTACTCCACGTCCACAGAGACAACAGTTGTATTAAGATCAACGTCAGGTGCGATATAGACATCGTAAGTATTCCAGCTCGGTATGACGTCAAAACGTCCGGTCTTTCAATATAAACCTAATCGGAAATATGACAAAATAATAATCTAGTTTGTTATAGAAGTGAGACGAATGGGAATGACGGACGGATGAACTGCGACTGAGAAGTTATAAGTTTTAATTGCGACTACGAATAGGAGGTCTTATATGGTCCTACTTAGCTTTATATATATGTATGTATAAATTAAATGTTATATCAATCAAAACACATTCGGACTTGTCAAGTAAAGTTAAATTCAATAACGATTGATTTGAGTGTAAAATTTGAAGATTGTTAAGGATTTACATAAGAGATCAAACAGCGCAAGTCGATAGAAAACAAGTAAGAATGCTCCAGTCGAACCCTGAACCCTCTAAGCTGATACTCTACTCATTCCGCACTTCTTTTATGCAGACATGCATACACAGGCATCCACACGTACGTATAATCACGCGTTTTGCTGACTGCGCAGTAAGCAGCGACTTCGCTTGGGCTGCGCTGCAGTGTGGGCAATATTATGAGAATTTATTAGTTGAATAATATCTCTCCTACTACAGACTATCTTTATGAAACTTGCAGAGCGTGATCAAATGGTTAAAAGGTGTGTGGTATTCCAAAGCACAAGTCTTTAGTACTTGAAACGCGTTTTTAAAAATTGAGAGCGAAGAAGGCGTGGTATAAAAAATCTGTATATCCATTAACTTTATATACAACGCAAATTTGAAGTCTACAGGTCTAAAAGTGTTCAAATTAGGCTGAAAAAGTTCGATTATTCTCGATAAAAAAGTTATCGGATGAGTTAAAATAAGAAAAACTTGTACTGCATATGGTATACACGAGTATGCATGCCAAATTTCAGCTGTCTAGCTCTTATATATTCTGAGATCGGTTTGCTCATACGGACGAACAGATGGACAGGGCTATATCGACTCAGCTCGTCGCCTTGAGCTCTTGCTCTTTATGGGGTCTGCAACGATCCCGTCTGCCTGTTACATACTTTTCACAAAACCATTATTCCCTGATTTCCCATTTTCAATGTGTTCAGGGTATTAAACATAAATTATAGAACTACATAAGCCAAGAGATTTCGGTACGGAAGAAATATAATATGGAGATTATCACAAGCTGTTGTATAGTAGGCATATACCTATTTCAAATCCAGATTTTCCCCCTTTTGATAAACAGTCTCCCCATTACTATGACGTTTTTATTTCAGTTAATTAATTAAGTAAAGGTAATAAGTGCAGGAATAACCGATATTTTGCATAAAAATCTCCTATGGGATTTCCACCATAACAGCCAGTGTCACAATTGCAGCAGTAGATATTGCATCTGCCTCCACAGCAGGGCGAAGCCTTTCTTAGACCTCCACACAAAACTGCAACACAACTCTCCTCAGCGTCGAATGCTGGATACAAGAAGCCACAGGAAACATCACATTTTGGATGAAACCTAATGATTTGTGGGTGACAGCAATATGCACTTGCTCCCCACGCCCACAGACACAGCAGTTGTAACCAGATTAACCACAGATGCGATATTGACATCCTTAGTAATCCAGCTCAATATGACATCAAAACGTCAGGTCGTTCAATATAAACCTAGTCTGAAATGTGACAAAATTATAATCGAGTTTGTTATAGAAGTGAGACGAATGGGAACGACGGAACGAATGAACTGCGAATAGGAATTTATTTATTTATTTCTTAAAGATATTGACAAAAACGGGATTCAACATAAAATTAGAAAGCCTAAACAAAGTACAGAAAATAATTACAATAGTTTTTATTTTCTATGCCAGTTCGGCCAGCTATGCCCACGTTTCACAGCCAGATATAGTCAGTGATACTACTGAGACTATAAAAAGAAAGTGTTAGAAATATAGAAATATTCAGTATAGATAATATAATAATTAAAACAATTCTTAAGATAAAAAATAATAATAATAATAATAATAATAATAATAATAATAATAATAATAATAATAATAACCATAATTATAATAATAATAACAAAAATAATTAAAAAAAAAAAAAAAAAGATTTAGTAAAAAAAAAGAAAAAGGATAGTATTAAAACTTGTTGCAAGAATAGTTGATAATGACAAAGAATAAGAAATAATAAAAAGAAAAAAAAAATAACAAAAAAAAAAAAAAAAGAGCCCAAATAGAAACAGGATAGGATTGAGAAATCGCTACACAACATTGGCAACGAAATGTTTACCAGTGCTTATGCCTGGGCACTGAGAGTGGTTTCCCTAAGATAAGCTAAAAGTAAAGATTTTATTTTAGGAAGAGAGAGCTCTAAGGAAAATACGTGGTAATATTTATTAAAATTAAGACAAAGAACATGAAACGCACTGTGCAAAGAATAAACCCTAGTGCACACAGGTAAATGAAGCAGTGTCTAGTTGTTCGGGACAGAACCGGTAAATTTAGATGACTCAACAAAGAGAGAATAGAAGATCTTATTGGCTGCTTTATATGCATATAAATATAAAGCAATATAAATATTGCATCACATTGAATGTCACATTAATCAGAAGGCGTTCGGATTTGTCTATTGAAATTGATTTTAATAATAAATCATTTTCGGGACAGGCAATTTGTGTGTGCGAAGGATGAGATTATATGAAAGATGATTTCATTTTTGTAGCCCATTAAAAATAAAAAAAATCACAAAGGGGCTAGGGCTTTAACAAATAAAAAAAAAAAAAAAAAAAAAAAAAAAAACAAACAAACAAACAAACAAACAAAACAAAAAAAAAAACAAAAAAAAAACTGGTATGTAATAGGCAGATGAAGGCGTACAAAGTTTATATGTATATATTCTTGGTTGAAGCGACGACTTGAAATTCGCATGTACACGGTCACGGTCTTTAATGAAATTAACCAGCACTCGAGTTGGTACAATGACAAATTGGACCGGCACAGAAACAGGGTAGCAACCATTCTCACTGCATACCGAACTCATAGGAGACTGAGCCCAATGCAACCTGATTCTCCCATCTCCTTTTATTATTATTATATTATTATTTCTATTATTATTATTATATTATTTTATTATTATTATATTATATATATTATTACTTTTTTATATATATATTCTTTTTAATATTTGTAAATATTTTAAACTTGCTAACGCAAGTTATTCGGTGCGCCCAAATGGGCAGAATAAATAGACAATAAGCTCACAAAGGGGTTACTGGAGAACATCGAATGGCTTCAATAAACATTATTTTTTTTTTTTTTTTTTTTTATTAATAAAGCCATACGGGGTAGTTTAGTAACCCCTTTGTGTGCTTTTTTACTAATCATTCAATTATTAATTAATAAAAAATAAACAAAATTTTATTCAACATATATTATTGTCAGCTTTTAGGCTGAAATGTTTTCGATCCCAAAAATATGCGTCGTTAAAATGGCTTGGCAGTGTTAGCATAACAGTTTGTAGGAAATATACAATGCTATTCGTGCAACTGTAATGAGTGAAAACGTTGCTTCGATCCATGGTAAGATATGCAGATCATTATAGGGCAAGGCATTTGTTATATTGAGATAGCAATACAGTGTAATCAATCGTAATCAATCATTAGACACGGAAATACGTAATTAATTGAAGGAGTCTTCCATACGGAAGTCTTACACCGCTCTTGTCGCCCATTATGGAGCCATTAGCACCTCGGCTCTGTCATAAAACGAAGTGAAGCAATGAGTGATGGAACCACAATAAAATAGGCAATCAATTCGTCAATCAAGAGCACTTTGTCTACAGTTAAATGACCACCCGAACAGTGAGTTAAGTGGACCCCTGTTGCTAGATAGGCTCCCTAACTCATTTCTTTGCACTTTTGGAGACGATCCAGCAGCAGCAGCAGCAGTAGCGGCAACTGTGGACGCAAAAAATTAGAAAAACCTGAGATCGTAAACCGGTTAATTTAATTTATTTTGAAAGTATTTTAGTGAATTTGCGTATTTGCCGGAGTCGTAAAAACAAAAATTAAATAAAATAAAATAAAAATAAAATCACTAGCTCCAAATAACAACTAAGTTAAATATTTAAAATATTATGTCTGTCGAAAGTACAGTAAAACGAGTCAGACCATCTCTCTTTAAGCTATTGCGCATGCTCAAAACTCCAGACAGCTTCCGTATGCAAATAGTACACGGCTCTCATAGAGATAAGTACGCACAGATCTTCAATTGATTTCGTGATTAATGATGACTAACTACCAGTCAGACATCGGACATCGGACATCGGATGTCGGACGGCATTCGCAGCGGGCAACCGTTTGTCTAATAACGAAAATAAGAACCAATCTTTGTGCATTGTTCGACACATAAAGCGTTTGTAGCTCTGCATCTCTATGTGGGGTTTTGTTGAGTTGTGAATGCTATAATTAAAGTCATGCTTCGATATGGCGTATCATTCACAGACCTTGGCCCCACAAATATTAAACATTACCATACTCAAGAGTATTTTTGTTTGTTGTTGTTTCTTTTTTCTAATTTACAAAATAATTTATTTTCAATTTATATATATATATATATATTTTTTTTATTTATTTATTTTGGAGTTTGCAATTCAACAATAACTAAATACTTCGATTTCGATGCAATCTCGATTTCGTTTTCCGAACTTCATTTGTCTCTTTGTACTTTTGATGTTTAGTGTTTGTATCGTGAGCATTTCATGCGAAGAAACGCCTTTGATTAGGAATTGGTTAGATGCGATAGTTGCTGAAGAAATTGTTTTTGTTTTTGTTTTTATGTTTTGTTATCGTTCTTGTTTTTTTTTTTTTTTTTTTTTTTTTTTTTGTATTTAATGTGTGCTTGGATTAATGCTAACGGTTGCGATAGCAGTTCCATTTTTGTCGATAGTAGATGGTAGTAGTAGTAGTAGTAGTAGTAGAAGAAGTAGTAGAGATGTGGTAGGAGTAGGAGTGGGATTCAGGAACGGAAGCAGTTGGATGGGAAGGCAGTGAAAGAGATGGAAAGAGAGAGAAGAAATATTGTATGTAAATAAAAAACATCCAAATACAAATTAGAAATCATATAGAAATTAGATATATTAAATAGACAAAGGTTAAGTGCTAGGCATCGCCCCTCTCTAGTAGCGACGCTGGCGATAGACGCGCCTTACATAGACTGGACGACGATATTGATAGCCGGCCTGGCTGCTGTACGCGTGTCCTGCCACCTGCTGCGGCTGGAGGAGTGGGGCCAGATACTGGGCGCGCTGCTGGATCGGCTGCTGGGCATAGGCGATCGGCTGAGCCACGGCAACGGGGCGCACGGCCGCGGCAACGGGACGGGCAACGGGACGAGGCAGTCCAATCACTGGACGGGGCACTGGGGACACAGCCAGGGGCCGTTGGGCAACTGGACGGGGCGCTGGGGCGGCTGGTAGCGGCTCATCGATGTCAATGTATTCCGGCTCGGGTGTCGCAATGTCCTGCGGGTTGGGTCCCTGTGTGGCCGAATCGGGCAGCTGCGCAGCAGTCGCACAGCCAAGCAGCGCCAGAGCAACGAACACGAAGAATTTCTGCCGGAAACAAGAGCAAATATTGAAGTACACTTGGATTCTGATTGGTTCTCGCTAATAGTTCGTTTATATTTAGCATCAGCCTGGGCGCGAATGGAATGCAGACGAGTGCCCACTCATGCCTGTCAGCTGGCAATGAAGTCGTACACTTGAACTGGAAGCACTTCAATACAATTCTTGTTCATACACACACACTCGGACACACACACGTATACGTGTGTAAATATAATTTGTTCTCTATTTATTTATATCATTTTTTTTTTCACAATGTCTTGTCCTTCATACACTCTGAGCACTCGTCGCAATTCCTGTGAGGATCACATACCATTTTGTTAAGCTTAAATAGGTTTCAGATTCGTTGGGTTACGCAAAAAATTTCTCGTCCAGAAGCGCACGAGCAATTTACACTTAAGAAGTTCAAAGCACAAATGATGATGAGCTGGGCTGTTTCTATGAAATTTATACTATATCTGGCCCGTCCGGTTCGCTATGTGGGTCTAAGAGAAGCAGCGCAAAGCGACGACCGCCAAAAAAAAAAAAATATTTATATATAAGAAACTCACACAGACACAGACACATATGTGTTGTTATAAATAAAGTAACAGCAACAGCAACAGCAACAGCAACAGCAAAAGCAACAATGGCCAGTCAAACAACAACAGTAACTTTTAACAACATTAAACAAATTCAAATCAAAATTTAAATTATATAACCAATATCATATGGTTGGATAGAAACCGCAGCTAGAAGTGGGCGCATGCCTGAGCATCTGCCGAGCATTGATAGACAATCACAATCACAATCACAGTCAGAGTCACAGTCAGAGTCACAGTCACCATCCCAATCACTTTGGTGTCGTCACGAGCCGTGACGCATCGACAGCAAATAAAAAAAATTTAAAAAAATATATCCAAAACAAAATAAGATAGTTTGATCATTTAAGAGTTCAACTCGATCACACACACACACATTGACATACTCTCTCTCTGTCTCACTCTTTCAGTTGCTGCTTCTCTTTCTCTGACATTCTCGCTTCGTCTCTCTTAAGTGCTGCGCTGTGCTTGGCACGGCTCGTGGCTCAATTGAAGTTCGTTGCCTAAGTCTTTTGTATTGTTCTTGATATTCGCTCCAATTTGCATAGCAGTTTTGAAGAATAATATTTTTGGCCAACTCTCTTACGAAGTGAAGCCCTCTAATTATGCAGACACTTTGAGTATATTTTTATATTATGATTTACTGCCTCATAAATCTGCATAATTAGGGGCGTGCCGCCGATGTTGTCACACTCACTCACAACTGGCTTACAGCTGGCATTAGGTTGATCTGTTATAGCAACACCTGATGTGTGGAGTATCTTGCCCGTCCAATTGTTTGTCAGCTCACTTGACCTCTGCTGCAAACTAATAACAATTTAACGGCTTTCAAGCAAACAAATATCATTTCCGTTTAACAGATATAAAATTGAAGAAGCGAAAAAAAAACCGAATCAAAAACATTTTGTGTGGGGGAAATACATTCACCTGGCATGTGATGGTGCTGCTTTTGGCATCAAGGCTATAGCAGAGGAAATGCCACTGAGTTGGCCTACAGAAAAGGGCCGAGCAGTGCTGCCATTTTGAATGGAGCCATAAAATTAAGCTAGAATTCAGTCCACTGGTTTTCTGATTCTAACTGGGTGTGACATCATGCCGCCTTTCACTTGCTCGGCGGCTTCTGCGCGCCTTGATTAATTGAATCATTGTCATCGCCGAGCATGAGCAGACAAATTCTAAACAAATAGCCAGTCAACCAGCTGCACATGGTTTCAACAACAATTTATCGATATTTTTACGGTTATTAGAAAATTGAAAAGTAATTAATAACGACTTTGTTGGCATATTAAATTTCAAGTCAAGAAACCAAGCGGCGATCAATCTACCATTAGCTATGGATCTAAACGATGCGTTGGTTGCGTCAATATTTTTTTTCGTATTTTTTTTTCGATATTTTCAAATTTGTTTTGTCGATTGTCATTTTATATGGAAAACTAATCGAAGGCAGTCGCCGATGCATCGGTATCAGCCGCTTAAATCTATAGCAGGGCGTGGCAGATTTATTGAGTTGTTGTGAATTGAATATAATGGCATTTTAAAAGAAATATAACCCATTTTTATTTATTTTATGGCAACAATCATCTAATGTGAATATATGTTTATCATTTTATGTCAACCATCTATGGCTGCGCACCGGAACCAAAAGCACCAGTTCGCCAGCCAAATTAGCATAGTAGCAGCAACGCAAAGAACCGGTACGAACCAATCACAAAATCAAAGAAAAACAGAATTAAAAGCCGTGAGCCGCCTTAAATGCCGGCGTTCGATACCTGTGCCTCAAATTTATGGAGTCAAAAGTGTCGCATCATTAGCTCAGCGCACTAAAAACTGCTCGAATTGAATCGAAAACGAGGGGGAAGAAAACTGAATACCCGAAATGAAAGGAAGTCACGAAGCCTCGACTCCCCAACTTAGTTGATTATAATGTTTAGAGCGAGGCGGGACAATAGCTTCAACTATTTTTGTATACACGTGTATAGATAGCGTATTCGACCTGTTAGCCAAAATGCCAAGATGCCAATAAGGCAATAAGAACAATAGAAGGAGCATTAAACCAAACATGATATGCTGATGTTGTTGATGCTGTCGAGCCAAACAATAAGCGATTCCCACGTCTACGACGTTTGCCTAGAGACACGCCTCGTTCTACGACGGCTGCCGGTTGTTTTCGCTTTTGATTTTGCATTTGAATGAGCCGTGTAAATACCAACAAGTCTTAGAAAAATTTGCATTGGTCGAGCACGGAGATCGAGCGGTTTATTTCTATTGTCCACACTGATGGGGCTGCGTTTGTTTTTCTTTAACATTTCAATCGAAACATGTGGCGGCGCACAAGGCGTATACGCAATGCCAAATTAAGTTGCCAGTTTAGCGCGTCTTCTTTGCATCGCATCTTTAGCATAAATTGACAATTGACTGCGACACACAAAAGCTCATAAATTAAGCAAAGCTGCAAAAATTACACATGATTTGAAATCATACTGCAGTCTTTGCCAGCCTTGGCCAAAAGCAATTCAAATTAAAATTCTTTGGCTCGCGAATTAGCCAATTTTTTTTTTTGCTGTGACAAGCTGCTCTTAGTCAAATATAAATAAATTGTTGTTACTAATGTTATTGTTGTTGTTATTGTTGTTGCTGGCCCGCTCCTGTCAGCCACTTTAAAGTAATTTTGTCAAGTGTCCAAAACAATGAATCGTAAATAACTGACATGTTTCCGCACATTCACCAACGCAGCAGCTCGCATTAGCATTATAAATATTCAATTAAATATGAATAAACTTAAGCAGAAGCGCCAACAACGAACTGCTCTATACACTGACTCCAATTGGATGTCGATGAGATTATAACGAGAGTTAATATACTCCTTAATAGGTGAATGTACTGAAAGGTACGCCTTGGCCTTTAGTATATAAAGTTTATGAATATTGTAATTCAAAATATATAAACAAGTTTCGAAATATTCTTCCAATTTTTTTCAATATTAATTATTAAATACAAATATTTATTTTACACAATATATTTAATTTTGAAAATGTAACCAAAATATATATTTCAATTTTATACTATTAAAAAATAATTACTAAAATTTTATCATAATTATTTTTATTTTAAAATAAATTTTATTATAATTATTTTTATTTTAAAATATAATATAAATTAAACAAAAAAGCAAAAGGTTTTTTGTTTAATTACTCAGATATATACATATTTTCGACTTTACAAAAATATATTTATTCTTATTTGTAAATATTTATACATGTATTTTTAAAAATAATAATTTATATGAATTTTATATTTCCACTAATCATTCAAGCTTACAATTTTAAACAGAAACTTCAAGAGCAGATCAACTTTAACCTAATTTTCGTCAAGTGTAAATTCAGTTCGCATCACTATCATACATAATCGGAGCAAGTCGTAAAGATTTTAAAGTTATTAGGGTATTTCATAGAGTAGGCATTTATTCTAGCGAATGGATAGTTAGGCAGACATGTAGAATGTGTTGAGCACTCGAGTGATTTATAAATGCTTCAATAAAGTTTATTTAAATAGCTGCTCGAGCAAATAAACAAATGTTACGCATTATTTCCGCCTCCGCATTCAGCTCATCATCATTGTGAATTTGGCAACTATTTAAGCCAGTTGATCCAGTGGAATAGTTTTTAATTTGTATTTCTTGTTTCATTCCCCCTTCAAAATGTCACAGTCTTTATTTCTATTGATGCCCCGTTCTATTTCTCGTTCTCGTTCTCGTTCTCATTCTCGTTCCCATTCTCTCTGGCGACACGCGCGCTGTGTGAAAGTCCGAGTCGAAGATGCTCAAATTTAATTGGCAACACAGAATTCATTATGCAAATGAGACGTAGATCGAACGATCCAGCATAGAACAGTGAGCCAGCACCGCTAAGCCGAATCTAATCGTTATTTAACTTAGTAATTAGCTTTTATACATATACATATATATTTAGCTTCAGAAATAAAAAAAACATAATAAAACTCGATAATTATAATGGCTGCTGCCCGTCGGCCAGACAATTCAGCGATGGCCAAAGCGCTCAACAATTTGCTTAGACAATTTGGCACCTTTATCTCGATTTCATCTTCTATTGACTCGTGCCGCCGCCGCCGCCGCCGTCGTGATTCTATGCGATGATACTTTGAACTTTTGCTTCGTATTGAGTAATTGACAATTGATTGGGGGGCTAGATGAGTGCTTGGTACTGAAACTCGTTTGATCTCCATTCATATTTGGTGTTGTGGCGGTGACAAATCTAGTTCATAGCCAAACATGAGCTGCCGCTGATAGCTATCGATCGAACTCGTTCTCGCAGCACTTAGGCAAAAACTCGTTGATTTAAATGTTTATACTTATTTATCAGCCATTCGAGTTAATTTGCACAAATGCAAATGCCTTTATCTTGATCTCAGCCAACGGCGAGAACCCGTTTTCAGCTCTGGCCCAAAGCAGACACGTGACGTAGTGCGCGGGCAATGCGAAGAACTGATCCCGCCACTAAGTCTGGCCAAGATCGCGCTGTGATGTAAAAGTTCTAAGCGGTGTCAATGGCCCAGCTAATGGCGGCTGTAAAGGTATACGAGTGTCTGTACGTGCGTGTGTGTGTGTGTGTGTGTGAATTAAATGATAAGTAACTGCTCTGACATTGTTTCGCTTTAGCTGCGCTTTATTTGGCTAAGGCTTTGTGTGTGCATCTTATAAATGACTTGAATGCTGTTGCTGCTAGTGATGCTGCTGCGTGTATGTGTGTGCATGTGTGTGTGTGTAAGGCCAAGGTCAAAATTTGTAAAGAGATTGTAAACATTGGATAATTTAATTTTGGTTTGTTGTTGTTTTTTTTTTTTTTTTTTTTTTTTTTGTGGTTTCTTTTGAGCTTGCTCGCTGCCTCATTTGCATTTGATTTGTGTTTGACACGTCTTATGGATTTTTCTTTGACAAGTGCCTGTCAGTGGCTGGAGGCCCTCACGGCGCACGACCCACATTGTAGCCACATTATTATTATTGTTGTTGTTGTTGCTGTTGGTGCTGCTGTTGCTTCTGCTGTTGTTGGTCAGCTCCAGTTGAACCGCTGCACAACGCACATTTGACGTGCCGTTAATTGTTTCACGACTCGATTCAGAGCAGTAGCCGGTTTCCGGCCCGTCGACAAAGATTTTAACAGCATTTGCGTGACAAAAGCCACCCAGAGGCATTATGAATGGTTCACTCCATATGTACTATATACATAAATATATTGATATATATGAATATATGTATATATGCATATATGCGTGTTACTATCTATACATTTGTCAATGATTAGACATCTGTGATCTGCTTGGGCTTTGTAAACATTTTAATTGAATTTTAATAGCCCAACAAAATGTTTTAGTGCACCTTGATATTATGGAAATCTTTGTTGGAAGACAAAACAAAATCAAATCAATTGCAAGCGCTTATGGGCCACCCGCCCTACATCTTTATCCATCAATGTTATTCTCTTCAACAATGGCTTAACTAATAAGCCGTTGTTCACAAGCGCCGGGAATATGCTCATAAATAATTGCCAATTTTTCGGTTGTTGTTATGTTTTTTGTTTTTGTTTTTGTTTGTATTATTTTTTATTGTTATTTATTTTCTGCCGCTAAACGATTTTGTTCGCGCTTCGTTAATAATTCGTAGTTTGCAGCTGCCAATTCTCATTGTTGTTGTTGTTGTTGGGAAGAGCTACTTAGAAATGATATTGATTTATTCGCAATCACTTGAGCGCTCGGAAGGTTAATTGTGGTTAAACGTCTATAAAAAACAATTGATTAGTTTCTGCAATTGTGCAGAATGAGACGCGTGAGCGTTTCTCTTTCTGTTAATGGAGCAGAGGGAGAGCGGAGCATAATTTGCTTGATATATCGGTTAATAACAATTCGATAAGGAAGTGGGCTGCTTTCATAAATCGAAATAAGCTGAGCTGTGAATAGAGTACAAAAATAGCAGGTTAATGGCTATCGAGGCCTTGTCTCCACTTTATAAGATTGGAGAGGTTAGATATGAATTACTTATCATTAATAAAATACTTTTTCATATTACACGGCAAAGGGATTATACTTTTTCGATTTACACATTAATTGAAAGTATCGAGCATTATCGAGAAAGAATTTATTTCAAGGGGATAGAATTTTTGTTTAACAAATTTGACTCATCAGATCTAGAGATCTAAAGCTTAGGCCTTGCACACCTCAGCCTTTATGGCCATATCAACATTAACTTTATCCTATGCTTTGAATCGATTTGAACCTTTAATTAAAAATAAAATATTTTCATTAAATTAGTTTTGTTTGTAAGTTCTCAGACTTTGATGTATATTTTTACAATAAACTTTACACAATAATATTTCCACAAAAGTTCTAAAAATGTTAACATTATCGCAGACTGTTGTTCCAAACCACTCCATAACCAAGCATTGTCTCAACTGCTAAAGACAATGCTAAATCCGATTTCTTAACAAAGCCCAAAAACTGAAACATGATAAGCAATCTGCTGCTCGTTAATTTGTAATTCAATTTTATTTATATTTAGCTTTTAAAGCTTTATCATCAAATTAGCTGAGGCATCTTCTAGCTGACACAATCCTAGGCTCTCCAACTTTGTGTGTGTGTATGTGTGTGTGTGCGTGTGTGTGTGTGTGCTTTAGATAAACGTGTGAGAGTTGCTCATCAAAGGGCCAAGGTCAACAGATTTCGGTAATATCCGTAAGGGCGAAGTATAAAAAATTTACAACAAATTTGTTGAGTCAATATAAATGTAAAATGTATGCTATTTATAATTAGTCTTTAATAAAAAACTAATCTAAATATAAATAAAAATAGAAAGAGAATTATGAATAGAAATATGCAGATAAATATCTATGTGGATGAAAATTAATGTAAATTATGTGAAAATTAATATTATTCATAAAAATAATTTGTTTTTGGGTATAAATACTAGAATCAAAAATATATTTAAATAATTTTATAGGGCTGTAGTATAGGAATTTATTTGTTTTGTAGTTTTTGTTGTAGATAGACTTTTGTAATCAAAATTTTAAATGAAAATAAATAAAGCAAAGGCCTTTAGCATTTCAACCCCGTATGATCATACTTTTTTTATATAATGTCAAATACAATTCTGTATGAAAATGCAGATCAATAATTTATCTACTGTATGGGCTCTGTCACATCATATATTAATTAATAATGTTAATAGAAGCTGATATATCTGAGCATTTCCGCTTAACATATTGATTAACTGCTCTGCACCTGTAGTATTTTACTCGAGTAGCTTTTCATTCATTCATAATCATTTACTATGTTCGAAAAAAGTTCAGTTTCGAAGCAGCTCAGAAAGCAACCTTAGCTGAAACATCAACATGAACGAAAGCTTAGCGCTATCCAAATTTCGATGCATACGTTTAGGCTTGAGCTAAGCCGGACTTGGCTCAGCTCAATCCGAAACAGACGAAATATGCTCAATCATGATTGAGCTAACGATTTTCATGCGTGGCTGGCTTTGCAGCATATTTTTTTGTTTGTTGCCTGCTGCTGTCCGCTCATATGAACGGACTATTTCATATAAGTTATAAGCCAGGCCCGTCTACACAAATCATCGTACGCAATGTTTGTTTGTGTGTTAAAAAAATGTAAAGTGCGTTGCTGATTGCCGACTGTTGGCTGTTGGCTGTTGGCTGTTGGGTGCTTGGCTGTTGGCTTCTGTTGTTGTTTCTTTTTTTTTTTTTTGCCACTTGTGGTGTTTGCTTGGCCAGCCCGAATTGTGGAAATCCACGGAATTCTGTGCCAAGGGCAATTTCGCCTTTGATTGATTTACAAGAGGCGTTGCCCTGCGAAAAATCTGATTTCGTTTATTGTTCGCAGCGGGCCCACGTTGCGTATACGTAATTAGAGAACATGACGAAACGGTTCTGCAACGCTATCTGGCGTATCGATTAAGTCATAATTATAATTTGTCAGCTAACAAATGAAGTTGATTAGCTACATGACTCAAAACTAAGAAGCGAGATTAATATGCGCGAAGATTAAAAACATTCTGCCGCTGGCCCAAGATCGATGGATCACATAGATGATACATCGGCAGCCCGAAGAAATACAGATGTTATTTTTTTTTCCAATAAGCCAATTTTTGTTTACTGCATTGTATTAAAGTTATTCATTTACTGTTCAAATTATTTACATTTGCGTGTTAAGCGCTGGCTGACTACGCCGGCTTATGAATAACTTGTTTGGGAAATTACACCCGGATGGACAGCGTCATAGTGGGGCTTTGTCTGTAGCTGTGCTCCGGCTTGGGATACCTGGTGTCGTTACATGGAATTTGATAAGGTCATTTGATGAACTAATGAACTTGTTCTGCGCCGAGCACAGACAATGAATCTCCAAACTAATCAGCACAATGCGTGCCGAATCTTTTGACATGCCGCAAAAATCTCAATCGTTGTAATCATAAATCAAGCTAAAACGCCAGCTACGAGCTGCCTGTCTGCCACAAGCTGCAGCTGCAGCCACAAAGAGACGTCAAGCTAACAGGTAGGAATACCAGAAGCGAGCATACACGACGGGTAAATACCTAGCGCTGTGACAACAACGTTTGGGACTAGATCATATCATAAAAGATTACGTATACGTGCCGTACTTCAAGTCGTAATTGAAAGCTACTAAAAAAATTCGTTATTCAATTTTCGAAAATCAACATTTATCGACTGTATTAAGTTCTGATTAAAAAGTATGTAGTTAATTTTGCAGATATCAGATATATGAGTTTATTCCATATGGTGAATTCTTTCTGCCAATTCTCAGCTCAACTCTCTACCCAGCCAACCGCACTTAAGTCGATCAGACTCCATTCTTAGCCATTCCTCACAGGGTGTCAGCAAAATACATAAATCACACCCGAGAGAGACACTCGTTAAGACGTTAATCAAAAGCAATCCAGTGGGTCGCGGCGAAGGGCGCGTGTCTTCGTCAGCTCCAGCATCCCAGCTCTGTGTCCAGCTGCAGCCACAGCCGTATCGAAGGCCAAATGCCACTAATGCTTATGTAATTATGTATGTGCGTGTGTTGGAGTGTGTGACAAAGCCCTGTGGCAGCTAGAGCATTGCACAACCAGTTGCAGTTGCAGTTGCAGTTGCAGTTTTTTTTTTTTCTTCTTCTTTTTTTGGGCGCCAAAATGCGAAGCTTAATGAACAAAGCAGCAACAATTTATTGACTAAGCGCCTGACATATGAACAGATTGACTAAGTGACTGAATGACTGATGGACTGATGGACTGATTGGCTGATTGACTGATAGACTGATTGATTGATGAACTGCCTGACAGCCGGTGGGAATTGAGTCGTCGTCATTGCCGTCGCCGCCGTCGCCGCCGTCAGCAGCATCATTGAGAGTGACACAAGTGATTCGCTCGACTCGCTTCTATTGATTTTGTCGCCTTGAATGCGTGCCCAAGTATGGCGCTAACAGCTTGCACCACTGCACCACTGCGCCAGAGCACCACTCTAGTGCTATTTGTGGATCTGTGTATTTATGGATTTACAAAGCAATTTTGATAAACATTTAACTGTTTGGGTTTCCGCCTATGCATTGCCATTTTTGTGGCAACTATTGCACCGCTGATTGAGTTGACCCGACCCGCTGCACCACAACAACAACTGCCGGCCGGCGGCTGTTAATGCACTTGAACTGTTGATATTTTCAGCTAACATCTCGCCATCCAACTCGAACGCGTCAGCAGCTGTCAAAAAAGAAAAACAACAAAAAATCAAAACGGAGGCCAACCACTGGATGAACCACCAACAAAATGTGTTTCTCGTAATTGGTTTTGGTGTTTAGATTTTACTTTATTTGGAAGCGACGCTTTACAAAGGTTTCTTTACAATGTGTACCCTAAAAAGTCGGGCGGGTGGGTGTGTGGGGGAGGGGGCTGTAGCAATTGGGTCCAGAATGCTTTACGCTAAGAATACTAAGAGTGTATAAGTGTGTGTGAGTGTGTGTGTGCTTTTGCGGTTGGCAGCATTTAGAAGGTAAACGGCTTGGCAGGCTTGTTGTAATTGTAGCCATCGGGTCCCAGCGAGCCAGCGTCTGTGGGTGGTGCGGGTGGTGCCGGTGGGCGTGGCTGATAAGTGGGCGGCGCTGGTGGGCTAGATGGGGGCGGACCGTATTCCTGGGTGGGTGCTGGCGGTGCTGGCGGTGCTGGTGGGCGTGGCTGATAAGTGGGCGGTGCGGGAGGACTAGGAGGAGGACCATAGCCAGGAGTAGGTGCTGGAGGAGCTGGTGGAGCTGGAGGGCGTGGCTGATAAGTGGGTCCGGGAGGTGGCACATAGCTGGGTGTAGGTGCTGGTGGTGCAGGTGGTGCGGGTGGACGTGGCTGATAGGTGGGTGGTGCCGGTGGACGTGGCTGATAGGTGGGCGGTGCTGGTGGGGCAGATGTCGGTGGTCGTGGCTGATAGGTGGGTGGTGCTGGCGGACCAGATGGGGGCAAGTACTCAGCGCCAGGTTGTTGCGGGCGTGGGGGCTGGGGGCTTGGTGGTTGGGGACTCGGTGGCTGAGGTGGCGGACCATAATCTGGGCGTGGCTGAGGTGCTGGGGGGCGCTGAGGAGTGGGACGTGGCTTAGGCGGCTGCGGCTGATCAGGCGGCAGGTATTCCGGGCCAGCAGGAGGTGGTGGTGGAGGCTGAGTCTGAGGAGGGCCATAAGACGGACCCGGAGCCGTAGGCTGGGGCTGTGGCTGTGGCTGCGGACGCGGTGGTTGTGTTTGCGGTGGTCCATACGAGGGACCAGGAGCCGTGGGCACCGGCCGTGGTGGTGGGCGTGGTGGTTGGGTTTGTGGTGGGCCATAGGAAGGACCTGGTGCAGTTGGCACAGGCTGCGGTGGAGGACGTGGTGGCTGCGTTTGGGGTGGTCCATAAGATGGACCAGGAGCAGTGGGCACGGGCTGCGGTGGTGGGCGTGGCGGCTCCGTCTGCGGCGGTCCATAGGAAGGGCTGGGCGCTGTTGGCACAGGCTGCGGTGGTGGGCGCGGCGGCTGCGTCTGCGGCGGGCCATACGATGGTTCCGGTGCCGAGGGAGCCGGTCCGGGAATCAAGCCCGAATCCTCAATGCCATTGCCCGTGGGCGGCGGCGGAAACGGCTGCGACGGCTGCTTGTAATGATATCCATCCTCTCGCAAATCCGTGTCCAGATGCGAGACATCCGCTGAGACGCCGGCCGCAGCTAGCGCCGCCACCAGGGCCAATAGAAGGCGCTGCGAGAGGAACAACAAGACGACAAATGAAAACCCTGATCAAGCCGCGAGCACAGCCTCTGTCCACTCACCATGCTGGCTGAGAGATTGGTCGCGGCTGCGCACAGTCAAGCGAAGACTGGAAACGAAACACCAAATGTGAGGCGAGCGAGCGAGCGAGCGAACGAACGAACGATCGATTGACTTGGAAACTGGACACTGGGTGCAGAGCGAAGCTGGCGACGTCTTCGTTGCAAAATCTGAAAATCGAATGATGCCCAAATGTTCTCCCTTGGCGAATTTATACCACAGCAGCCCCTACGCCAGCTGAGCGGCTCAGTGGATGGAGGCCCGCAAATGCTTTTCACTCGGCTAACGAGTTTCGACTCGACGAGACGAGACGAGACGAAGCGATGCTTGGCTCAGGCGGCGTCATCGTCGTGATGCTGCAACCTTTGTTAGTTATAGTAGTTGCTTTTGTTGTTGTTGTGCTTGTTGTCGTTGTAGTTATTACTATGCCTGGTAATCATCGACGATTGTAAGTCAATAACAACGCGTACCAGTTAGTTTTTATTGAAGTGCTTAGGGTTTTTATGGCGCTCGGCCCTGGTTAGACGGTGTTAAACAGGAACCACACAACCATCCAGCTGCTCATCATCAGCACAGATATAAATATATATGTATATATAAATATCAATATTATATAAACAAATCAGCGTGGGTGCGAAATACCTTAGCATTTGCATATTTTTAGATACTCGCGAATCATAGCCAAAGTTGGCTAAGCAACCAAATCGTGCCTTCAATAAAACGGCAAATGCTTAGTGACATATCTCAGTCTGATTATGGGTGTGTGTGTGTGTGTGTGTGTGAATTTACTGTTATTTATTGTATTAGCCACAATTGTTTAGCTCATTCGAATTGACAGCCGCCCAGCTGGTGCATAAATACTCTGCCAATATCAATTAATTAATAAGCCAATTAGCTAGGCGGGTTACGCGGCGTATGCGCAATGTGCTGAACGCTAAGCGCTGAGCGCTGAGCCAGTTTTTCGCTTAGCTCGAGTCGATTTAGTTTGTGTTTGAATACCCAATTGACAAGTGCATGCATACAAATGGGTATATTGCTTATGGGTTGAAGTATGTAACGAGAGAGAGAGAGAGAGAGAGAGAGAGAGAGAGAGATGGAAAGAAGAGGAAGAGCGATAAAGAGAGTGGCGCATGCAACTCTATATAATACGAGGGTAATTTGATAAGTTGTTGACGGAGTATTCTTCACTCTCTTTTACACGATATATGATATCATGTTTTTTTTTTTTTCTATTTAAGATGATAAGGTATAAGTTATTTGTATATCAAAACGATATATATCGAACAGGATTATAAAAGTTTCTCCAAAATTTTAGTTCTGATAAGATCAAGATATATCTGTTAATAGTATTCAGCTTCTCACTTATAGTTTTTTCGTTTCAGTACCTTAAATATTTATAAGAAATATAATAAAACAAAAACAAAATATAAATAAAATTAAAAACATCGAAAAATAATGTTTCGAAGAGAATAAATATATTGTTAAATAAATTTGCTGTCGTGTCTATCATGTGTATAGGGTATTCACAAGTCAGTCTCGCGCCAGCTTGCATGTGTGTTTGTTTATTGTTTTTGTTTTTTTATTAATTAACTTTGCATTTTTATTGGTTTTCATGTTATTTGGCTTGGCTGTGGAGTACTGTCTACAGGTTTCAGTGTTCAGTGTGCTGCTTACTGTGTGTTTACTGTGGCTTTTCATGTTTCATTTTTTCTTTGCTGTTTGTTTTCTGTTTTCATTTTACAATTGAAATCTTTTGGGTTTATATTTTATTTTATGGCAATTCATAGTTTGTATTTTTGGCTGTTTGCTGTGCGTGAAGCATTTACAAATTGTGTTTAAATTGTAATCTTAAATACGTTTGCTTAACTGTCTAACATAACAAGTTGAAAATACTCTCGCTGTTCTCATTGTTCATTGCGACTTAAACTAAACCAATTCTATTATTCATTAGTTGTACATTTTAATAAATAAAACATTTGCACAATTCCGCTAGTCGATTTTGTTTTTCTTTTCTTTTTCTTTTTGTATTTTATTTAGTTGCGATTTATTAACTTTGTTTTGATTTGTGTGTTTTTTTTTTTTTAGTGAATTCTATGCCTAAATGTCGAAGCTTTAATGAGATAATTGTTTTTATTAACGTTTATAGTTGGTAAAATTTGCATTTGCCAATTCGTGTTTTTGTTTTCTCTTTTCTTTACTTTTCTATTAAATATTAAAATCTAAAAATCCGCTTAAATCGTTTTCCTTTTCTTTTTGTTTTATTATTTTTTTTTTTTTTTTTTAATTTTATTTTTATTTTTTATTGTTGCGTTTGCAATGTTTAACCTTTTAGTTGTGTGCCCAGTTGAGTGGAGCGTTGTGTGGCTTTTATTTTTATTTATTTTCCACGATAGATCTCAATAATGCGATCCTGATCGACATACTCGAAGATATGTGGCGCATCCATCAGAATGCCAATGGTGCCCGCCGTGGTCACTATGAAGAAAATATACAGCTGCAAGCGATCGATCACCATGGCCACGTACTTCCAATCCTCGCGAGTCTGTGGAGAGAGTTGAATGTCGAAAATTGAAAGAGTTAACGGTGTTGAAACAGTTGAGAAAGTTTAAGGAGTTGAATCTATTGAAAGAGGTGCAGGTATTAAAAGAGTTGAGGAAACAGTAAAAATATTAAAGAAATGAAAAGCCTGGAAAATTTGAGCAAGTTGAATCAGTTGAAAGTATTAAAGGAATTGCAGGAGTTGAAATTGAAACCCTTGAACAAATTGAAAGATTTGAAGCAGTTGAAGGTGTTAAAAGAATCGAAGAGATTGATCCAGGAGAGAGAGCTATATTAAATAAGTAAGAAAACAGAAGAACAGTTGAAGGAATTGAAGCACACCCCACTGTAATTGAAAGTGTTTAAGTACTTGAAACAGTTTATGGAGTTAAAGTTGTAAAAATGTAAATAGCGGAAGTCGATAAACACAAAGATAAATAACAAATTTTAAGCATATAAAATCATTCAAGCAACATCCACACCCCACTCACCTGTATGTAGAGATCTTCGTTGCGCAGATGCTCGGCAATAAATTCGACCGCCTCCGTTGCCTTGCTGGCCTCGGGCGAGAGCAGTATGGAGTCGGAGGACTCGCTCTCGCGGCGACAGCCATCGCCCAGGCCGAGCTCGGCGCCGCTGTTCACCTTGCGGTTGATCTTGCAATTGGGATGATGCAGATCGGACAGCTCCATCACTTCCATTTTGGACTGCTTGCCGCCAATAGCGCTGATATGCTTGGGCAACTCGGCGGGCGAGCCGTAAGAGGGATGCGGATGGGCGGGCATGCTCATGCCGGGCATTTCCATCATCCAGCGTAGACGGGTCTTGCGCGGACGCTTCATTAGCAGAAAGGCGGGCAGATAGTGCAGGAACACCGAACGTATCCACATGGGCATGCGATGAGTGCGTGGTCCACGGAAGTTCCAATTGATAATGATGACCGTGACCAGAATGGACACCGTGTTCATGATGAAGGTGAACAGCAAGTACTTGGCGATCAGCGGCAGCACCAGCGACGTGGGTGGCAGGATCTTTGACACAAGCAACAGGAACACAACCAGTGACAGCAAAATGCTAATGCCCAGCGTGACCTGCGATCGAAATACACATATATAAGCAGATAAGCCAAGTCGCATCGAATCAGTTCCACTTTACCTTCTCTCCCGCCTCAGCAGGCAAATAGAAGACGAGCACGCAAAGGAATGAGATCAGCACCGTGGGAAGAATCAAATTGACCGTGTAGAACAGAGTTTTGCGTCTGATGATAATGTAGAAAGTGATGTCCGTCTCGGTTGGATGATTGCTGTCGCCCTCGTAGACATTCAGGTAGGCGGGCACTTCGATAATATCCCAGGTGCCAGACTTCCAATAATCCGACAGATCCACAAAGTTCTTATTGTTGTACAGGGCCAGCGAGACCTGATCGCCATTGAACGTCCACGAGCCGAACTTCATGATGCACGTCTGCTGGTCGAACGGGAAGTAGGTAACATCGATGGTGCAGGAGCTCTGGTAAATGGCGGGCGGCACCCACAGCACCTCGCCCGTGGGATAGATCAAGACGTTGGACTTGTAGCGCACCTCGTAGTTGCCATCGGCGCTGGATGTGGGGAGAGTGAGAGATGGATTAGTGGATGGTATTGAAACAGACTGAACTCTTAAGTACAGTATACATTCAAAATACATTGTACAGTAGATTATATATATATATATTTATATATAGAGAGAGAGAGAGAGAGATAGAGATGTTGGACAGTTTTTGGCAGAGTTGAGTTAGTAGAGTTAAAGCCATTTACTCACTTATTGAAGAGCACAATATCCGGCTTCCAAACCTTATCCGGGGGCAGTCGCAACACCCCGATTCCGCCGTAGTCAGCCTCATCCCATTGCAGCTGATAGTCGTACCAAACCAAACGTAACCAAACGTTTGATTTCATAATTTGATTTTTCTCATTCTTGGTTTCAATTCAAATTCATTTCGATTTTCGAATAAGTTGATTTTTGATTGAGATTTTTTTTTTTGTGATGATGGTGGTTGGTTGGTTGTGGTGATGGTTTGGTGGTGGTGGTGGTGGTTGTATCAGAGAATCGATCGTTCAATACGCATTACGTTGCGTATACGTAACATATATATTTTTGTATATGCATAGATATATATATGCAGGTATATATGCATACATTTGTGATTCGAGCGAATCAATGCGAATATATATTTGTTTGGTCAGAGAGAGAGACGCATTTCAGACAGAGAGAGAGCGGGTGGGAAGGTTAAGACATTATTTGCATTTGTTCTTGTTGTTGTTGTTGTTTGGTATATATAAAGTTTTGTTAGTTGTTAATTGTTAAGAATGCAATCAATTGTTTAGTTTACATTTGTTGTTAGTTTAAGTTTTTTTTAGTAGTTAGTAATCGTAATTATGCTAGGCATGAAGTTTCACTACAAACATACAAATACAAAGTCAAGGCAACACACGTGTAATTTTTAAGTATTTACAAAGCATAAAACCAAAACTCAACGAAATTTGGCTGGCGGGCTAGCCACGCCCACTGATTCGACATACTCGATATATACCATAGATATGTACATACATCGCTATATATCTATGGCATGTGCATGCGTGTAATGGGGGCGGGGGGCGTGGCTGGGGCGCACTGTGCGTTTTTTGGCAGCAACAAAACTCAAGAATTAGTATTATTATTATTATTTATGGAACAGTTTTTACACGCTACTAATAAGTTAGTATTTTTGTATTTTGGTATTTTTTCTATTACTTGTGGTATTTAGTAATTTTAGCTTTTTTTTGGTTTTTTTGTTTTAATTTTTGATTGTTGTGGAACACTTACGACATTGATTAGCTGTACGAACGCCAAACCAAATCTTACTCCAACTTTTTGTGTCATATTTTGTACGGGTCGTATGAGTTTATTGTAGCCTCGAAAGAGGTCACGCACCAGGCGCTCTTCGTCTTCGGATGCACTGACTAAAAAAACACAAAACAGAAGAATACACACACAACCAAAAAGAGTCAAATAAAACAGGAAGAAGAAGAGGAAACACAAGAAAACAAAAATGGGAATCAAAATTATAAACATAAAGAAATGAGGTAAGAAGAAGACACAGAATAGGAAAGAACACATAACAAACATATATGAGCACAATTTTTCTTTCTTTAATGTTTGTTTTAGTTGTTGTAGTTTGTTGTTTATGTTTCAAATGAGAGACAGAGAAACAGATAGATAGATAGAGATAGAGAGAGAGAGAGAGAGAGAGAGAGATGACGAGCCGAAGCTCGTCTTTTGTTTTTTGACTAGTTTATAGAGTTAGAGACTTAACGCCGATTCTTTTAAAAGCTTTCAACTAGGGAAAATTAAAGATGACATTGTTGTTGTTGTTGTTGTTGTAGTTGTATATGGTGTTGTTGTGCTTGGTTGTCTGTTTGGAGCCTACGTTGCGTATACGCCGCTTGTGACGCCATTGCACTCAGCAGCTGTGCGCGCTCGAAATGAATTGCCAGAAGCAACTTCCAGCCCGCACAGTGTTCTCTGTAATGCAAGGACCTCTTTCGATCATTTACAGTCCTAGAGCTAGTTACAATAACGGTGCGAAACGAGTGTGCTCGACTAGGGGGCTGTCCTGCCACTGAGCTACATATATGTATATAAAGGAACAACTCTAAAATGCTTAACTAGATGACAATCGCTGACAGCTAAGTTTATCCGACAGCTAAAGAGACGAGAGAGAGAGAGAGAGCGAGAGAGATTGAGAG
This sequence comes from Drosophila arizonae, assembly GCF_054131065.1. Classification (NCBI taxonomy): domain Eukaryota; kingdom Metazoa; phylum Arthropoda; class Insecta; order Diptera; family Drosophilidae; genus Drosophila; species Drosophila arizonae. The sequence continues at coordinate 3,675,197 of NC_142924.1, read as the reverse complement.
AGCGAAGCAGAGAGAGAGTTTCTGTTCGCTCTCTCTCTGCTGACAGCTGAGCAGAGCTGCAGAGCACATGAGCAGAAAACTGGGATGCGAATGCTGCATGGCAATGTCTCTGCTATATAAAGGTGTGTGTGTGCGTGTATGTGTGTGTGTGCGCGAGTGTGTGACCGGGTTATGCTTGTGTGTTATATAGAGCACAAACAGCAGCTGCCTCTATCTTCTATATGTATGTATGTATATACATATGTTGTACGTTTGTCTATAGGGTATTCGCAGAGTTTCAAGTTGCAGTTAAGCTATTTATTTTGATGGGCAGGAGCGGAGCGAGGGAAGTTTATGAATGTGGGCACTTATGTTTGTATGTATGTATAAATGTTTATAGGTGTGTGTTTGTGTGCGATTGTGTGTGTTGGCTCTAAGTACACACCGCATTTTGGGGCTTCAGCTTTACACTAGCTATGTCTAAACACTTACGGACTACAGATAGATTGATTCCTAGATATATTCGCTAGATTGGACTGCTCAGAACAGAAGGAGTATGAATTAAGATTCGGCAGTTGATACAGAAATCTGTTTGTTTTCATTTGGTTTTCTCGGTTTTTGTTCATTTTTTTCAGTTTCAATTTCGATTTGGTTTTCATAGATATTTTCGGTTGCTTTTCATGTGTATCCATCTGCTATGCTTGGCAGTACAAAATTCATAATTTGATTCGATTTGATGGTGGAAGGGAAAAAGTTGTTAATTACAAAAGCAGAGATGGGCTTAAAAGTTTGGCTAAGATTAGGTGGATTGGTATGAAAATAGTTGCTGATTAGAGTATTTAAAAATTAGGGTATAGGAATTAAAGAGTATATAGATAGAGTATGCTAAAGCATTAAGTATATATATGATATATTGTTATAGAGTAGCTATATAGCTAAGAAGTTCTAAGCTGCATTTGATATATATTTGATAGTTTATAAGAGCGGGTGCTAGGAGAAAGACAGAGAGAGAGAGAGAGAGAGAGAGTCTATGGCTACTAATGATTAGGAGTATATCGCTTATATGGAATATAAAATTTGGAAGAGTTGCATTTAATGATCGGCGCAGTCGTAATTTTTTTTGTTAATGATTTTCTTTTGGCAGCGCTGCAGCAGCGACGCTTTGGCAAATTCCTCAAGTCTCAGTTGGTTATACTTATTTAAACTCAGTCGATGTTGTAGTTGTCTAACTATATTTTTGAATATATATATTTATATATATATATTTATGTATTTACTACAGGCACAGGCACAGGCAGATGCTGGGGCTGAGGCTGAGGCTGAGGCTGAGGTTGGTTGCTGTGGCTAAGGCTGTGGCTGAGGCAGAGGCCGTGGCTGGCTGCTGGCTGTCGGTCGGTTGCTGCTTGTTTTGTTGGCTAATTAGAAGACTTGCGGAATTTGTCAAGGCGTCGCTGCTTGCGCGTTTTTTATTAAATTTAAGAAAAAAATCAAATCATTGCTGTAAAATTTTTGCTAGTTTCTGGGCTTTCAACTGGCTTACAAAAAAAAAGGATATTTATATATATAGTTTAAAAATTGTTATAAATATAAAGAGTTCACTTGCTTCTCGTTATATAACCCGCCCACAATTAAGGCAAGTACCACAACCCCGCACACGTACCTCGTGCAATCAATAGCAGAGACATGATGCTGCATAGCAGCCAAGTCCTGCCAAATAAATCCATTGTCCTTGCTTCTGGGAGTTGTCTTCCTATTTAATATGCAGGCCTGGCATAGTTAAATGTATATCTATAGGAATTTTTCCACACTGGCAGCTGGCAAAGAATTACTTCATAGCACTCAGATTTCAATTCAATTGTAAAATTTCACTTTACCTTAGTTTTGCTAAGGTGTTTTCTTATTTTTCCACAATTTTTCGCCAAGTTTTCTGCGGCCTGGCCGAATTTTCCAACTTGAACTGCGGCAGTTTGGGTGCGGATTAAGCTGAAACTCGTTTTCTGGACTCTGGATAAAAATCAATGCGATGGGAGCAGCATCTCAATGGATGCGCGCAGCAGCTGAGCAGGCGCATGCGCCTTGCCGCTGCCGCTCTTCATCTCCGCGAGAGCGGATAAAAGAGACGGCTGGCAGGGTGGCTCTTGCAGTTTGTAAACAAAAGACACACGCTTCTGTTCTCTAAGGGTTGGCCTTGTGCGGCATCAGCTCACAGCTGTTGCGGGCTTTGTTTACCAGCCGAAATGAGAACTGCCAACACCTCTACAAGACACTTGGACAGTGCGTGGGAAAAGTAATGCTCCAATGAGCGCACTTCCTCAATCTAAATAATTTGATGTTTAATTATGACACCAGCCAGTCGAAAAGGTCAAGAGGGCGTTAACGTTGTTTACGATTTGCTACGCGCTAATCATTAAAGCCAGAAGCTAGCATTAATATACTGCGCACAGTTCCTCATGGCGCCGAAATGATATGCAAAATCATAAACTTGTCCCAAGCTTTCGTTACGCACCGTAACTACAAAAATAGCTAAGACAATAACAGCAGTTACACAGTACAGCTTAGCTAGTTATGAAAATTATTAATAAATTATTAGATTTAAGAATAAGACAAATTAATATTTATTTATTTACTTCTTATTTCCTTTTCTGCGAAAAAATATGAAAATACTCATTAATTATATTTAAAATCTGAAGGAATAAATTAAATGAAGATTTTTAATTAATGTATATGTATATAAATATTTGATAATATATATATATATATATATATATATATCAATAAAATTATTAAAAATAAGACATACAAATTTAAATTTATTAATTTATCAATCTAGAATTAAAAAAAAAAAAAACAAAAAAAAAACCTAAATTACCAATACAAAAAAATTAATAAATGAATAAAAATTAATTAAAAATTGTATGTAAATTAATTTCATATATTTTGCATTATATAAACTAAAATAAATCAAAATCGAAAGCAATTCAATCAATAAATTTTATCATGTCGCGTAGTGGTCCACAACAAACAGGCTCTACTGTACAGGTAATATAAGTTAATGGCTGCAATCGCTTTTGCGCTCGCTTGACTAGCTTTTAATTGCAAGAACCCCTTCCGCATGCAGGCAGTGATAGATGCCAGTACAATTTGTTGGAGAACAATCGCTTAAAAATGTATTTAAGAAATAAAAATATACATATGATACGCCTGGAGAAAAAAATGTATATGTATAAAAAAGAAGAGGGAAAAAAATAACTTAATGCATGCCATCTAAAGCCGCGTGTTAGACGTTTGGTAATGAAAGCATATTTTTGCATTGTTGATGCCTTCATATGAGCGCATGACAGCGCAATACAATGCAAACGAAAGACTCAGGCCACGAACGTGCCGCATAACAAAAAGCAACAACAACAACGACAACAACAAAGACACAAACATGAACAAACGAAGACAACTTGGACTCTGCCAGAGGTAGCATCAGCATCAGCACCAGCATCAGCAAAAAGAGAAACAAACGCTAAGGTCGCCAAGCGCGCATAAAAACTCAATCTTTAGCTTTTGTTGTAGTTGGCGCAATTTGGCTGCCTATTTGGTGTCACCACACATCATCAGCATCATCACCATCCGCAGCAGCAGCAGCAGCAGCAGCAGCAGCAGCAGCAGCAGCAGCAGCAGTTGCAGTTGCAGTTGCAGTTGCCGTCTGTAGTTGAGTCTGACTCTGATAAAAATCACGTTTGCAACGCCAACGCAAATTACATGATATTAATATTTTTCGTATAGCTATTCCATCAAAATTTTCTACTTAATTATTGACTGCATTCGATTGAAACACTTTTCGGGATGCCAGCTGCTTTCAAGGTTGAGACGTGCCGCAGATGGCCTACAAAAGTACACAGATCTGCTTACCTAACAATCTGGGCGTAGCTTTACTGTTATGCATACCTAAGCAAACAATTTAGGTTTAACTTTTTATTTTTATTTTGTTTTTTAAATATTTTTGGAGCATATTTAGCACAAATGATATGCAAAGAGCTCATCATAAACTTTAGTTTGTTGACGCTTCATGACAAAAAAAAAAAAAAAACAAAAAAGGCAAGCGAATTCCAAAGCTTGAATGAGATATACAGTAACTAAATACCTGATTCCTCAGAATGAAAAATAAAAATAAAATTATAAAATTCACAAATTCAATTTTAATTAATCTTTTTATCATATATGAAGTTGTTAAAGTTAAATAAATATTATTTCAAGAAATTTGAAATGCCTCGAACCATTTGTTAGTTTTTTTCTACGTTTTTTTGGAGCATCTTTTCGATTGACAGCAATTTGTTTTAATGGATTGCCTAATTATTTGGTAAAGCATCCGCTTGGCTCATTCGATTTGAAAAAAAAAGCAATTAATCATAAGCATAAGACAAATATAAATATAGACACAAATGTATGTTTATAATGTCTAAATTGTGCATGCCTCATTCTATGCAAATTGTGTGTGTGCGAATATAATAATTAATAACTTGCGAAGCGTTAATGGAAACGTAATGTGATACCATAAACATTTAGACTGCCTTTTGTGCTGTATTCGGTGTCTGTTTGCTTCTCATAGCTAAATAAATTAATTAGCCAGGCACACTTGCAGACAAAACACTTGTATGAGTTCGTGTTAATTTTTACACCAAAGATTCTTGCGCATAAACCAAGACTCTAGCCTACAGCAACTGCATATTAATACAAAAGAAAAATATAGAAACTGAAAACAAAACAAAACAAACGAAAACAAAAAAACAACGAAAAGCAGTCCAAAATGAGCAACTCACCGAAAATTGCACAATTAGCAAAAGTCTACCGTCAGTTGATGCTGCTGCTGCTACTTCTGCCGCTGCTGCTGCTGCTGCTGCTGCTATTGCAGTTGGGCAATATTAAAAGTCCTCAACCATATTAACACTTTGGGCAATGTTTTGCGGCGCGCCGCAGCGCTCAAAATTTGTGTCAAACCCAACAGCAGCAACAACAATGATCGAAAATCATGCAGCAAAGCGCACGACCAACAATAACTGCAACAACAACAGCAACTGCAGCAGCAACAGTCACACAAAAAATAACCCACAACGAAATGGTTAAAATACAGCTTGGCACATAAATCGAACACGATTTGACACACGCTCAAAAACTTGTGCATTTCTGTTACGGGGCAGCTCATTTTAAGGGGGGCATGCCAATGAGGAAGTGCAGCAGGTGACACAAGCTAGCTGCCTTATTGCTTCCTCATGGGTGGCACATGCCACAGCATTAATAGGTTTTCAAGTGAACGCCATCTTGCAACTGCCACGCAGTAGAGCAGCGAATAATTGAACTGCCTGAAAGTAGGCAATACTTTTTATTAAGCTTGGGCAGCGCTTAAAATAAATATATAAAAAAAAAAAAAAAAAAAAAAAAAAAAAAAAAAAAACAAAAAAAATGTATAAAGACTTGACTAATAAAAAAATTAAAATATAAATGAACATAGCTTTTCATTCATGATTTGCTAATTATTCGTATTTGGCGCACTGCAAATTTTTTTTTTTTTTTTTGTTTGTATATATATTTTAAGCGCTGAATCTGTACAATGCAAGTTTAGTACCTTAACAACACAATTAGATTATTTATATAGAACCTAACCTTCTGATGTATTCAGGAGGACTTACAAATATATATTTACAAGTATCCCTAAACGACTTATCTAATATTTTTGGCAAAACCCAAGCGTTTTAATCGCCTTAGTGGTCTCGCAGGAAGCAATCTTCTCGCTAGTCTGCTCCGGTGTCTAGCCAAATAAATAAATTTAACGAACTGCCTGAAAGTAGGCAACGATTTTTTACTTTGTTTATGGCCCAAGCAAAAACTGAATAATCTGCACATAAAGGAATCATTTTTAGCAACACAAATGCAGCAACTCAGAAATTTTATTTTACTGGCTTAAAATATGTAGGAATTGACACAAAAATAAATAATTAACAATCATTAAAAATGTTGTACAAATTAACCTCGCCAGCTAAAAGTGCATTAAGAGCATGCGCACAAAAGCAGGCAACACTTTTTTCCAACTCAATGCACGCTAAGCGCAGCTAAGTATGATTTATAAGTAACTGTAAAAAACCAACACAAATCACTGTTAAATGTAATTGTTTATTATTTTAAGACCGACAGCTAACTATGAGCGAACAAAACTTCGTTGGTACATTCTTATTTTGTATGCAATAAAAACTATTTACAAAACTCCAGCAGACCCTAAACTACCCAGCCATATCAATTAGCATATTCAAGCATGTCAATCATCCGTCAATCAATCTGACCCTTATGCGCTATATAGGAGTCGTACAGCGTGGACTGCTTGCGTCGCTTCAGTCGAGAGCAGGCTATGAACAACATCACAGTCAGCACACAAAGCAGCGCCGAGCAGCTGGCCGTTAGAGCCGAGAAGGTTGAGGTCTTCAGGCAGGTCTGATGCGGCAACTGTGGCTTGGCCTGCCGATGCGCATAGACATCGTCGCCATCGGACTCGCCCTCCTGCAGCACGCGCAGCGACTGAAACAGATTCACGTTCTCCGAGAGCGAAGCCTGCGCCGGACTCTCAGTGGCTTCGATTTCTGCATCCGATAGCGGCGGCAGCGACAAATTTGTGGCTGTCATGTTGGACGTGTCGCGTTTGGTAACGGCCTTCAGATTGCGCCAGTGACAGGGCTGACTCTGTGAATGAATGAAAAAAGAGGTAAGTACATCTATATTGAAAACCTGCTCTGCCATCATCTTACCGGACAGCGTCCATGGCACATGCGTACATCGCACTCAATGTACAGCGCCGGCGAACCCGTAAAGCGGAAAGTTTTCATATATGCATACACCTGCGTCTCGAACACGCCCGAGTCCGACCAGGAGCCCCTGAAGCGCGAGATGAGCTTGTCATCCACGGGGCAGCCCTGATGATCAATCAGCTGAATGCGCTTATTAGCGCCATTGTGCGCATAGCAATCATTCACCACTATATCGAAGCCGTCTAGAGGGGGAGCATTGAAGGAAAATACTTTAATACAAACATAAGAGTTGTATAAAATATGCATACCATATTTGCTGCGCATATAGATGATGAGCGTCAGGGGATCGCCTACACGCACTGGACCGGTCACACGCGGTCCACCAATGCCATAGCCATTCTGGATCTCCATATAGCATTCAGGTGGACTGAGAGTGAAGACTACAGGATTTCCCGTTGCAACTCTGTAAAAGTGTAAAGGTATTATATAAAGAACTGTATAAGCTAATTTTTAAAGAGAGAGAGAGAGAGACAGAGAGAGAGAGAGAGAGAGAGAGATATATAAGAAACCTTCAGACACTCAAGGACTACGGAATAGTCTACTACGATATTGTAGTATATCGAGTAACCATACTAGTAGATTATCTGTAACTGTAGTCAGAAATTGACTCAATGGCTAACTACATGTAAAACTAAGTAGATAATTACATTAGAGCAACCGACTAGACAAACTTCATATGGCTGGGACAATCCCACTATGCAATGTATATTTAAATCTTCCACCAACTTTACTTTCATCCATATATTATCTAAATTCTCACTTTTACAAATCAAAATCAACAACTTACTCCACATCCAAAAAGGGAAATGTAACTGTCTTCCAGAAATCATAGCCATACTCGCAGGTGACCTTGAAATGTTCGTCGTACTCCTCCTCGATGAGCGGATTATACTGCACGGTAACTGTATTCCACATAAAGTTCTGCAATGAATACACTTATATATAAGACATATATACTGCAGAGATCAAGCATACGCACCGTGGGATTCTTGCGACTCTCCTCCTGCAAGGAGTTCTTGCCCAGCGTGCCGCAGCGATTCAATTGTATATAGAACTCATAGTAGTCCCGGCCAGAGCCATTGATGTACATGCAATCGGGATCGTAGGCATAGCCAGCGGAGTAGACTAAGCCACTGAATGAGCCATTAAAGCCAATGCGTATCTTCATGTAATCATCCTGACACTCAGCTTCGATATCTGCCGGACAAAAGATATAAATTTGATTATATTTAGATATACATAGATAGTAGAGGCACTTACGCTGCACTCGTGTGCTGTTGTGCGTGTACTGTTGCCCCGAGTAGTCCTGCTCCCAGTACTCCTCGTGCCACTTGTTGCCCTCGTAGGGCGCCGCATGATAGCCCGCGCTGCCTGTTGGAGCGCCGCTCGAGTCGACGCCAGTGGAGCCGTATTCCAGATGCACGGGATGTCCAATGCGCTGTGGCACATAGCCAGAGGAGTCGGGCACATGATCGGGCTGCCATGAAAATATATAACCCGTGCTAGTTACCCCACTCTCTTTCATTACCATCCTCAGCCACTCACCACCTCGTGCTGCAGTCTGTTTCGCTCCACGGCCAGGCTGCTGCGATTGCGCACATCCTTGGCGAATTTCTTCTGGGGCGGCAGTCCTGCGCGCTTGGCCAGCTTGGAGGGCGGTGTGGTGGGACCGGAGATGTACGATTTCGATGAAATGGCGACCAGCTGCTGCTGGGGCTCGTCTGAGGTGCTGCTAGCCAGCGGACGAGCCTGCCGCTTCGAGGCATTGCGTGGCGTTGTCGTCTGTATGCGACCCTTGAAGCTGCGTCCGGGCGGTGCAGCGGACGTTGGCGTCGGCGGTGGTGCTGTGGTGGTGGCCACCGCTGCCTTGCTCACTATGGCATAGTCGGTGCTCAGCTCGATGGTGCGGCTGGGCTGTGGCTGCGGCAGCAAAACAGAGTATGCACAATTACCATAAGTCAGAGCAAGCGAGTTTGTGTCTTAAGTCTTTCGTTTGAAAACAGCTGCATCATTGATTAAGAAATGATGCGGCAGGCAGGCCGCATAATTTGTGCAACGCCATCTCTTCCGCTGAACTGGGAAGCTACGCAATATGGCCAAGCATATCCGTTAGACCGGGGCGATTGGCCAACGCGATTTGGTTACGGTTCATGTGCGGTATGGCTGCTTAGCATAATCAGGAAGTTCGTTCTTAGAATGCAGTTTAACTGTTAAATAGATTAGTTTTTCTTCTTTTTTTTCGTTCAAATGATTTGCCTATCAGCAGTGGTAAACAAAAGACTTAGGCAACAAACTCGATTGGCGCAATAGTGAAAGGCAGATTGAGAACCGAGAACATTTGCCTTTGGCCTCTCGACTTACCCACAGCAGCTGCACCAGCAGCAGCAAATAGCCCGCTAATCTGCACAGCTTCATGTCTCACACGCAACTAGTCGAAGCTGCAAAGATAAATATTCAATATAATCATTATTGGAAGGTCAAATAATAACGAGAACCTTGGGCTCTGTTCAGCCTGGATGCATCGGCCAACACCTCAGCCGCATGCGTAGCGGAAGGCAGGAAGGAAGTTTGTTTGGTTCATAAATTAATTATGGTCAATATGCGAGAAACATAAACATCAACAGCAACATCAGCAACGTCAGCAACATCGGCAACGTCAACAGCATCGGCGGCTGTCGCCCAGAACAATGGCTGACAATGGCGTTAAGGTCGAAGGCATAAAACTCAGACTGTCAGCTAAATGCTTTGCTTTAATTAAAAAATTATAGCCAAAGCCACGCATGTAGAACCCTTCTTGAGGTTTGCTTTTCATGAATCACACAGTCGCAACAGTGATTCGGTTCGCCTGCCTGACTACCTGACTGCCCGCCCACCTGCCTGACACGCCTCTCCTCTCGCCTTTACCTTGCCAGCGCCTCCGCACAAATGCTTGACTGCGCTTTATACATAGCTGTAAAAACGCACGCCGTTTGCTTAATTGTTGTTGTTAATACACTGCCTGAGGGCATGCAAGTTAGCTCATTAAATATGTTGCAGATTTGGTAATTGAGTTTTGCCAGAGGAATTATAGATCAATAAATGTTGCTACACCCCAAGGTCTTTGCTTTTTTATGAATCTTGGCTAGAAGCTATTTTTTATTATTTTAAATAAAGGTATGTGAGCAGAAAAAAGACTCTATATAAGCTTTGCAGGCTAAAGAAACTCATTAATTTTCAGGAATCTTATGGTATCTATAGCATATCTGTTTACTATGCTAACAGTATATTATATATAGTATATTATATATAGTATACATATATTTAGAAAATATATTGCATTTAAAAATATCTTATTATACCTCGATTTTTCTGTTAATATACCATCCTTTCATAAAATTGTATATTATATCATATGCTATCTATAAAACATCCTCAACTATGCGTACCATTCCATATCCTATCACATTTTAGATCATATCATATGCCGTCTCTAAACAACGGCTAACAAAAATATTTCTTTACTGAACTATCAGTAATTTCTCAATATTAAATTATAATTATTTTTTTCCATCAGCCTGCTAGGGCATTTCATCTTTGGTCTGCCTGCAGAGCTGGCTAGACTCTTCTTTCTTGTTATAATTACTTTAGGTTTGGCTTCTGCTGCTCGTTGTTTGTTTTGTTTATTTGCTGATTCGGGGTTCGCTTTGGTTTTACATCTGTTATGCAATAGTGTTTTTGTTGTTTTTCTTTTTTTTTTTTTCGTGGTTTCGGTTTCGGTTTTTGGCTTTCATTATTTTTTATATTTTTTACCTTTATTTATATATATATATACATTTATTTTTTTATGTTCGCATTGCTGTTCTTTAATGCTCAGCTCGTACTTCGCCTCCACAGCCGCCGCCGTGTAATTATATTTAATTGTTGTTGCCTGACCTTGAGCCAGCCGTTCGAGCTTTGTTTTTCTTACCACGCATTCACCTACAATGTTAGCAATGTTAACGGTATCTGCACATTATGGCTACAGCACGAGTTTAACATGAACCGTTTGACAGTTGACAGTTTTTGTTTTTGTTTCTTTTATCTCCAAGTTTATTGACCGCAACTTAGAGTTAATGTGTGCTTTTAGTTAGATAATAATGAAAATGAAGAACATAGAATAACTGCGTGGGTTATTAGAAGCAAGATTGGGCTTGATATTTAAGCAAAGCAAGGGTATTATAATTACTGTGAATTCTCTGGCTGTGCACTTGCTCAGCTTCTGATAAGAGGCAAAGACGTAATATGATATAGCTAGAGAATAGCCTAAAATATATATTTCTCAATCACGTTAACGAAATCAATATATTTTACTAAACAAATTTGGCAATTTGTGAATTCAAAGAAATGAATATGTATTTAATATTATTTCTATTAATATTATATTATTCTAACTAATATTGAATTCCCTTTTTATTACTTATGCACAATTTTCGATTTTTTGTTTAACTATTTTACTTTTAAAATAAAATATATTAAAATTGACTATTTGATAATTCATGGCTAGAATCGTTTACTTTAATTATTAATTTTTTAAATTTTATTATTAAAAATAAATAAATAGGAAAACTCTTTAATTAAGTACAAATTCTATACTTGAATTTAAGACTTCAATCAAATCAAGTTCATATTATTTAACGATTGACTTTTATAGTCGAATATAAGGCAAAATTATTGGATATTTTAATAACCATATTTTTAGTGCAGAACTCACCTACTCGAAGTATGAAACCTCGTCTGCTCGTCTCTGTCTTCAACTTCCGTTCACGTTTAATCACGTTTTATTTGCACAATTCTCTTTGTGTCTATTTTTTTTTTTTAGCTGGCCAAACACTGACCTGCTCCAAGTTTTAATTCGTTTTGCTTAGCGCCCAAAGATTTGTTAATGATTTTTACAACAGTTAACTCACTCACGCACACGTTCACTCACTTGGCACGCACTTTGACCAACTGACATGGAAAAACTTGGCCCATTTTCAGTTTTTTTGCTTTTTTGCCTCACATTTAACCAAATCCTATAAAAGTTGACGAGCCGTGCCCAAAATAATGCCGAAAGCGTTAACAAAACACTTGTGCGTGTGACTGGGTTGGTTTTGGGTTTAACTCCTCTCCTCGTTTTCTTCTTCTACTTCGTCTGCTTCTCCTTCTCCTTCTGCGTCTGTTGCTCTTGTTTGACTTTTGGGATATTGCGCGATTTTGTTATGCAGTTATGTGTGGCCCGATGTTTTCTACACCATTTATGCCATTTATCTATCTACGTCGTGCTTTACATGCTGCACGTCTCGGCCAAACTTTTGTTAGTTTTTCCGTTTATTTTTTCGTTTTTTTGGAAGCCCGAAAAATCACTCAAGTGCAACTTGCCAAATAGAATCAGCGGCCGGGCCACAGCAGCGTTGCTCAATATTACATAAGAGGCCCTCCTTTATAAACGAACTCCGAGTAGCGCCTAGCGTATATCGTATATCGTATGAGGTATATAGCCTATCTCGTATGCCCAAGTTCCGATAGCCAAGCCTTTGGTTTGCAGCTCTTCGCGTTACGGGCAGGTGTGAAGCCAAGCGCGGCTAGCGCAAATCTTTATAGAGTTTTGCCAGCCAAGCTGCCAGGCAGAGCTTAGAAGCTGAGAGCCACCAGCCACTGGCCCAAGCCATGGGCAGATTGTTGTGAAAGAAGCTGCCAGTTAGCCTATCTGGCGACCTGGCCAGCGACCCAACCAGAGACCCAGCCAGAGTGTTGACTGGCAGCCAGCTCTGGTAATAGCTTTAGCTGCATGCGTTGCCTTACTTTCATTGCAATTCGACCGTTGGAAATTACACTGAGCTTATAGAAGGGTACTTAAATTGCGGGAGAACTATTCGGCTCAGGGGCATAAGCTAATGGAGAGTGAAATATATATGTGAAAAAATATTTTAATTTTTTTTCTTATGGCAAAAACACTTTAGTTAGTTTAGATCAGTTTGAATTCTATATCTTGAAGCTAACTGAAGCTGAATTCAAGCTAGATAGAGATATGATTTTGTCAAGAGTAAGCAGAGTAAATACTTATATATACCTATAGGACTCCATATCGCCTACGATCTAAGATCAATCATATTCTGACTATTACTGTAACTCTACATTAAACCAAACCCTGTAGTCCCATTTGCAATGTAATCACAGTATAGTCAAACCAAGTCATTCTCTAGATATAAGTTCCCTTCTTTTCTGTAAGTATAGCTCAACATGTTATGCATTCTCATACTTTAGCTCACCGATTTCTCAGAGTGTATGGCGGAAGTGCAGCATCAGCAGCAGCAGCAGCCGCAGCAGCAGAGACGCGCAGCTTTTACTGCTACAAATGTTGTAATTGCAACTTCTGCTGCAACTTTGCTGCAACTGTGGCTACTTTAGCTGCTGACCCATTACCTTTTAGGAGCCAAGGTCAACGGCACCTAACTGTAACTTGTGGAGCAGCCGCAGTCGCAGCAGCAGCAGCGCAGCAGTCGCATTACGGCAGACGTTTTGCGAAGCGTGTCTGCGTTAAAAAAACAAATTACTAATTAGTAAGTTAACACTTAACTGTTGGTTAATTAAACGCTCTGCTTTTCGATTGTGAAAGGTGAGCTAGCACCACCCCCCGCGCAGTCGACTTGACCCTGACAGCGACAAGGGCAGCGCAGCCACTGTGACCAGGCAACCGCAGCCAAATTGTTGACCCACATTCATAATGGATCAACTGGAATATCCACAATATAAGAAAAGAAAAGTTGGCCAACTCATATCTTAAGATCGTAGCATTATCATTTTTATTGGGTTTTCTATTTATATAATTAATATTTCTTTTGTTTTTTGTTTTTGTTTGTTTTTTTTTCACATTTTTTCATACTTTCATTCACAGCAAGCGCTGTTGCTCATCTCTGATACACTGTAATACATTTCACACAAGAAGCATACATAAAATACACGCATTTTGTTTCACTTTAACAAATCATATAACTAAATTCAGAATAGATCGCATTGATCGTGGCTTAAATCATACAAAGTTTGCAATTTTAAATACAAATAAATAATTAAAGTTTTTATAATTGTTTTTTTTTTTTCCTTTTTTTCTTTTTTAGCTTTAAGACTAAATTAGTAAAATATTTTTATACATTTTTTTGTCATTTTATGTTGAACATTTGTTGTTTTTTTTTTTTTTTCATTTTGAAAATATTTTATTGCATTTTTTGGTAGATTTTTTTTTTTTTTTTTATTTCTTATTTTTTGCTTTTAAGTTGAAACTGTAAACATTTAAAACTACTTTACACAGAATTGAAATTTCTCATTTTGTTTTTTTTTTTTTTTTTTTACACAATTACTAATTGGTAAATTTTTAGTTTTTAAATATTTAAATATGTTTCTTTTTTGTAGTTGCTAAATTTTGATATTTTTGCGGCTGTGGTGTTGTTAATTTTTTTTCTCATTTTGGTAATTTTTTATTTTTTTTTTTTTTTTTGGCAATTTAAAATACTAATTAAAATTCTGTTGCGCCTTGCCAAAGCGCGTTTACTTTTTGAATATGTAGAGAGAGCCTTAGATGAAGGATAGGGTGTGTGTGTGTGTGTGTGTGTGTGTGGGTTTATGGTACAGTTGTCATCCATTAGCAGCACTTGCGGTTGTTGTTGGCACCGCTGACCAGCTTGCAGTGCTGCATGTCCGAGCGGCGCGGACGCTGACCCTTGGCCTGGAAGTCGCGCACCTTATTGGCGCGCTTAATGGCGCTGCGGCACAGCTGCTGATGCTGCTTCTTGTTGTGGCTCTAAAGATAGAGAGAGAGAGAGAGAGAGGGAAAGAGAGAGAGATTAGTATCTATATTGAATATGTCAAAGCAATGGCCACCCACCTTCTGGCTTTGACGAGCCAACGTTTGCTGCTTCAGCTCTGCCGCCGCATGGCGATCGAAGCGAGCGCTGTGGCTGCGCGGCTGCTGCACCGCCGCAGCCGGCTGAGCTGGCTCTGGCTCTGGTTCTGGCACCGCCGCTGAGCCGAGATCAAGATTAACGAAACTTTCCGTGCCCGCCTGGCTGGACCTAATACTATGGTAAACCGACATGCTGCAAAGGTAGAGTAGAGCAGAGGTAAGCAAAAATATCAAGTATACGCCAGGTCTTGCGTGCAGTTGTGCTTTGCGCTTTGGAGGGGGAATTTTTTGTATTTTGTTTTTGTTTTGGAGGTAGAGAAAATCACCAACCTTGGATGCTCAATCAATAGATTCTCAAAGGGTGATGCTTCCATATTGATTGGCCCAATCGAGGTGAAGCATGGTGGCGGTGTTACGTACCAGGACTCCTCCATCAGCAGGCCAGCGCCAGAGCTGCCGCTGCTGCTGCTGCTATCGCTGCCGCTGGGCGAGACAGCAGCGGCGGCGACAGGTGCATATAGCGACTGGCTGACAGCCGACGTGTCGCTGCCCAGCTCATTGGCTGGCACAGTGCGTGGCGGGCTTAGCGTGGAGATGCTCAGCGTGCGGCCAGCGGCGCGCGTGCGCTGCAAGTAGTTGCGCTGCTGCTGCGGACGTGGTCCACTATACAAGGAATGCGAATTGATGTGCTGGCGACGACGCGCCGCAGCTGCAGGAGCAGCAGCTGGTGCTCCAGCTGCAGCCCTGGCCACGGTCAGCTCCTCCTCAGAGTCGCTGCGTGGCAGCGAGTCGTTCTCCTCATCTGAAATGGAAATACACCCATTAGCAGCGTAGTCAGCGGGTATATGCGTTGCTCTGCGTCACTCACCCTCCTTCTCCACTATGTACCACTCGTCCTCATCGATGTCGTCCTCGATGACGCACTCGCCGTTGGGTGTTAGCAGCTTCGTTAGCGTCGCCGGCTGCTTGCGTTGTCCGCCCTGCTGCTGCTGCTGCTGTTGTTGTTGATGTTGCTGCTGCTGTTGCAGTTGTCGCTGCTTGGCACGGCGATTCTTGGCGCCGCCCCGCTTGCCGCTGTTGCTCAGCCGCAACGGTCCACGCTGGTTGCCCGCTACGGAAGGTGTTGAGGAGGTTACCTCGATTACATCGCCACCGGGTGCTGCCTGCTCGTTACCCGACTCGCTGGGATTGCTCTGGACAGGACTCGGTTGGCTTGGCGTTGACTCAGACGTTGGTTGCGCTCCAAATAGAAACGTTGCAAGACTGCTAAACATTATACGATGAGATAGAGAGCGTTTGCAGTTGGCTATCGACTGGTCTGCCTTGATTGCTTGTGTGGTTGATAGATTGATGGATTGATTGATTGATTGATTGATCGATTGTTTGATTGTTGTTGATATTGCTTATCGAGTTGAGATCAATGTGCTTGTGCGCTTGCTAAGAGATTGCTTAATCGTGATGCTGTTTATGTTGCTCAGTCTTATTTATTTATTCCCTTTTTGTACGCTGCGACGTCTCTTTGCTGCGTTCCCCGTTAGTTATTTGCTTTGTCTTTGTCTGAAAGTGGAAGAGCGAATGTTTCAATTAACAAATGTAGACCAAAGAGAGACGATTGCGTAATACACACACTCACACACTCACACACACACACACACATGACTACAAAGCGTGTTCTAATTTGCACAACGCTGCGGATACTTAATATTTACTCAAACTCAATTTATTTGGCTATTGCGCACATTTAATTGCTTTAATTCAATTGAAATTCGCTTGCCCAATGCAAAAGTGAAATTCGAAATTCCGAATTGGAATTGAAAATTTCAATTTCAATTGTTTTCATACACAAAACAGCAGCAGCTGCGCCACTTGCCAATTACTTTGATTACACTAATTAGATTTTGTTACAATAGAAAAATGCGAATTTTCAGTTGCGTTTGTATACCCTGTGATGAGTAAGTGGTGCAGCGGGTGTGTGAGGCACACGTTTGCATAAGTCATAGAAACAATAGTCAACCAATTACAGCTCAGTTGCTGGGAACTATAGGGTATTTACTAGACGTACAATCTTTTGAATAATGCAGTTGATCTATTTTAAATCCATTACAACGAAATCTTGCTTCATATTCAATAACTTCCAGGGTATTTTCTAGTCTTGCCCTCTCATTGGCAATTATATAGCTTATATTGCAATTGACCTGCGGGCAGTTTGACAGGCACTGTGCTGACAGCTATATTGCCTATATAAACATACATATTCATTGTCATAAAGCGACGCTGCACAGTCCATTAAGTTGCCAACTTGATAGCTAACTGAACGACCACCCCCCCCCCCCCCCCCACACACACACTCCGCCCGCTGTGTGCATGCGACAAACATATGATCAAGGCAATTATATATAATGCACACAGATAGAGAGAGAGAGGGAGAGAGAGAGAGAGACAAATGCATAACATTTAAATTGAGCGCGCGTCATGAGAGATTCATATACATATATATATATGCATAAAAATACTATATTAAAGATATATCTCGGCTCGCATCAGTTGTATCTATGCAAGCTGTAACTGTTGCTTGAGCCGCTTTGCCATTGTGAATTACTCTGGAAACGTTTCTTGATAATCAAAAACTGTGCCAATGGGCAAATGCAAAACGCTGCCGCTTGTTTATGGCAATTGTCTGTGAAATTGTGAATGTCGAACGGAGCAGCGGAGTAGCGGAGCAGCCGAAGTCATCCAAACGCAAATAGCCATACATCGCATCATGGCCAAAACACAGCCAGACTCAACGAAATCCAATTGCATTCAGCTGCAATTTACAATTTGACCGCAAAACGAGCAACCACGAAGCAACTAAATAACCACTAACTAACAGCCATTGCTTTAGTGCACTGCCTTCCCTCCTCCTACTCCCCCTCGACGATTCTCAGGCAAGTGAAATCTGTTTTGTTTCAGCAGAGACACAAAGCGTCGAGCCGCGCTGACTTCTATTAGCCAGGTCTAAAGCTCTCGAACGTGCGACAATTTGCACAGCCAAATGTCAGCGAAAGTTGAACAAAAGAAGAATTTGATTGACACAAAGGCAAAACGGGGCAGGAAGCGTATATAGATACCCTTTAATGGAGTAAAGTAGTTATGGACTATGTAGTTATGTTATTATGGATTTTTGTCATAGTGAACTATAATATTTAATATAAAATAGAAATTTTATTTCTTTTAGTTCAAGCCTCATTTTGTTTCTTGTATTTTTAATTATTTATTTACTTTTTAATTTATTTGTATATTATTTTATTTTTTTTTTTTTTATTTATTTATTTCAACTTATATATTTTAAATTTTTATTTTTATTTTTATTTATTTATTTATTTATTTATATATATATATATTTTTTTTTTTTTTTTTTTTTTTTTGAACGCTGATTTGTGTAAATATATTTTTATAAAATTTATATTTTTACTATTTAATTTATTATACTATTTCTTGATTTATATTATTTTTTATTATATTATAAATGTATTATTATTTTGTTACTTTATTTTTATTTATTTTTATTTTTATTTCATTTTATTTATTTATTTATTTTCTTATTTTTTTAATTTTTTAAATATAATTTTAACCTGCTTGAATTGGCTTAAGAATTTACAGTAAATAATTTATATGTTATATATTGTATGTATATAAAATCCAGTTGACCATCAGCTGACTTTTATTTAACAATCATATACTAAATATGCATATATAAATCTTGCATAATGTACTCACTCACACACACACACACACAGAGAGAGTCAACTGACTTTGACGTTGGAATGCCTAAGCATATTTCAAATATGCATTCTCTATATTAGTATAAATATAATGTGCACATATATATGCATGTTTATATGGCAAATTGGCATTACGACATGCCATTGGGGGAGGTGCATTTCGTGCTGTCATATTAATTTGGAACACGTTCCAAATCGCAACTGCGTCTCAAACATTGGCTCTAACTTTTATTTTTAGACAATGCACTGCAAAAAAAAATAAAAATCGCACACACACAAACAATTGATAACGGCTTTTGAGGTAAACAAAAAGGCAATGACTGCGCGTGTATATCAGCTGTACACGTATATATATATAAAGACTTGTATATAGTAAATATCGCATATATACACTTGATTTTCACTTTTGTCAGCTGAAGAGACGCAGCCTTGACCATGTAAACGATTTGCCAGCTAGATAGAAATGCTCTCATATAAAGCTGTCTATATATATAAATATGGCAATTGTCTCTTTCAGTTAAGCTATGTACTACATGTGTAGGTGTGTCTACGTGTGTGTGTGTGTATGCTCTGTTCAGAACAGCATCTACAGCATTTATTTTCATTTGTCATTTGTTGCTTTTGCAACGACCTTGATTGCTGATCGCTTATATAAGATTAATATCTATATTTAACTACATGTACAAATACATATATATTAGACATTTATAGCATTACCTATATATGGTACACCTTAATTAACAACTCAAGTGAACAAACTATGTGCCTTATCGCTTCGAATCAGCAAATTCATTTCGATAAGCCCGTTTGCCCAGACGCATTGGCTAGACAGTTCCACTGTTTAGCTAAACAATATCTAAATTCTATATAGTATAAATTGGACATAGTCGAAGAGCCGAGAGTCGAAAGTTCAGGCTCGTGGGGGAGGCTGTGCAAGCGAGAATTTCTCGTTTCCAGTTTCTAGACTAATGAACTTGAACTAATTGTCTGGGGCTTTCGCTAATACGTAATACACGATTTGACTGATAGTACAAAAAGCTTAAATGGAACTTGTACACTTAGAAAAAAAATCCTAAGCCAATTGAAGAAGATATTAAAAAAAAAAAAAAAAAAAAAAAAAAAAAAAAAGAGTCCATGCAATATAGATCGGATCAACGTTTTAGCTAACTGGTACTTAAAATTAATTTTTACTCTATCTAATACAGTATAAAGTTCGCGCAGTGTAGCAACTCAGCTTTGTTCACTTTCATAATTTTATTTTATTTTCTAAACATTTGTTTCTATTTTAAGCTTGCAAGCTACTGAATCATAAGTACGTAGCAAATGTGCGATTTTTTCTTTCAGTGTAACAACTTTTCTCTTTAGCCACACAAAACAAGTAGAAAATTTGTTTTCAATTATTCAAAATATATTATTATTTATATATTAAGACTACTGTGAGGGTTAAAAGTGTCACATTGTTGACTATTTCTCTCAGTGTAACAAATTTTAAAATTATTATTTTACTCTTTTCGCTATCAGTCTAAGCATTAAAATTAAATATTAATTTTAATTCTTTTTTCTTTTTCTTATTCTCTTTTTATTTCTTTCAGTGTACTTATTCTTCTTTGATCAATTAATAAATTCATTATGATTGTCCGTAAATCAGTAAGGTAGATAACTATTTCGACAGCAAACTTAATGTAATTATCAATTGCCCAACAAGGCAAGATATCTATATATATATATATATATGTATATATATATATATATACATATTGATATATTCATTAAGTATCGAGAGCTTTTCAACTGTGTTGCGCCCACATATGAAATTAACTAAGGTCCGCCCCCACAGACGTGTGCGTTCCTATCAGTTAACGCAATTGATTAGCACAAAGCTCTATGCGGCCTTTGTTTTGGCTTTGTTTGATTTCGTTTTCTATATACACATAGTATATATATTTATGTATTTATGTATGTGTGTATAGTTTTTATTATTATTATTTTTATGATGGTTCAAACTGCATTTGGCAAACCGCAAGGCTCATAATAATATTAAATCAAATTATGCAATGCTCGCACAAAGACGTCGCTGACGTCACAGCTGACCTTGTGGTATACCAAAAACCAACAGCAACAAAATAAAGATACAAAATGTAAGAAGATAAATTCGCAAACAAAAATATTGCACTTGCTTTGAATTTCATCAGCTGATTCAGCTCACCTGGTTAGCGAATATCACTGATTGCTGCAACTATAAAAAAATCAGCACACACCGAAAGAGAATCGCAAATTAGATACACAGAGATAAAGATACACAAAGATGCACAGCTGAAGATACACAGATACACAGGGCGGACAGCAACTGCAGATACTGCAAAGTCGACACACGTTTGCCAACTGAATTGAACGGAAGCGTATTTGAATTTCAAAAGAACAAAAGCTACAAACTACACACGCACACACACACACACACACAGAGAGAGAGGGTGTGTAGATGTGAGAGCTTGCAAATGTATCTGTATCTGTGTAGCTGTAGCTGTAGCTGTGGCTGTGGCTGTGGTTGTGGCTGCAGCTTAACCCAAAAGTATCTTTTGTTTTCTTTTGCTTCCTTTGCTTCGGTTTCTATATTCTTTTGGCTATGCACAATTTGTTAACACTTGAAGCTTGGCTTGAGCAGCTCTTTAGCTTTACACTTACATTTACCTCAAACGGACGGCGTGTGTGTCCGTGTGTGTATTTCACTTTTGTTTGCTGCACTTGGCTGTGCCGCGCGTTGCGTTTGCTTTCAAATATTAAAGGCGAATGTCAGCGGGGCAGCTGCTCAGGCACAGTTCAAGCCGCGCAGCAGAGCAGAAGACCAAGACCAAGACGAAAACGAAGACGAAGACGAGAGAGAGAGCAAGTGAGAAGAGAACAAGAGAACCAACGATCGAGTGAACGAACGAGCGTATCTAAACACATAATTATGTATTTTTTTAAAACGCAAAAAAAAGCAACGAACAGACTAGCAGCGCTGGAGCGGGGACTGGAGAGGAGGCAGAGAGTCGTCGGGTTTCAGCTGGTAAACAAAAGCAGACAGCGCCAAAATTATGCTGCACGAGCAGCCAAGCAGCTGAGCACTCGTCCGATCATACGCGCAGTTCGTGTTATTTTGTTTACTAACAAATGCCAAGCGCTCTCTCTCTCTCTTTGCTCTCCCTCGCTCGCTCTCGCTCTCTAATGTTGCGCGCTCTCTCTGTATATACACGTAGCTTTTGTATGGCGATCAGCTGCGCTGACGTTTGCGCACTGACACACTTTTATGTGTGCGCCTCGCCTGGCCCCCCTTGCTCCCACCCCGCCCCTGCTTAACCACTCCCTAACACTGTTTGTTTTGTGTATCTCGCAGATACTTTTTTCCTATAGCTGGCAGACCGAGTGGCTCTTTTTTTTGTAGCTTGTGACTAAGCGAGCGAAATGTAGTTTGGCCATTGGTTGGTTATTTTCCCCCAGCGTCTGCTCAAAGTTCAGTCTAATATAATTCTATGTCTGTCTCTATACAATAGAAACTGCCAAGTCACGGGCGCAAAAACGAGTTCAGTAATCAGCTATCGCATAAAAACTTTGAAATATTCTATGAAAAAACAAATAAAGCAAGAAATAGGGAGAAGCTAAGCAGTTTACGCGTGCTGCAATCGCCAGACATACTAGGCATTCTAATTAGTTAATTTCCAGTTGGAAATACATATATCTTTTGATGTACATATACAATATATATTATATATAGCTCTTTTAGGAATCCAGCAATAGTCTTTTGCCTTGAAGCTGATGCAACTAACATTATATGCGTAGACTGTACCTTGCTTATACTTCGAATTCAGCTCAGCTAGCTCTGCCAAATTTTAAGCAGTTTTTTACTTCATCAGGCACGTCGCTTTGATGTTTCTCTATTTTAATTTTATATTTAAATTTTATTTAGCTATTATATATTTTTAATATATTATTATATTATATTGCTCTGAATTTTCTAGATTTTTTTTTTTTTTTTTAATTTTTGCAACATTTTCATTAAGTTTACAGCTAATTTTAATAGATAATTGTAATATAACAATTATCTAGATTTTCTAGAAATTAGATTTTCAAATTTTGCTGCATTTTCTTCAAGTTTTCTTTTGTAGTTTGCTGCCGCATCGAAATTTTTCTTACATTGAAAATATTTTGCTGCCAAATGTTTTGTTTCTGCGTTTTTCTTCTTCTTAAATTCTTAGCCTCAGCCCATTTTATATAACCAAATATTTTGTATGCCTGAGCAGAGCACTTTCATCATAGAAATAAACAGCTATTAGCAAAAGCTTTAGATAAAGTTTGGTATATGTATAAGCACATAAGAGACTATATATTTAGTACATAGAACCGTACAACCTCGCGGCCAGGTTCAAGGTTAATGCTGTGTGTGTTTGCTTGTTCTATGCAATTTGTGTTTTGCTTTGTTTTGTTTGGGTTTTTGCTATATTTTTAGAAATTTTATCATGCAACAGCTGACTGAGTGTGAGAGGCCAACAAATTGGCCAACCGCAGCGTCAACTAGTAGCTAACCTAAAAAGTAGCAAAAAAACAAGTAAAAAAGCTCTAGTCGAGACTGCTCGACTACGAGATCCCCTGAACCCTTGGAGCAATAGATATTTCAATAATTTTTCGCGTCTTTCAGCTTACATAAGAAACACGACACGAACTGCGAACTGCGAACTGCGACACACATACACTCACACATGCATACACACACAAACGCACACACAGGCACACATACACACACACGCATACAGACACACATACACACACACATACACACACACATACACAAACACATACACACACAAGCACCCACGCATAAACACGCATGGGCTGCAGTGTGCGCTTACTATGAGAACTTAATTGTTTAATAACTTTTTTTATGGACGTACGATCTTCATGAAACTTTCAGATTATGATTATAACATGAATATACATGTAATTGTCAAAGCACAAGTCTCTAGTATTTGAAATACGCTTTTTACAAAAGTGAGGGTGAGGGGGTGAATTTAGAGGTGGGGGTAAATTTTAACAAAAACCGAAATTGTATAAATTGCATATAAGCATACATTAAAAATTTGGAGACTCTAGCAATAAAGGTGTAGAAGATATAATTTTATAACTGGGTTTCGATAAGGTTTTTTATCGATAAAAAAAGATCGGGTTGAGTTATCGATTTTTAATGATAAACTTGATATGCGCGCTGTAATTACGGACATTTTAAAAAAAATTTAAAGTCTCTAGCTCTTATATCTTCTGAAATCGACGCGTTCATACATACGGACAGACGGACAGACGGACAGACGGACAGACGGACGGACGGACAGACGGACAGACGGACAGACGGACAGACAGACGGACAGGGCCAAATCAACTCAGCTCGTCGCCCTGATCAAGAATATATATACTTTGTGGGGTCTGCCACGCCTCCTTCTGCCTGTTACATACATTTCAACAAAACCATTATACCCTGATTTCCCATTGAAAATGGGTTCAGGGTATAAAAACACGAGTAGAAAAGTAGCTGACGCAAAGACCTAAGAGTAAGCGACCAAATTTATGTACATATGTTTGATGATAAATGTATATGAAGAAACGAATATAACCATAGATATAGATCTTTAATAATTTCATTTCGCACGCGCCAAGCTTTGCTATAAAAACAAAATCGAGTAGGTGGGCTCTAGTGGGGCATGAACTACTAGAAGATACCCTAGATAGGATAAAATTGTGTAATTTTTAGTATTACTGAAGTAAAACAAAGTGGAATGCTCTATAACTAGGACAATCTCTTTAGGATTCTTTGACAATAATTCCCTATAAATATATGCTTAAATAACTTATATTAGTTATTGATTTAAATCTATTCAATAGAATGCTAATAATCGAGGAGAAAATTATTATTTCGATTCCCTAACTCTCATAGATCCTTGGACGTGTTGAAAGAGGTTGAGAGAAGAAAAGACCCGGGTACAAACCGACCTAATGAGAGTCGGGCAGACGAACGAATGACCAAACAGACAAAGCAAACCGACACAGACAGACCGACCAACGAATGGACGGACGGACAGACGGTCGGAGCGACGGTCATACAGAGAGAACGACAGACGACAGGGCAGGCGACCCAACGTGCCATGGCATAGAGACGGTCGAACAAATGGACGTACGCCCAGACGAACTGACGAAAGACAAATAAACAGAGACAGCCAGGAAAACAATAGGACAGGCAGACGAACACACAGCAGCATGGAAGGACATGCAGCAGCATAGGACAGGCAGATGACCCATATTGACTCAATTGATGCTAATCAATAATGTTTTCAGCCCCGCCTCCTTCGGCTGACACCTTCTGTTACAAATTACCCATAAAATCGCTATACCCTTAACCCATTTCACATGAGTGCAGGGTATGACAACAAGCGTCGGCAAATGCGTAGAGAAATCGAAAAATATGTAAACAAACTTTGGGCGTCATTGCATAAAAAGATGAAAACAAAAAATTAACAACAACAAAATAAAAGCGATAATAAAAACATATTAGAAAAGCGAATGTAAACAAATAGCAGCCCACTCAAAACTCAAATAAACAACTGAAGTAGCATAGTTGGCATTTCTAAAGCCCAATTTTCTCCTTTCTTTTTTCCCCTGACTGCACTCTATCTAATCATCTGCGCTTGTTTACAGACAGAGAGACATTCGAGCCGCAGTAGCGATAAATTATTGTTGGCGTCTATCTAAAGAGATAGGCAAACAAATGTTTGCCCATGATTCTAAACAAATGCGCTGGCATTTGGAGTCGCCGGCGGAAAGGGTCGTCGGATCAGTCGGCGGCAACTGCGCATAAAATAAAACAAAGAGTTCCCTTTACCCATTGCCCAGTTTCCAAGCTCCCACCTCCCACTCGCCTGTCCCAGCCACCCCCAGCTGCGCTGAGGCAAATGCGCATTTAGCTTCCTACGACATCATGAAATCTCCATTTCTATGTCACAGAAAGCAATACGCGCTGTAACTCGAGCTGAATATTATGGCACATTATGCAAGAGCGGAAAATTGTCAATTATATTATAGACTGCTGAATACCCTTTGAAATTTATTTCACTAGATTTCTTCGGAGCTAAAGAGCATTTTAAAGACTAAGGTATATTATGGAACGGAATGCGAATGTTTAGTAAGAATGTTTAGTATGTAATCATATGATAATGTAGGGTATATCAAATCTTTAAAATCTAGTATCATATTTAAATATATCTGCTCCACATATTGTAAGCCCATTTAAAATTATTCGACTGTTAATGGCTATTCAGATGTATTTAAAATTGTTTGCAATACATATATTTCATATACCCCATATTGGCGCATTACGCTTCGTAAAGTGGGAATACAAAGCTTTCGCCTCAGATGACGCAAACGTTGCGTTCGCTTTTGATATCTTCGCAGATGTTGAACACTTGTTCTCAGATTGAGTATTACGAGTGCCGAACTTTATATTATACATTCTGATCTTGTGGACGCATGAAGCCTTTGGCAATATCCCATATACAGCTTATCGGTCAATCGAAAATTTAAGCAGGCAGGTTTCGAAGTGAAAAGTCAATATATCATATATACAAAATATATATATTATATGTAGATGTGTGCGTATTTCAAGTTTTACACAGCTTTATAATTGACATTTAAGATTTATATATAAATAGCTTTTATATATGTGTGCACCTTGTCTTGTTTTGTATAAATGCATATTTAATAATGCGTAATTTCAATTGATAATGCGTCGCAGTTGATATTTTTAGGCAATCTTTTATATTGTTTTTCATTCTTTCTCGGAACATCGCATTTATTTTATCACTTTGCTTAAGAGCCCAAAAATAACTGTTTATATAAATACTATGTATGTATGTATATGCTATGTGTGTGTCTTTAGGGCTGGGCCACTAGGTCAGGCCTCAATCTATGCTAAACATTGTCAATCAATCAATCAGCGATTACAAGAAACTCTGTTACAATCAACGCAATTTAAATATTCACGCAACGTTCAACAGCTCTCAACGTGCAATGAACTTTAATCAGAATTTATGTAAATATTAATTACATATGTATGTATTTATGTATAAGAAAGTACTATAAGTTAACACTTATAACTAACATTAAATGCATCAATAACCCCAGCCGCTGTCTCTAGTTCGACTTACGCCTCTGCCTGTGCCTCTGCCTCTGCCTCTAGCTCTGTTTCTGCTTCTGCCAATGCCTATAGCTAAGCTTAGGCCTCTGCCTCCATCTCAAGCTCTGCTTTTGTTTTTGCTCATGCCCATTGCTATGACATTGTCTCTGCTTTTTCCTCTGTCTCTCCCTCCGTTTGAGCCTATGCTAATGCCGCCATCCCTTTCCCTCATCCTGTAGGCAGTTGCAACGCTAAAAATACACATACAGAGTTTAAATCACAGTTGGTTACTGGGTCCTCTCATGGCTGTTGTTGTTGTTGCTTTTTGCTTTTACTGCTGAGCGAAGTTCTCCAGCAATCATGCAGCGAGAGCATGTCACCCAGCAAAAGCAACTCCCCAGGCAACCCACTCTCTCGCGTTCAGCACTCTCGATGCCCACTCTCACTGGCGTCTCTCTCTCTCTCTCTTTCGCTCTGTCTTCTGTATTTGCTGCCACCCTCTGCTGTTCGAGCATTGGCATTTTTGTTTACAAACAAACTGTCAGTTGCTGTGTTTGACCTGCGCAGTGCCCAACTTTCTGCACACACACACGCAGACACATGTGTGAGTTTTCACTGCAATTATGTACATGCATGCGTGTGTGTACACAGTAACAGTAACTTCCGCGTACAAAAAGTGAGCCGACCAAAAAAAAAACAGCTTTTGCCTCTGTTTTTGGGGGTCACCTTAGCTATTCGGCGACTGATTTATTTTGGAGAGCTCGCATACACGCACATAGATACATACATATATGTACAGGTATATATATTTCTATTGCGTTTAATTTAGGCTGCAACTTATCGATTAATGCTATTTATGTTGCTGTTGCTGTTGTTGTTGTCGCTGCAAATCAACAGAAATGCCTGTAGAAAATGTACACGTCAGCTGAACGCATATGTAAAAAAAATAAATAAATAAACAACCCCACTGTATGGCATCTCAAGCAGGGAAGGCAGCCCGGGGCTGGAGCAGGCAGAGCTGCGCAGTTAGCAAATGTAAATTGCAAGCCCAACTGGCCCTACCTGGGTGGCAGTCTCTATAGAATTATGACGTCATCAATTTGTGGACAGAAGTTGACAAATAAAGAAGTTGACAAATAAAGAAGTTGACATATGAAAAGTTATGTTTAGATATGCCACAGAGAGAGCAATGCGGGTTTTTATTTTATTTTGGTAACGACGCACACGGGGAAAATTCACTTTCCTTAACCCATGTTGTTATTGTTGCTGATGTCATAAGTTAGCTACGTTGAAAGGATATGCCTGTCAGGACATGCACGGCCAGGCACCAAGCCGAGGACAAAGGCAATCGAACCCAAAACAGAGCGAAACACTTGATGACTTTTGTTTGGCTCTGACTGTGTGTATGTGTGTGTATGTGCGTATGTGTGTGTGCGTTACTGATAGGCATAATTACAGTTACAATATAGTAGAAAGAGATGGAGATTACACATGAGTGACTGCAAACTCTGCTTGCTATTTATACATAAAAAAATATTCATATTCGGATTTATGAACAGGGTATAATAAATTCTCTATTCAGTTTAGGGTATTCCGAATCTTTATTCAAATATTCTCTCAATCTCTACTATATAAATTTCTGACCAACTCTGAAATGTTCATTTCCGTATATACCCACTTCATACAGGGTATAAAGTCGTTGACTAACTTTCGAATGATTGTTTGTGAATTATCCAGGGGCTAGGGTCTGTTCGCAATGCGTGCCATTTGGAGATTAGCTGACTCGGAAAGCCGCTTTGCCGCCCGACTCTACCTGACTTGCTGTTATTGTTATTCTAGTTGTTGTCGACCTGTACAGGTAGCGTCGACAAACTGCCGCGTCAGCGCTAACTGCACTAATGAAAGCCACTAATGCGCTCTAATGATGACTTAATTGTTTAACTGACTTTCTATGTCAAGCCCAAGGGTCTAAGCCCAAGGCACGACTAGACTGGACTAGACCAGCCTAAAATGCAGTCAGCTCGCCATATAAGGCAAAAACTGGTTCAAAAATAGTTAACAAGAGAATCGGTAGTAGTCGAAACAAACTACAGTGAGAGAAAAGGGCCGAAATTTACATGAGATTACCCAAAAAGAGGATTACATATATGCATTTCTTGACTCAAGTCTATGATATTCTAATTTAGATATTCTAAATAAGTTTCAGGCATTATTTATGTTATAGAAATGTACATAATATACATCATAATTTCTCTCAGTGCAGCTGCATATTCTGTTACCCTTTTGCTATGTTTGCCAATTAAAGAGATGCCCGCAGTCAGATTCGACTGCGGCTCGTTAGTTCAAGTCCAAGTCGTGCCTGGGCTGGACCAAACCAAAATCCAGTTGCCAGACTCGAGCGACTTGCTCGAACCAACTCGAAACAACCTGAATGCACACAGGCACGCAGCCATACACACACACACACAGACACACATACATGCACACAACATCAGCTGTTTGTTGTTTATGTATGTTTTTTTTTTTGCTTTTATAAACATTTTGCCTTTGCAACTTGATTTATTGCCGACTCGCTCTAACACCCAGGTGAAAAATCGGCCAAAAAACGAAGATAAGTACCATAAGTAGAAGAAAATAAGAAGAAGCCGAAGCAGCAACAAAAACAATGAGATGAGCCTGCAAGACCTGTTCTCTGGCTTATTGTGCACTTTTGTGTGATTCACTTGGCGAGCCTGCGTGATTGGGTTTTCATTATATTTATTTCTTGTAATTTATTTTTCTGTTTAGGTATCTACGCAGATCCTTTTTATATACCCTCATCAAGCGAAAAGGTTGTGCTCACCATATATTTTATTATATATATTTTTTGCGGTCTGCGCTTCGGCATTTCTTCGTGCTATACCGAAAGAAAATTGTATTCAGTATTCTTGTGTTTTTTTTTGTTGCTGGCTCAGGTCCAACATTTTTTTTTTTTTTTTTTACACATTTCAAATATCATTTGAAAATCAAATAGCAAACAGCTGACATGGTTTTAAAATACTTTTGAACACAGGTGAAGAATTTCAAATACATTTGTTTAAATGAAAAGCGAAGCCATGAAGATAGAAAATAAAATGATCAATAATTTATAATGATTTTTAGAAATTATTAAAATTGTCAAAATCATAATAGAAAATTTTTAAGAATTCAAAAAAATTTATAATAAATGAGAAATAAATAAAAAAAATTTTATTTTTGTTTTTTTTTTTTTTTTTTAAATTAAATAAAAACATTCTTTAAAGCACTCAAATAAAAAGCAAAGTAAAATTAAATAGAGAAATAGTTGACGTAACGTTTAAATATATTTATCAAATTTGCAACAATTTAGAAATTTTTGTAAGGTCAAAATAATTTATAGAATTAAATGGCATAAGCAATGCTATTTTTATATCATCAGGAAATGCATCTAAAGGCTAATCAGAGTGATAATCAAGTATTAAACAATTTTAAACGTATTTTCATCTGAACTCGGAAGTATTGGGGATTTTTCTACTGAAGCTAAGCTGAGCAAAGCTAGATTTTTTTCAAAGAAACTGAAGAGAACTGAGAATTGATAGGCCATGTCCACAAAAAAAGACGAAGACATTTGATAAGCATCTCTGTTAAAGCTGAAAACGTGCTGCAAGTTTTATTTATGGCTAATCGAAAGGAAGAAAGACAAAAACAATGCGAGATGCACGTCGAAAGCAAGATTTGCAGCTAAAGATATGGCATAGGCTATAGGGTATACACACACACACACACAATGGTATGTAGAACCTTTTGCGCTGACAGGCCGGACAAGTTCTGCACAGGTCACACACATAAATTTAGATATATGTATGTATGCATATATGTGTACAAAGTGTGAACTCTGCGAAGGTGCAATCAGAATTTTTTTTTATGCTGCGCTTGGCTGCGCTTTTCTGTATGTAAATCGTGCATAAAACAAATTTGTATAAAATGTATACATACATATATACACATGTACATGTATGTAAATATATACATTTCCAATATAATGCGCTCTGCTTCTTACGCTTCCTCTTTCTTCTTCTTCCTCTTCAGCTTCTATGCCATTTTTATGTTGACTTCCGCAAAACATTTGCCTTTGGCTTTGCTTGTGTTTTTGCTTTTGCTTTGGCTTTGGCTTTTATACTTGTGTTTGTATTTGTATTTGTGTACACTTACTTTGCTGCCCCTTTAGCTTTATTGATCCGCTGCAATCTAAGGTCCTTTTGGCTGCACAAAAAAATCACTTTGCGAGTTGAAATTGTTTTTTTAGCTGCTGCAAAATTGTTGCACAATGCTTGCTTGAAGCTTAAAAAATCTACGAAATGTTTCTTAATTAAATATATAATTTTTCAATGAGTGGGGTGAGTTTTTGTTTTTTGTTTTGTGGTGTTTAGTAGAAACAAGACGAACAACACAAACTCCGGATGACGTTTGCTAACGACGACTGACGGCGAGCGAATGAAGAAGAGGCAACTCAGCTGCCCAGTCGACGGTGCTAGTCGGGCTGGTGGTGGTGTCGGTGGTGCTGGTGGCTCTACAGCTGAGCTCGGCACAGTTACCCTGATATGACTGCCTTTGCCACTGCCACAAACGCTGCTGCGCCTGTGCAATGCAAAATAATGATGGCTAACGAAATACCCTAACCAAAATAAATAAGCTAAGGCGAACTGAATTCACCTACTTATGTAAAATATATATAGTTTAAATATCTCTACATACTCTAAAATTAATATATTTATGTTTAAAATATTTACAAGTCAATTTAAAATTAAATATATGAACAAATAAGTTAGGGTATTTCTTCAACTTGCTACTAACTATAATGGAAATTATATTCTCATCGCTGGGTTCACTTCGTCTCTCGTTCTCTCTCCCTCTAACACTCTCTCTGTCTGTCTGTTGCTCTCTGCAGCAAACAATTAGCAGCTGACTTTTGTTTGTATACAAAAATCATATTGCAACCAATGAGCGAGAATGAGAGTGAGAAACTGGTTTGCTGTGCAGACCGTACTACATACATAGAGGGTATATACTATATAAGCAAAAAAAAAAAGTAAAAAAAAAAATCGTAAACAAAACTTGATTTGCAGAGCGAAGGACTTCAAGTATTGAAATTAATTATAATGTTATGTATTACAATTGTCAGCTCTTTGTTAATATAGAATGCATATATTTTCAACAGTTCATTAATTTTAGAATTCACACTTTTTTACATAAACCATCAATTTTCGTAATTTTTACTTTAAAATGATTTATAAAACTATTTTACTTTCAATTTTCTAATAGTTAAAAGTCGGTAAGCGAAAAATCACAATTTAAATTTAACAGACAATTAATTTGGCCTGCGCATATTTGAGTTTATCATTAACAGCAATCTGTTAATCATTCTGCTGTTAACGCAAAATCGAGCATCAAAATGCAGACACCAACGCTCATATCGATAACTGTTATCGATAACAAACATCTGTAGCTGCTGCACGTGTTGACGTTTCTGCAACGCAAATTAAATATATTTTGCCGATTCTTAATTATTAGCCATAATGGGACGCCAAAATCGTTCGCGCAAACGCCGCGATGAGATGAACAAAATCAAGAAGGCGCGCTATGACGCGAAAGAGTTAATACGCCTGAAGAAGACATTGGGTCTGCTGGATGCAGATGGCAAGGAAATCAAGATGGAAATTGGCGAAGTTGCTGAGATTAAGACAGCTAAGGAGATTAAGAGAGTAAGCTGAAATTGTGAGGAATATGGTGGAATATATGAACTATAAACAAATCTCCAACAGGCAGCCAAGACCAAGGAGGAACAGGAGCTGATGTACGAGCATCAGGAGAAAATGGAGAAGGGCCAAAAGATTGTCAGAGTGAACGAGAAAACCGGTGTCGAACATGTTTTCAATAGCAAAACACTCAAAGATCAATTCGGCAACTATCCAGAATGGTTCAAGCGCAAGAAGACAGCGAAGCGTCTACGTAAGAAGCAGCATGCACAGAAGAAGAACTTCAAACAGGCTTGGACAACGGTCAATGTGCCGTTATAAAAGGGAAGGCCAAACACGCCTCGCCCAACCACGCCTAGCTCTTAAGTTATAGCATAAAGTTAAAGATATGTTTAGACTCAACTTCGTAACTGTTAGCAATAGAGCTTTTTATATTGCATATTAAAAAACCTTAAAATTACACATGAAACTTTAAGCTTAAGATAATTAGAAGTAAATCAATGGATATACATTTATAGAAGCTATTTGCTAGGTATATATATATATAGGTAAGCTACTTGGTAACTGTCATGGCTAAAACAACAATTAACGTTTAAACTATTTCCGAGACAGAGAAAGAGAGATATAGGTGAGAGCAGAAATTTGAAGGGGAAAGATTTTTAGAAGTTTTTCCTAAATGGCACAGAATAACAAAATATTGGAAGGCGTATCGAAGAGGTCTTAACTATCATGGTTGAAAAACTAGGAAAAGATAGAATTAGCAAGTTCTATACTAAAAAAAAACTGGAAATTTATAAATCGCACAGAACTTTTTGCGACCTTATTCGTATTCTCTTTAAAAAGTACTTTCGCCTGGTAGCTTCTGCTCATTTGTAACAAGAGAAGACTGTAGAGAATAAGAAGATGGGAGAACACATTGCAAAGAGCTTAAAATCAGCAGACTCTGTCTGCATCTCTAGCTAAGACAATGGATTGAAGAAGAGCAGATCGAAGAAACTGCTTCTTTCGTTCAAGATCTAATATTAATGACTCTACAAAAGGGGAACATTCATTGAAGAAGAGATAATCAAAATCTCTTCTTCAATACAAAAATATTTCCTTAGGGTAATATTCATTTCGGTTTACCGAAATGAATCAAATAATCTGGAACTGCTTCACTCTTACTTAAAGATCTCAAAGCGAGATTCGAATAGTTAAACCTTTTATAAACTTAAAGCAAATATAAATTGCACAGATATTTCTCAGTTGTCCTTCTGCGTCTGCTGCCTCACAAACAAATTCAAGGACTTTCATCCTTCTACTTTTTAGCTACGCCCTCACTGTATGTTACAATAGCTGCGCACACTGCATATGACGCCCGTGGTGGCTGCCTCCAGACGGAGCCTGTTGCCTGTCCACATGGTCGTAGTTGCCAAGACCCTGGAATTGCTTCTTGGTCATTCGGACTTCTCGGCCAGCTCGAGAGTCTCGGTGGATTCGTTGCCATCCTGCTGTTGTGCCTGCTGCTCCTCGATGCTGCCGTGCAACACATTCGGATTGCTCTTCAGCACAGATCCGCCAGTGAATCCCAGTATGCCACAGCCAACGGCAGCGAGACCACCCGCCTTTATGCCAGCTACCATGCCAATGGGTCCACCCACACAAGTGCCCAACAGAGCGCCCACAACCGGATACATCGCCTTCTTGTAAGTCAAGGCATTTCTTAGCCTTTTCTCGCCCTCGATTACATTCTCCAAAGCTTCCTCTGCATTATCTGCTATAGACTGAACGCTATTTGCCTGCTCCTGTGTCAACTCTCGCATGCCATGGAACATGCAATTGAGATCATAGATTTCATGCTGCAGCTGCTCCATTTGCTCCAGACAGGATTGCCTCTGTAGCAGCTGATGCTCCTCCAGCTGGAAATTTGTTTGCAGCTGCGGCAGCGCATGCTGCAGAGCGGGCGCATTCTCTATGTCCACCAAGGAGTGATTATCCTGATCATCATCCTGCTGGACGCTGGGCGTCTTTAGCTGCAACTCTGTAAGCAAATATAAGGCGTTTTAGAAAGATCAGCAAAATATGGAATATAGGAAAAAAAATATGAAGTAAACTTGTTTATTGAGCAGTAAAGGATAGATACATTTCTATCAATTATGAGCCAATCTCAATTGAGTAACTGACCTACGCGAACTATACTTATTCAAGGTCAATTGCCTATGAACTACTCAAGCGAACTAATTAATAAATAAAACTAATTAAAAAAAAAAAAAAACACTCTTTAAAATCTCTTGGCTCACCTGAAAACTTCTTCATGCCCTCGAAGGCTCGATCCTTGCCCACCTTCATCAGCTTGTCGAAACGCTCCTGATCCTCATCTCGCAGCTTCTCGCGCAGTGCATCCATTTCTAACAGTAAATTTTTAATCTGTTTAATTACACGCATTGCATTTAGCTC
Organism: Drosophila arizonae; assembly: GCF_054131065.1. Taxonomy (NCBI): domain Eukaryota; kingdom Metazoa; phylum Arthropoda; class Insecta; order Diptera; family Drosophilidae; genus Drosophila; species Drosophila arizonae. The sequence continues at coordinate 3,640,338 of NC_142924.1, read as the reverse complement.
CTCTTTTTTAATCTTGTGCCAATCGCCCAGGGCGAGGCTCTTCTCAATGTTGCTCCGATGATTCTCGAGCAGACTCAGATGATGGGGCACAGCCTGTTCCTGGAAGCGCTGCACTGAGACCTCGGCCTGCTTCAGCGTTAGTTTATCGTCCACCATCTTCGCACTTTGTACTGCAAATTGTCAATGAATTGATTGTGCGGGCGATACCCACATCCAACTTGAAACCACGAAAGCCCCACGAAGATTTGCTTTGGATGTCTCCTCAATGTCTGATTTGTGGTTGAATCTTAACTTTTACTCTCTCTTTTCACGCTACCGATAGCGCACAACAGCTGTCTTGGTTAACTGTGTGGATTACTAATGCATAGTTGAAATTGCGACTGATGACTATTTCTTTTGTTTTGGTTCCATTAAAATTTCAGCTGTTTTTCATGGCTAATATTTCAGAGTGCGCAATATGCGGGTGCGCTCTCTGAACACTCTACCAGTGACGTCATAAACAATTGGCAGCAATGGAGAGAGTCAATAAACAGCCAGCTCTCTGCCTTCAATGTCAATGTGAGGCTAATAGTAGAGAATATATGTAGAAAAAATGTGCATAATCAAATATAATAGTTTAATTGAAATGTTTTTCTAAGCATATATGATTCCCATATGACAGCTTAAAACAGCATCTTACTGTCATACCTTAACACGCACACAGCCCTGCCATAAAACAGTGTTGCCCACTCATTTATTAAAAGTGCTCACATTGCACTGCCCGTAATAGTGGCAACGCTGCAATGTTAACTACGCAGAGTGCCAACCGCGCCAAATTTAAAATGCTTCGCACACCGACATCATATTTATGATTTTCTGATGTTAATGGGGATGCCACTTTGCACTGCTTCCAAACAACACAGCACTGCACTGTTAACTTAACAGCATTTGTAGCGCGCGTAAAATTCAAAATTAAATGCTTACAAAAAATGTATTTATTTTTATTTCTCATATACATTTATATTCTATATACAAATACATGCAAATACTAGACACATAGCAAATTGTGAGACTTAAAAACTAGAGATTTCATATTTTTAATACATACATACATTTATGACACATGCTCTTAAGTACTAAGTGAATTTTCAATTTTGTTTTGCTCTTGATTTCGTATTTTGAGTTTTCTTTAAAAGCTACGGAGGCACTTGCGTTGGGGAATGGCTTACAAGCAGGAGCAGCTACAGACAAACACATTATGATTATGGTTTAGCTTAAATTAGAACTAAAATAAAATGCACATCAGGTCATCATCCCCGCGCTCCCCTCATTTCATGGGCAATTGGCATTGGGTGCGTTTGACATTTGAATAATAGATTTATCATGCTCTCCAGCTTGTTGGTGCGCGATTCTGTTTTATAGAGATTCGTTTGCATACGATTCACATCCATCGCTTGCTTCTCCTGTAAAAGAGCATAGACATTAGTTAAATTATAGAGCAATCAAAGTCGGTCTAGCGCAACTTACCAGTGTGCTCAGCCTACTCTTCAGTGTGTCCACCACACTGTAGGTGGCCTGCAGTGACTTTTGCAGCTCATTTGTGTGGATGCGCTCGTTGGCCAGCGATCTCTCGATCTTCTGCAGCCTGCTTACCACCTCTGCGTCTGTATCATCAATATCGTTCTCCAGATCCCGCGCCTCGAATGCATCGTCCGCATGCGAGGAACTCTTCCGGCAGCTCTGCTGATCGGCTTGCAGCACGAAGCCCTGCCGGCAGCGGCAGTAGTACGAGCCTTGGGTGTTCACGCATTGCTGATCGCACGGCTTCTCCGTCTGGCACTCGTCCACGTCCTGCTCGCAGTAACGACCCGTAAAGCCCGCCGGACAGCTGCACGTCTGCGGCGCCGTGCAATTGCCGCCGTTCTGACAGCGCGTGGTGCAGACAGCTGCGTAAGAAATTGGGATCAGATAGATTCTTCTCTGTTCTCTTGCTCAATTATCTTCTTCTCACATCTCTTCTCCCGTCAAGCTTATATTCTCTTCATGTACATATACTATATTCTGTGTCAGTGGGATTTCTTCTTCTCTTTTAACTGCTTACTCATTTGTTGTCATGTCTTCTCTATTCTCTCATATATGCTTTCTCTCTACTCTCTTCTCTCTACTCTCATAGCTAACCTTTATTCTCTCTCTTCTATTATCTCTTCTCTGTTCTCTTTTGTCATCTTCTCTGCACTTTAACTGCTCCTGCTCCTCTTCACATCTGTCATATACTCCTCTCTCCTTCTCTCATATTCTCTCTTATAGTCTTTACTCACGTTTCTTGCACGCATCCGCTCTTGGCGTCTCTCGACTCCATCCCGCACAGCATTCATAGCTGAGCTGCTGCGCCGGCTTGTGCTTGATGACATCCCGGTAGGCCTGCTCGTGGACCAGCTGGACGCGGGTGCACATCTGGCCGGGATGCGTGGGCGGCTGGCAGGGCGTGCTGATGTGCTTCCAGGTGGGCCGCGTGTACACCTCCGTCGTCTTCACCGGCATCGTGATGGTGCGCTGCTGCACGCAAATGTGTCGCCTGTTGGGTGCAAGAGATCGAACCGTGGATCAGCAAAGTAAAAAGTGAAATTCGGCAAAGACTAAAACTAATCCAAAACATAAAATCGAAACTGACTTTTCCAGCTGGCATTGGCCTGGCCACAGTCCGTTCGCTGTCATAATAAACTGGCCAACAGGTTGGCCAGCGCCCATAGACCAGAAGCGTCTGCATCTGTCGACGATTGTCTGTCCGTCTGTTTCTCTGTCTGTCGTCCACACACACACACACACACACACACACACACACAAATGTCAATCCGCATGTCATTCCGAGCATTGAACAACTCGTCACGAAATGTGTCGAAATCAGCGATGAAAACTTCCAAGTTTTCTATTGGCCCCAAACGAAATACGTTAACGAATGCGAATGTGACTCAAATTAACTAGAGCAGCAATTTCATATGAATATAGAATTAGATACTTCATGTATGCATGGAATGTATGTAATATGAGAAAAATATATACCATACTATATATAAGGAGAATTCAGCCTACTGCCTGGTCGCATACTTTCGTCGCTTTTACTTAACAATGTGCAAGAACTAATTTAATGAGAATTGCATAGAAGGGCATAGGCTGTTGAAACAGAGTTTTCTTATACTTAGGCCAAAAGCTTAGAAAAATAGAATAAAAAAACGAATTGCATACTTATATTTTTATATATTTATATTTACATAATATATATGTATATTTTTCTTATATTTTTGATACTGTTGTCTCCTGCAGTAGTCCCTGTCAAACTGTAAAAGTGTAAAAACAACATGAGAATACCTTTTTGCCCGCCAGCGACAGCAACACATAAACGTTGATAATAAGCGGGTTTTTCTTGTGCTCTTTTTGAATTTGTTTCGATTTTTCGAACTGCCCAAAAAGTCAAACAGTAATAAAAAAAAGAAGCAACCATAAACTACAAGTAGCTGGACGAGGGCAACAGTTGCTGCTGTTGATGCTGCTGCTGCTGCTGGTTGCTGGTGTCGTAATTGGCGATACGGGCCAAACAATTGCAGACGCGTGACGTGGTCAACGACTGACTGACTGACTTCACTTGAAGCCGATGCTCAGCCTGAGACAGAGACTGAGACAGAGGCTGAGGCTGAGACTGAGGCTGAGACAGAGGCTGTGCCTGATAGCTGCTGCAGCTTGTAGCTGTGGACGTGCACCGTTGTACACAAATTTGTGACTTCGTTTATATATATAAAAGAAATCCAAAACAAACAAGAACTTAAAAGATAAACGACTCCATAATACCCGTCCAAGATACAGGAAAAGCTTTTGTTTATCGAATAATTAAGTTTTAATGAGAGGAGAAGATGAGGAGCAGAAAGAAAATGAAAAAGAAATACCAGGAATGTGAAGAGAAGAGCTGAAAGTGGAACAGAAACTATGGTAATAGAGACGAATGAAGACGAAAAACAAAACAGAAGAGTGGCAAGAGAAGAGAAGAGAAAACAAGAAACGGAAATGGAATATAATAGAAAGAAGGGAAAAGAAACGAAAGATTTAAGGATGGAAAAATGCAATGGATGGATAAAAAAGTAAAAAAGAGAAGAAGACTCGAAGAGATAGAATTGGTTTAAAAGGAGGCGAAAGCTAAAAATCAAATTCAAAGTAGATTTGAAGAAGGAAAAAATAATATGTGGAAAAGAAAAAGAAAAACTTATTTTTTTTTTTTTTTTTAGCGGAATTATAAAATTTATTTACAGGAGAGGAAGAGACAAGGAACCAAGGTTATATTCACACTTGTAATTATCCTAGATACATAAATTCAATTTCAGTATATTCAGAAGTAAATACATATATTGTACTACTATCAAAAGCCGATATACCCGCTTTCACAATGGCCAAGCTTATATGGAAAAGGCGCGCAGCGGGACTTTTCGCTGGCCATTCGGGGCATTTAACAATTTCTTTATTGCAGCACATGCATATTTATGTTATGTTGCAGGCTGCAACTGGGCTGCGCCATAATTCTCACGTTATTTATGCAACAGTGTGCAGGCCAGAGACAGAGAGGAACGGCGAGAGACGGGCCAGTCAGCTAGCCAGCAATAAGGGCGCCACGAGAATGAAGATGAAGAAGAAGACGAAGTAGGAGGAAAAGAAGAGCAACATCATCCATAGCGAGAACAAAATGCGGAAGTTTTCGTAACTGTGTCAGCCAAAGTGCAACAAGCAGCATGCCCCATGCCCCATGCCCCAAACAGACAAAAAGAAGAGCAAAACATGTTCCCATTCTTTTGACTGCATAAATCTTCAGCCGGATCCGGTGCGCTGTGGCAGAGCAGCGACTACGGCTTCATTGGCTTCATTTGCTTACAAACGTTTAGAGTGAGAGATTTGAAATTTACATTTTTAATTGCTCGGCGAACACCTGTGGCTAGCAGCCCAGTCTGCAACCTGTACAGGCAGCCCTCTGCTGACTGGAAATACCGTAAAGAGAGCTGCAACGACTGCTGCTACTGCCTCTGCCTTTGGCTCTGTCTGTGGCTCTGCTGCTGCTTGATTGTCTTTTTATATAAGGCAGCTAAAGTGTTCAGATCGTTCAGTTTATGGACAAAAATTATAAAAACATCAATCAAAATATATTTCAGATGAAACTGTATTGCAAGCCAATTAATCAAAAAATATATGAAAATATGAATTTCGTAAATATAAAAAAAAACTGTTAAATTTTACAAGAAAAAAAATGCCGAAGTGAAAGAGTGACAGTGTAGCGGGAAGTGAGGGGACGGAGGCAGCGAGAGAGTGAGGCCAAGTTTTTTTGGCTCTGAACTTTGAGTGCAGCTCTTATTGATTTACGATTTATTTTTATTGAACATCGAAGCAGAAATTGATGAGCCTGGCCGAAGCGCAGTCTCTGACTCTGACTCTGACTCAGCGCCAGGCCAAAAGGTGAACTGGCAGCAAATTATTTGTATATGCGTGTGTGTGTGTGTGTGTGGGCGTTGCTTTAATGGACTGCAGCATCTGTGCTTAACAAATGGCTGCTCATATGTCGAGGGCTTAGCTATGCCTGCCGCCAGCATCACGTTTCCATTTCATCTCTCGAACTGTATCAATTTTTCACGTGCTCAACCTTTGCATATGATAATTATTTCGGATTAATTGTTATTGTTGTGGCAACGAAAATATTTATATACTTCATTTAGAAACCGAACTGAGATTGACTTGGGAATATGCTTTACTAGGTCTTACTCGGGGCGATGCAAAGATAGGCAAAGAGAGAGAGAGAGAGAGAGAGAGAGAGAGAGAGAGAGAGAAAAGAGAAAGACAGATAGATTAGTAAGATATGAAGTAGAAGTAGACACAGAGATCTATAAGAGCAGAGTGATCAATCATTTAGAGAAAAGGGAGAGACAGAAACATGGAAGCAGAGAGCGGTTAGACTAGAAAATATAAAGAAAGGACGGAGAAGAGGCAGAGAGAGACAGGAGACAAAAGGAGATAGATAGAAAGGTAGTCTTATAGAAAGAGTGAGAGAGATAGATAGAAAGGTAGTCTTATAGAAAGAGTGAGATAGATAGATAGAGAAGTAGTCTTATAGAAAGAGTGAGAGAGATAGATAGCGAAGTAGTCTTATAGAAAGAGTGAGAGAGATAGCGAGGCAGAATTATAGAAAGAGTGAGAGAGATAGATTGAGAGGTAGAGTAGACAGGAGATAGATAGACAGTCAGATAGAGAGGGACAGAGACAGACAGAGAGTCGATAACAAAAATGTAATATAGAGAGTGAGAGACAGTCGATAACGAAAGTGTAATAGAGAGCTATAGATAAAACAGTGAACGAGAAAGCGAAAAACATAACTGAAGATATTAAGAAAGATAGTTTCAGATATTATGAATGAAAAATAAACAAAATATGGAATAAGATACAGACTAATAGAGGTGAAGAAACAAGATAGATAGGCAACCGAAACAAAAGCTGAAAGAGACTTGATACAGCAAGAGCTAATAAATATTTTGATTATTATCAAAAAACAGTTTAACAAAGTGACAAAAAACAAATATGTGAAGACTTAACTAAAAGCCATGAAAATCGCATAGAAGGGCGTATATTTATCACTACAAGATATAAATAAAAACTATTTTGAATATAAATTGAAATGCAACTCAATGTCCATATTAAGATTATTATAGTCTTAACTCACTTTGAAGCTTTGTTGACAAAATTGAAAAAACCTCCAAGTGCGAATAGTTAACGAGATTTTTATATGGCCAAATTAACCTTAATTGAAACAGCTTTCGACACCAAAGGCTTTTTATGGACTCCGCTTTATGGCAGCCATCATTGTGCTGGGCATAATGGGCAATCGAGTGTCTTTCGTGGGAACAGCTTCAACTGATTTTTTAATTTGTGAGGAGAGGCGAGCACAATGCAACTATATGTATTTATTATATTTATGCAAATCTGAGAGGGGCCTGGACAAGGGGGACTTCGATTTTATTGAGCGCTCGACTTGAGGCGAAGCTAAATCATTTTTACGAGCTGCGTGCAGCCGGGGGTCATTTTCCGTGGAAAACGAGTTTACAAAAAAAAAAAAAAAAAAAACAGTTAAGAGGCGACAAGCGTTGGCGACACTTAACAGCTCTAAAAGTCTCAATAAAATGAAAGAAAACTGCATAGAAAACTATACTTTATGGCTGAAAATATTTAAGGTCAAGACTGAAGCAGGCAGCAGGAGTGGAGGCAGACGGGCTTTGGCCATCTAACTGTACTTGGCCATTCCTGTGTGATTGTGGCCAACTAATCTGATTTGTGGCATGAAATTAGAATCTAAATTGGCCTGCCCCAGCCAAAAATGCAATTACGAAATTCTGCCAGAGCCACAGCCGGAGCAGCGAATGCATCATTAGGCAGCAGCAGCGGCTACCAGGGCAACCACTGCAACTCCCACAACCAAGCCGGGGTAACAGTAACATGACGACAACCACGACAACGGCCACAACAAGTAGAAGAAGAAGAAGCAGAAGAACACAACAACCACAACAACAACAGCAACATTTTTAGACATGCTTCCTGGTCACAGACCCTGGACTCTGAGCTGACTCTGAGGCTGCGACGCTGCTTCGACTCCTTCACCTCTTCACTCCGCTGCAGTTACATTTTCCCCTTTTTATTTGGCTTTTTACTTAGCGTTAAATGCGAAACGCCTCTGAAGAAGAAGAAGAAGCAGCAGCAGCAGTTGAGTACGACGCACTGCATCAGAATTTGTTTTCATTTTTTTCCCCATTTTTTTTTTTTTTTTTCTTTCTCAAATAATATTTCAGGCATGTCCATGCCTTGGCACAAGTGCAGCAGCCGCTTTGCCTTTGCCCAGCTTTTAGTTTTATTTATTTGCATTTTGTTTGCTTTTTTCATTTTTGCACTCAACAGTTATTACAGCACTCAGAGCGAAGTCGTTAAAGTGGAGCTCTAATGGCCGACTGCTGAATGCGCTGCCTTTGCATTACTAAATGGGAAAAGTGTTTCAAGCGTGACATATTTATATTATTAATTAATTAATTTATATTATTAATTAATTAAATCGAGGGCTAGTTGATCTCTAAAGACAGAATTTTAATCCCATTGTAAATATTTAAAAATTGAAGCGATCTCAACCATCTCTCAATTTCTATCTTATAGAGGATCCAGAACACAAAGTCTGCAATTAGAAAATTTTAAAAATATTTCTCAAAAGGAAATATTTTAATAATAATAATTAATAATTTATTTTATAACATTTTTTTATATTTATAAATTTATTGGCATACTCTTAATGCTTATAAGACATTCAGAGTTTTGTTTTCTTTGTCAAATTTTCTCTGGTTGTAAATATATCCGGTTTATATTTTTGCTATAAATAAACAAAAATACATCTCTATTATCATTAGAAAAATTCAATAGCAGTCAAACATTTTTCTTGATCACTTTGTGTCCTCTAGCTAATACACTCTCTTGCTACCCTAACTCTTTCGGCGTAAGCGAAAAAGAGCAAGTCACGCCTCTGACTTAGCTCATAGACTCAATTCTAATTTGGCCGTAAATTTGTCTTGCACAGCAGATTATTCAATAAAAATCACCGCAGACGACTTTTCCAGCGCCCGCGGAAAAGTGAAATGAAAATTGCATTCGCCAAGTGTGAGACGAGCAGCACGATGAAGCAGTAGATGGAAGAAGAAGAAGCAGCAGCAGCAGCAGAGCCCCGCAGCTGCTAATCCGAGTGTTGGAGCTGATTATATGCCAAGGAAGTGGTGGATGCCCAAATGGGTTCACTGTACGCTTGGCGTGCGTCTCTGCAGCATTTCCCCAACAACAACAACAACGACAACAGCAACAGCAACAACAACATAATCGTAATCGGGCGATAAGCGATCTTTGGCCAAGGGCCTGTCAATGCGTTGCGCCCTACTAATGCGGCCTTTCATTCTCTTGCAACGCCTGGTTGTTGCTGTTGTTGGTTGTTGTTGCTTGTTGTTGTTGCTGCTGGTGTGAGGCTGGTGTAAAGCATGATTAATGCCCCAAACTTGTTTAAACAACAGCCGTGTCGAGCCAGGGCCGAAAATCCGATTAGTGGGCAAACGTGAGCACTGCAGAAGCTACAGACCTTAAATCTCTCATCCCAGAGATGGGTGAGCAAGAGGCGATGTTTCAGAACGTGACACGAGCTAGATAATTAAGAAATCAAATTTACTCACTAACAAAGAGTCGGTTAACGATGCCAGTGAAACCGTTATACGAACTAGCTAGACAGATACTATCTGAAACCCCAATATACCTCAATATACTCTTCGATTATGTTGTTTTTGCCACGTTCCTAGATTAGAATATTAAATACCATCCGAATGTAGCTTATCATACAAAGCTGCAACTGGATGAAAAACCTATATACTCCTTTTCTCTTATACCCCTCTTCCTCTATACGTGAAAAAGCACGACATTTTGCCCATCTTTAGCAGAGCCTTACAAGCAACTTATCTATCTATAGATGAAACCAAGAGCTACAGTGCGATTGCTTCAAAACTAATACACCCCTCTTAGAAGCACGATATTTTACCCATCTCTAGCAAGGCCTAAGGCTTTGCAGTTGCAGATGCAAGCACGCCGGTTCACGATTCCACTTTATTTCTTTCTATAGAAACTGCTAACAAAAGCGCAACGAAAACGAACAGCAACAACAAATTTTCATCAAATTAACATATTTTCGGCTGTTCAAGAAGAGAGTGTATGTGTCTGTGTGTGTAATGTGTAGAGATTGTTATCAAAAAATCGCGTGAAAAGTTTTTGGTAACAATAACTACATACCAAATGAATGAATGAATAGAAAGCCCTATAAAGCAAGTGTTGCTACACGAATAGAGAGACACGTCCAGAGTTTAGTAGGGGAAAGCCCCCCAAACCCAGCCCCTCGCTAGGTATCACTAGCTCGCTCTCACTCTTTACTTGGCTTACAATTGCAACATAATTAAATAAGTCAACTGCAGCTGTGTGTGTGTGTATGTGTGTGTTTGTCTTATCTGTTCAACATGTTGCATGGAATTTTGTGCGTCACGCTTTTTGGGTGGTTCTTGTCGCTCTGCATGTGAACGTATGTGTGTGTGTGTGTGTGGCGCTCAGTTTTGTTGTCTTTTGTGTTTTTATGCCCGCAAGACAAAAGTCAAGTCACACATGCAACACCCGTCGCACCGCCTGCCCGCCCGCCAGCAACTGGTTTTGCATGTTGTTATATATCCAGCTGTCCGACTGTCCAACTCCAACTCCGACTCCAACGTCGACGTCGACGTCCGACTTCGAGCATTGCATTAACCCAATTTTCAACTTGAGATGCGAAGCTGCGTGATTTGCAAATTATTGAAAGAGACCAAAATACAAAGTCACCGTATCTCCGTCTCTCCGTCCGTCCGACCGTCTGTCGGGTCTCTTTATTGTGTGTGACTTACTCAATTCTAGGCACACTAATTGCATTGATGCTTTATCCAACTGTAAATACCAAACATGATATCGTATATTTGTACAATCAATAAGACTCTCGTTTTTCTGTGTGCATTTTAATTATGAAACTTTCAATAAATTGTTGTTAGTTTTTCATCTTCACAAAATTAGAAATTCCTTCACAAAATTTAAATCACTACATTTTATAGCTTTACATCAGTAGGCTAAGCGCCGCCAGGCAATTCATATAGGATATTTGAAATACAAAATTTGGAGCCGGGTGTGGCCTAGTGAGAAGGTACCTGACTTACTAACACAGAGAGACCAGGTTCGAATACACAGTGAGCTCGTGTGAATTAGGGAATTAGAAGAGAGAGAAAGTGGATAGGTTTTGGAAGTTAGGGGGAGAGGCGGCTTGGTGAGCAGGCCCCAATCAATATTTTCTGATTTGAATTTATCAGAATTTTTAAAAATATATACATATATATTTCATATAGAATATTAGACTATCGAAATGTGGAGCCGGATGTGGCCTAGTGAGAAGGTACCTGACTTACTAACACAGAGAGACCCGGTTCGAATACAAAGTAGGTCTCATGTGAGTTAGGAAATGGAGTAGAAAATGTAAATACCAAACATGATATCGTATATTTGTACAATCAATAAGACTCTCGTTTTTCTGTGTGCATTTTAATTATGAAACTTTCAATAAATTGTTGTTAGTTTTTCATCTTCACAAAATTAGAAATTCCTTCACAAAATTTAAATCACTACATTTTATAGCTTTACATCAGTAGGCTAAGCGCCGCCAGGCAATTCATATAGGATATTTGAAATACAAAATTTGGAGCCGGGTGTGGCCTAGTGAGAAGGTACCTGACTTACTAACACAGAGAGACCAGGTTCGAATACACAGTGAGCTCGTGTGAATTAGGGAATTAGAAGAGAGAGAAAGTGGATAGGTTTTGGAAGTTAGGGGGAGAGGCGGCTTGGTGAGCAGGCCCCAATCAATATTTTCTGATTTGAATTTATCAGAATTTTTAAAAATATATACATATATATTTCATATAGAATATTAGACTATCGAAATGTGGAGCCGGATGTGGCCTAGTGAGAAGGTACCTGACTTACTAACACAGAGAGACCCGGTTCGAATACAAAGTAGGTCTCATGTGAGTTAGGAAATGGAGTAGAAAATGTAGGTAGATTGGGAAAGAGAACGGGAGAGGCGGCGTGAAGAGCAGCCCCCACAATCAATATTTTCTGATTTAAATTAAAAATAAAACAACTTTTATAATATTCAGAATTTTTGAATATATATAGAATATCAGACTACTATAACATGGAGCCGGGTGTGGCCTAGTGAGAAGGTACCACCTGACTTACTAACACAAAGAGAGCAGGTTTGAATATCCCAACCCATACCTCTGGAGCAACAAAATCCCTATCAGCTCTAGGTTCGAATCCTATTTCATACAACAAAACAAATATTACTTCTAAATATATATATTTTTCGCGATCCTATCGTCAAATAGGATATTTGACATACAACTCTCGAAGCACCCCAATAAACATTTCCTTTTTACAAATATAATAGATTGTATCAATAATTTATAAAATAAAAGAAATATATTTGCATATATTCGATCAGTAAAACAAAAATTAATCGCAGTAGGCTAAGCGGTGCCAGGCAATTCATATAGGATATTTGAAATACAACATTTGGAGCCGGGTGTGGCCTAGTGAGAAGGTACCTGACTTACTAACACAGAGAGACCCGGTTCGAATACACAGTGAGCTCGTGTGAATTAGGGAATTGGAAGATAGATTTTGGAAGATAGGGGGGAGAGGCGGCTTGATGAGCAGCAGCAGCCCCCCCAATCAGTATTTTCTGATTTGAATTTATCAGAATTTTTAAAAATATATACATATATATTTCATATAGAATATTAGACTATCGAAATGTGGAGCCGGGTGTGTGGCCTAGTGAGAAGGTACCTGACTTACTAGCACAGAGAGACCCGGTTCAAATACTCAGAGAGAGAGAGAGAGAGAGAGAGAGTCATGTAAAATTATAAGTTGAAAGATGAGATGAGCACACCAGCACCAAATAATATTTTAATAAATATATTTTCTAATTCTAAAAAAGAAAAAAATATTAATATTTCAAATATAGTCATATTGAAACCCTCTAAAATTGTGTCTTTTGTGCACTTACACTCAACGCTGTCTTCTTCTTTTCTGCTTGTGGAAAACTCATTAAGTTCAGTGCTGGTTAGGCCAAGGCTTTGCCCTTGCCCCCAACCAGATGGGCATGAGCGACTCTACAGATAAGAGCTCAGTTGCCCACGCTTAGGCACGCGTAGGCGTGGCCAATTCTTCACGCTGCCACAGCAAAAAAAAAAAAAAAAAAAAAACCCAACGAATTTCCACAGAGCATACAGGAAAACTCAAGCACAGCATATCAAATCAGTCTATGTAATTATTGGCTAGACTCCTGAGCTGGGCTTTTAGCCGGGGCTGTTGGCTGGCTGCATGGCTGCATGCCCCATGTTGCAGCCGCCTTCGATCGTTTGTTGACAAGCAATTTGCTCAGCTGTGTGCGTTCGGCTTGTGGCAAAGTTTAGGGTCACAAAGTTGCTTTAAGTGCACATAACTCTCAGCTGCTGTTGTTGCTTTTGTTGTTCTTGCAATTGTTGCTGGTTGCATTGTTGTCTCATTCGATTTAAGCAGTTGTTGCCAATTGTTGCAAATGCTAGTCTAGCTGCATGTTGTTGCTATTGAAGTCAAGGCTTTGCTTTGTTGCCTACACCAGATGCAGCAACTGCAGCAAGTGGCCTTTCCATTCCATTCGATGCGGGCTGGCTGCCACAGCGAGCACCTCGCATAATTAATGCAGCCAAAAAACTTCCAGCTCGTGAGTTCCCCCCAAAAAAGAAAATAAAAAACAATTCCTACTGTAGAAAAACGAAATCAAAGCTCCCCATCAAAGCGTGCGCCACACAAACAAATTTAAAAAAAAAAAGACATCCATCAATTGTCAGCTGCGACAGGCAGCCACAACAACAACAAATTGCGAGCAACATGCTCAGTATAGCTATAAATTGAAAAGATCAGCAGAGGAGACAGAAGGACTGGGAAAGAGAGAGAGCGAGAGAGAGTTGGGTATGCAGGGCAGCTGCTGATACCCATTGGCAGTGTTGGGTATATTTCAGAGCAAATATGACGGAAACCATTGAGCTTGTAAGGCTCTTGAAGGGCAAGTGGGTATAGAAATATATTATATTAAGTTTCAATTTAAATAAAATAAATTACCCCATAAGCTCGGTCCACCAGCGTTTATAAGGTTAATAGAATAATTCCCCAAACAAAATCAATATTCTATTTAATTACTGAAGAAGAAGAAGTATAATTTCCCAGAAACACATTAATTTTAACAAAATTTCTAGTATACATTTCCTTTTGTTCACACTGTAGTTAAGGTTCAAACCCCAACCCATACACAAAAAAAAAAAATAATAATAATAATAATTTTTAAAATAATAATACATTTATTCTCCATTCAAACTTTAAAAACCATTATACCCTGATTTCCCATTGAAAATGGTTCAGGGTATAAAAAGGATACAAATGTCGGAGCCGGATGTGGCTCAGTGGATAGTAGTGGTGAATGTAATATTTCTATGAAATATCGGATCGACTGAAGGAAGCGAGCACCCCAATAAACATTTTCCCTTCACACGTATAATGATAGATTTTTAATACAATATATCAAATAAAATAACTACATTTTCATATATTTTTGATCAGTAAAACGAAAATTAATCGCAGTAGGCTAAGCGGCGCCAGGCAATTCATATAGGATATTTGAAATAAAACATTTGGAGCCGGGTGTGGCCTAGTGAGAAGGTACCTGACTTACTAACACAGAGAGACCCGGTTCGAATTAGGTTCATGTGAATTAGGGAATTGGAAGAGAAAATGTAGATAGATTTTGAAGATAGGTGGGAGAGGCGGTGTGATGAGCAGCCCCCAATCAATATTTTCTGATTTGAATTTATCAGAATTTTTAAAAATATATACACATATATTTCATATAGAATATTAGACTACCGAAATGTGGAGCCGGGTGTGGCCTAGTGAGAAGGTACCTGACTTACTAACACAGAGAGACCCGGTTCGGATACAAAAGTGGATATCATGTGAAATAGGGGAATTGGAAGAGAAAATGTTGGAGTAGATTTGGAAGTGAGGGGGAGAGGCGGCGTGATGAGCAGCCCCCCAATCAATATTTTCTGATTTGAATTTAAATTATAACAAAATAAAACAGCTTTTATAATATAGAATATTAGAATACAACAAGGCCCGGAGCTCATCTGCCGCACATTCCGTGTGAGTGGTACAGAATTACCACTAGTATATTGGAATTGTAAAAAAGAGAAGAATATATTCTCAAGTTTCCACAGCAACTTATAGTTTTATATATAAATATATATGTCGGAGATGACAGTATTATTCGAATAGAATATCTTATCGATATATCGGTTCATGCATAGTATTGGGTAATATTGATAGAGTGAGATGTTAATTAACACTAATATCGAGTGTGGTCCTGACGAGGTTGCCAGTTGGTTACGATAGATGTAATCGAACGTACTAGTGAAAATCGGACAGTTGATTAGCAAGAGGAAGAAGGGCAACAGTGCAGGAACACGCTGCACTCCACAAAATTATCTAATCTGCAGAAATATCCGACATCAGAAGTGGGATCAACTTTTCGCTTACAAATATGGCTTAACATGTACGGGCACTAGTGGAGAATCAACATCTTAATTGTGTGGAGTGAAATTGTGTGACTGAAATATGTGTGGCAGATGAACCGAAGATAAGTATGCTGTTCCAAGGTTAAATCTTTCCAATTACATTTGACTGTGGTGAATTAAAGATAGATTTGCATAAAAGCTAATTAAAAAAAAAAAAAAAAAAAAAAAAAAAAAAAGTGGATAAATAATGCTAAAGTAGTCAGGTTTAAAAGGTGTGATTTTGTACTGGTTAATAATTCCAAGAGACATCAGACAAAGTTAAATTCTATGTTTCGAGGGTATTTTTTTAAATAACTGAAATTTCAGAAAACGAGAGATATGTATGTCGATAAACCTAAAGAATAAGAGACAGTATAACAGAATGCGATTCGACAAATATAAGTCAAAAATTGTAAGATTTAAGGTTGGCGATTATGCACTGCTCAAGAATGAGGAAAGACACCAAACTAAATTAGATCCCAAATTTTAAAGGTGCGTTCTTAGTGACAGAGGTTCTCGGTGGAGACCGTTATGAGTCGTTGAGTGTATGCCGGCGGAGGGGATTCCCATTGAGTTGGAAATGTGTAGAGACGGCGTTGAAAGAGACGTCAATGAAGGCGTTGAAAGAGACGTCAATGAAGGCGTTGAAAAAGACGTCAGTGACATGTTAGTGGAGTCTAACATGTGAGATATCAGACACTATGCCGAGGAATCTTGCTGATATGTGACTTAACTACTAAAGCTATTAGGGACACGAGTTAATGTGTTATCCTATTGAGTCGCTGGTAGGCACGTATAGTAAGATTTTGAGTGGGTTGTTGTCCTGATGATCTAAGTAAACCTCACATAACTAGTGGAAATCCTTTTGCTACCGGATACATCACGAAAATAATTGTTCTATCTTAGAGACACAGTCAATTGAATGACCTACTTGAGAAAATTGAAATTAACTGGATTTTGATTCAAAGTAATAGGTTTGGATTTATTTGTCTTTTAAGTTGAGCTATGCATATTGCTGTTTAGTTTATCTTATTAGTCTTTAGTTTGTAGCACACGAGGACGTGTGAACGTCAGAATGGCCGTGTCGGAGATGACAGTATTATTCGAATAGAATATCTTATCGATATATCGGTTCATGCATAGTATTGGGTAATATTGATAGAGTGAGATGTTAATTAACACTAATATCGAGTGTGGTCCTGACGAGGTTGCCAGTTGGTTACGATAGATGTAATCGAACGTACTAGTGAAAATCGGACAGTTGATTAGCAAGAGGAAGAAGGGCAACAGTGCAGGAACACGCTGCACTCCACAAAATTATCTAATCTGCAGAAATATCCGACATATATAACAATTATTTATATAGGGGTCAAACCCCATATTCCATACACCGTAAATTTTTTATTATTTGATTATTTTGAAATCATTAGAGATTTTAGATTAATAAGATTTTAATATAGTCTTTACAGAGCGACTCTTAAAAATATATAGAGATATAAAAACAAATTCCCTATAAATTGAAATTAAAAAAAGATGTAAGTATTCCCGAAAGTGCTTTTCTGCTACAGGGTATCTGCTGAGCCCATCAGTCTCCGCTTTCGGACTCTGAACATAGTTTCATATCAGCAAATCGGCGCATATATGACGCTGATTAACACCGCATTACAGCCCGGCGGCAATCGCAATTGAAACGTTGCCCTGTCCATTAGATCCAGTCGCTCAATTCAGCTGGGGGCGGCGAGGAGGTGCGTGTGAATGCAATATGAGCAGTCATTTCCATATCCACTGTTGCAGCAACAAGCGGCAAATAACTTGCAGCCAGCAAGTTGCAAGTTGCAACTTTGCAGTTTTGCTGCTGCTGCCTGGTGCTGCACGTGCAGCGCTTAAATAAATAGAAATAGAGGCAAGGCACCATCAAATTTGTTATCGTTGCTGTTATTGTTACCGTGACTATCGCCTACGTGAGCAAGCGCCCAGCACAGTGGTACACATATCGAATAACAAGAACTCGGAATCTCAGCTAAGAAAATTATCAAATTTTTATCGCGCTCTAAATATATATAAATCAATTTATTAATGAATTACTTTTAAGTCCAAGCCTACTTGAACTATAAAAGTATATCAGATAGAAACAATCCGGATTGGAACTGGATTAGCTTGGCACACTAAAAATGATGTCGTCCGGGTTCAAACCATAACAGATATATAAAAACTACAATTTTTATAAAAGTTGTTTTTTTTTTTTTTTATATTTATACATATTCATCAAGCTAGGCTCGAATCCTATCTCAAATATAGTAAAATAATAAATTTTATTAATAATATTTAAAATAAAATCAATACATTTTCATATATTTTTGATCAGTAAAACGAAAATGAATCGCAGTAGGCTAAGGGCTGCCAGGCAATTCATATAGGATATTTGAAATAAAACATTTGGAGCCGGGTGTGGCCTAGTGAGAAGGTACCTGACTTACTAACACAGAGAGACCCGGTTCGAATACACAGTGAGCTCATGTGAATTAGGGAATTAGAAGAGAGAAAGTGGATAGGTTTTGGAAGTTAGGGGGAGAGGCGGCTTGGTGAGCAGCCCCCCAATCAATATTTTCAGATTGGAATTTATCAGAATTTTTAAAAATATATACACATATATTTCATATAGAATATTAGACTACCGAAATGTGGAGCCGGGTGTGGCCTAGTGAGAAGGTACCTGACTTACTAACACAGAGAGACCCGGTTCGAATTAGGGAATTGGTAGAGAAAATGGTAGATAGATTTTGAAGATAGTGGGGAGAGAGGCGGCGTGATGAGCAGCCCCCCCAATCAATATATTCAGATTTGAATTTATCAGAATTTTTAAAAATATATACACATATATTTCATATAGAATATTAGACTGCCGAAATGTGGAGCCGGGTGTGGCCTAGTGAGAAGGTACCTGACTTACTAACACAGAGAGACCCGGTTCGAATACACAGTGAGCTCATGTGAATTAGGGAATTAGAAGAAAGAAAGTGGATAGGTTTTGGAAGTTAGGGGGAGAGGCGGCTTGGTGAGCAGCCCCCCAATCAATATTTTCAGATTTGAATTTATCAGAATTTTTAAAAATATATACACATATATTTCATATAGAATATTAGACTACTGAAATGTGGAGCCGGGTGTGGCCTAGTGAGAAGGTACCTGACTTACTAACACAGAGAGACCCGGTTCGAATTAGGTTCATGTGAATTAGAGAATTGGAAGAGAAAATGTAGGTAGGATTTTGAAGATAGGGGGGAGAGGCGGCGTGATGAGCAGGCCCCCCAATCAATATTTTTTGATTTAAATTTAAATAACGACTATCTGAATTCAATTTAGATTATATAAAAAAAAAATTATTATATAATTATATGGTCTTTACGAAACCTCTCAGAAATGAAATGAAATACAAAATTTTTTTGGGTAGGCTCTCAGCGTCGTCAAGCAGTACATAAGTGTGTTTCTATATATAAATTTTGTTCGAGAGTAGCTGCATTTGTGCCACTGTGCTGTATGCCAGCAATTTATGACTGATGATGCGAATGTTTTACATGCCTGCTGGCGCTTTTTGGCAGTTGTTGTTGCTGTTGTAGCTGCCACATAAATCAAAATGTGTCATAACTAGCAACAACAACAACAACTACAACAACAGCAAGCAGAGCAACACCTTCAATTGCAGCGCCGCGGCGCTGCTCCTGCTGCAGATTGCGCATACGCAACGTATGCCAATTGGCAAATGGCAATTGCCGTTGTCGATTCTTGATTGCCATTTGGCATTTGTGACTGCGGCTTGGCATGCAACTGCCCTTAAGTAGACGCACATTAATTCCAATTACAAAGTATCAGCATTGCCAATTGAAAACTCGTTAAAGTTCATTACCTCTCCGTAAGGAGAGACAATGACGCAGAACTCTTGAGGCACTTACTCAGCTCAAGTCAATGCCAGACGCAATCTTAGCCGTCTCACTACTTTGGCTCTCTGGCATGTTGCATTAAAGGAGTATGGCTGCAACAACAACCTCAACAAGTGCGCATTGATTTGTTGCAATTGACATAACAATCGAAACAACTCGCCAGCCACTTAGCCTTGAAGCTAATAAGGCTGACATTTGAAGCGACCATAGAGAGGAGCAGCCATCGACGCGGCGGCAGCAGCGACAGTTGTTGCTCGTTGGGCTGCGTCTTGCGACATTGAAACATTTCACATTTAAATAATTTATGAGCATTCAGATAAGCCCGCTGCTTGGGGGCAGCCAGCCAGGCCAGCAGCAACAACAACAGCAACAACATCAGCTGAAGCTAAAGGTAAAGGTGAAAATTTATCGCATGAGCAGCCTTGAATATTGGACTGGGCCGGACCACGACTAAATGCAATTGCATACGCCCAGCGGAAGAGCAAAACGGCTAGTGTTGTGACTACACGCATACCCTGTAGGCTGCTGGGAAGGTGAGGAGTATAAATGTGTAACTATTTAGTAAAGTTATAGCGATGATAATTCTATAATCAGATTTATGGAAGCTAACATCCAGTTTGCAAAGATACCCTAGAAAGTTTTTGGATGAACCTGACCGATAGTAATGATATACTATGTCATTTATAATAAATCGATATCTATCAATATTTATCGATATTTATATATATTTATATTTATCGATATTGATAAACAGTATAATAATTTTATTTATTCAACAACAAAATAACCTAGAATGTTTTTGGATGAGCATGACCGATAGTAATGATATACTACGTCATTTATATTAAATCGATATCTATCTATATTTATCAATATTGACAAACAGTAGAATACATTTATTTATTCAACAACAAAATACCCTAGAAAGTTTTTGGATTAGCATGACCGATAGTAATGATATACTATGTCATTAATATTAAATGGATATCCATCGATATTTATCGATATGGACAAACAGTAGTTTTAAACAACAAAATACAGGGTATTTCTTGCTGCTTGCTCAACTTACCGCTCCATTTCCTTGGCATCTGTGGGATAATTGCGGCTGATTGTATTCGTCTCGTAGGGCTCCTCCGTGGTGGGGCCGCTGCTGGTGTTGCTGGCATTGCTGGTGGTGCTGGGCGCTGTGGTTGTATAGCTGTAGCCACGTCGCGCCGGCACCAGCGGCGGCACGGTGCCCATGCTTAGGCCCGGCGTGGCTGCGCGGCGATTGAGATTCGGCGGCGGCGCTGCTGTCGTAATTGGCGGCACATACTCATTGCCACGCCCCCGCCCGGTGACGCCGATGAACTCCACATCGCCCGTATTGTCCTCGCCCTTGCCGGCGTACGGCGAGACGGGCACCGGCGGTGGCGGCGGCCCAAAGGTGTTTGTATAAATGTTGTATGTATTGTAATCCCACTCGGTGGGCCGCTGATGGAGGCGACGCGTTAACACCTTGTTGTATGGGTGGTGCGCGTGGTGCAGGCGACGCAGACGCGTGTTCTCCGTGCCACGACCGGCCATTGGGGGCATTGACACGCCCGGCAGCAGCTCCACCTCCGACTTGACAGCGTTGTGCAGATGACGCTGTCGATGCACTCGATGTCCGTTGTGGTGCAGGCGGCTATGACTCTGGTTCTGGCTACCTGTTGCCAACGTCACCGTTGCCGCTGCGGCCAGCAGCAGCACAACTGTGCCGTGGAGCAACATCATCGTCACGAGCCCAAGTGTAACTGCAATGAGGAAGAGATGTACAGCTTTATTAAGTGAGCAGCCAGCCATTCACTTTCGCTCCGTCAACTCATTCAAATTCCTAGCCGCTCGCTTAATGTAAGCAGCAAGACGGATCACAAGCCGCTGTCCGTCTGTCTGTCTGTCCGTCTGTTCGCTGCGCTGCTGTCTCTATAACGAGTATCCTCGTTGCTCATTAACAATTCCTTCGTCTACCCAGCACACCGGCCTGTCCATCAACACAGCCGCGTCGAGTCCACTCGACCTGAGTCAGGCTGTTCAAGTTTCTATAATTTAAAGGAATTCGAGTAGGCACAATCGTAGGTCTGCTCAACTATGGCAAGTGTCTGGCTAAGTTATGTCTGCCAATACAGCAGGATATGACCCAACAGCTTGCTATGCTGCAGGCATATGAGTCGTAATTTGTCTGCCAACAGTCAAAAGCGTTAGCCGTGTGGCTATGCAAGAAGCAGTTGCTTTGCCTCGTGGAGAAAAGTAGTTAGATTTCTGTAGTAGGTAATACATCAATAACATTATGTTTAGCTTCACTGATCTGCTGGTTAATAACATAGAAAAAAAATCAAATTTATGGAACACTGTTATCATTCTGTTGTGTAAAGTTTGGAAAAACAAAATCCAAAGTAAAAGTATTTAGATTTCTGTAGTAGCATAATGTTTAGCTTCACTGATTTGCTGCATAATCATATGGAAACAAAATTCAAATTTATTGAAAACTGGTATCATTCTGTTAAGTAACGTTTGAAAAAAAAAAAAAAAAAACAAAAGAAACTATCAAAGTTCTAAAATATTCAAAAAAATGTTATTTGATTTGGAGAAGACATAGTAATCTTCTTCTTTACTTCTCTTCTTCTATAAAATATTGTAAAATTGTAATAAAAATGGTCGTATAATAATGAAAGCTACATTTAACAGAAGTTAGCTTAATACAACAATAACATATATAACATTAAAGTATTAACATTGAAGGTGCTGTTAAAATCACTTTCACTGTTAATACAACCAAATTCCTTAAACAGCCCACATGGTATATTATCACAATACAGAGCAATGAATACAGTCAAAAAGCATCTACAATAAAGTATCTTTAACTAAAGCAAACTCTTTCTTTGTTGTAAGCCAGAGTTCAGTTAGTCATCTAAACGGTATACCCTATAGGCTCGCACAAAGGGCATTCAAAAGTTCAAAAGCTGTCAGCAAGTGAGTGTTTCATATCTGTATGTACACATTAATATATATATGTATATATAAATATATTTCTGCTCTTCTCATGGTCGAGTGGAAACACTTGAATAAGCCCACAGAGAGCGGGAGACAAAGGCAATTTGTACAACGTGACGTAGCCAGTGATTTCGATTATTATTATTATTAATATTATGCATGTTATTGTTGTTGTTGTTGCTTTTGTGTTTGTTGTAGCTGCTTAGCTACAACAAAAGAACGCGTTAACAGTTAACTGAACCGGCAAGTGACCTGAAATTAATTGATGCGTAGCCGGAAGTGATCCTCGTTTCGTTTTTCCTTTTTGGCAACGCTTTGTTGTCGCCTCCGACACTTTTATCGAAATATATTTCACGCCGTTGGCACATCATTTGTCAACATGCCCCCTCTCAGACTCATATTCCCCCCAACCACCACTGCTCCGTTCTAATAACAATTTTAATTTCAATTGCGCTTGCTCAGTGAGCTTATTAATATTCATTGCTTCAGGCAGGCATCAAATTGAATTTACGACTCAGCTCATTAAACTTCAAGTGGGCCTAACATCTGTTACACTTGTGTCTCTTAAATGAAGTTGTTGTTGTTGCTCCAATTACATAGAAATTCGGAAGACAATTTGACTTGAGTGCTGTAACAGCAGATACCCTGTAGGGTAGGTAGATATGGTATGGTAGCTAGATGAATACAGTAGTCTGTCTTTATATAGATAACAAACAGTAAATGAACATTCATTACAGGTAAAATTTACAGCTGGAAAGTATGTAAATTTTACTTTGCTTTACTGCCATATAAATTGACTCTAGTGTCATTTTTACAGTCTCTAACTCTTATAAGCTCTGTCGCTATATAGCTGCCTATCGATATTTATCGATTTCTGCAACTTCTTCATATCTAAAAAACCTTTCGTAGACGTTAGATGTTGAGCAAGCTAAAAAAATGCTCTACCAATATACCCCATACCCCAGCCCCCTTTTAATGGGCATATTAAAAAACAATTTCAGCATAATGGAAAATGCTCAATGACAGCAGCCACAACACGATGAACAATTGCTGCAGCTAATTAAAAATTACAAAAAAAAAAAAAACATGCCGAAAAAAGTCAAATTACAGAAAAGAGAGCGGCAATCGAAGGAGCTCAGCTCCTTTGCCTTGGCTCATCAGGTGCGGCCCTAAGCCGCTTAGTAAGTGAAACCCAAGCCCAAAGGGGCTTGACTGCCGCTCAGTCCAACTGTCAGTCAGGCTGGCCCCAAAATAAAATCAAAATATATGTATATAAAATCTCTTAGTCAGGTCAAAACGCCAGGCCGAAGTCAGCCAGCTGAGTTTTGAGAGTCTTCCGCGAAATGCAAAAAAGGTTTCGCTTAATCGAAACTGCAGACACAAAAAATAAAATACACAAAAAAATATATATATTCGTATATATCTATATAAGACATTAGCAAATGCTTTTTCCATTGAAATCTAAGTTCAAAGCTACGTTGACAACTCGCCTTGACCTTGTCTTGCCTCTGGGCCCACCGACGCGTCTGGGACTTGCCAAAATCGTTCAAGGCAGAGATAAATCAATTCGGGCCCACCGTGCACGGTGGGAACGGGCACGGGCACCGGCATGGAAAGGGGCAAGGGGTTGTGCGGCTTAAAACAAAAGAGTCAGAAGGCAAAAATATTTTGATATATTTCTAATTAATAGATGGCATTGGCCATAAGGAACAAATGCTGGATAAATCAAGTTTACCTGCTTCACTGGAATTTTGACCATAAATATCTTAAGCTCTGAGCGTGTGTGTGTGTGTGTGTGTGTGGGATGAGGAAATTAGCGTGTGTATTAAATGTTATTGATCTGTTTTCCCAGCACATAAATCACATAGCTAAATGCTGCATGCCACTGCGTTTGAAGGCGGCGAAAGAAGAAGAAGAGGAAGACAAAAAAAAAACAGCTACATTCTCAGCATGAAAATGTCAACTTTATTTTTGTCAAAGTGAAACACTCGCACACACACACCACAAAGCTGTGGGTGTTCATCTTAGCCATGTGTCTGTGTTGACTGACCCAGACATGAGCTATGGCCAATGAATCACAAGAGATGCGAGAAGCAGACGAGATACATATATAGACCTATACATATATACAGCTATAGATGCTGAAGATACTATAAGCACATATGACAACATTGGACAAACAGTAAACACTCGCTATAAGCGTCACATGACTAAATATTATTATCATATACACACTTGCTTACGACAAATAACTCTTTAAAATATATATCTTTATATTTTTGCATAAACTCTTAACTACAACTAGTTAATTTATCAAATAATTAATATACAACATGTTTAAAATGCATTAAAATTGAAAAATTTATGCCAACGTATAGCTCTAAATTATATTTTAGATTATCTAAGATCTTAATAAATTTAAAGGTGCATAAAAATATGTTAATATTTTTGTAACATTTTTTAATTTTGTTATATTTTTATTGAAATGTTATATACTAATCATTTGATATTTTAATGTTTTTTTAACAAAATTTTGATATTTAATTTTTTTTTTTTTTACTTTTTTATTTTTACTTTTTTTCCTTCCTTTTCTTTTTTTGAATTATAGAATATTTTAAAAAGTGTTCAATTATTATTTTCACTGAATAACAGTTCTAATATAAATATTGAATTGCTAAGCAAAAAATACTAAAAACAAAATTGTTTACAAATCAAAAATTGTTAATAATAATAGAGTAACTCTAAAATCAATGAAAATTTAATATCAAAAATATTTGACTGCGGTCTGTAGGAGTTGGTGTTGGCGCTTTGTTCACCAATGCCTATGCGCACTGTACAAATATAGGAAAATAATATATATATATAACATATATATATACTGCGTGTATTTTTCTATGACGATCTGGCAAATGGTCTGGCTCGAGTCATTGCTGTTGGCTGTCTAAGAATTGTTCCGGGAACGTGGCCAGAGTCGTTTTATTAATAAAACTTTTGCATTTCTCCATTAATCATTTGGTGTAGCAGAGGCCGGAGACGTACCAGGCAGACGGGGGCGTGGCAGAGTATGCTGCTGTTGCCCATGCTGACTACAGCCTCTCTACATATTGCAATTGCTTAATTATCGTGGGCATTAATTTTGTCTCTCTTCACAGATTTTTGTTTAACTCGAACCTGTTTACACTCACGCAGCTGTGTATGCGTGTGTGTTTTGGTGTTTAAGATACATAATTTTATTTTATTTTTTTTCATCTTTTGGCTGCCGTAATTTAAAGTAACAGCTCCTCAAGCACAGCCATTTAAATGTTAATTAAATGCTTGGCTGCCTTTCGACTCGGTCTTCAGTCTCTCTTTATTTTTTTTTTTTTCTTCGAAGCCAAGTTGCTTGGTCTCTATATATACACACACATATTTCTCACTCTTTCTCTCGTTTTTTTTTTTGTGCAATTCAAACAGCTGCGTTTTTATTTATGTTTTGTGTAATCGCATTACAACAACAACAACAACAACAGCAACAACTCTGCAACATGCTACAAACACGGCACGCCTCGATGTTCTTATAAAGAGATAAACTAAGAGCTTAACGCCAGCAACAACTACAACAACAACAACAACAACAACATTTGTTTGGCAACATTTGTATTTATCGCTTTTGGCTTTTCAAATTGTTTCACACGGACATAGATGAACTGTTAAATGCTTTAGATCTGCGGCCCAAGTTGGGCTATCATTAAATCGTTGAACGTTTCGTCTATCAAATGTTTCTGTAGCTGGCAGCTAGTTGAGTTTTAGCACCACATAGCCACCGCACGGCCACCACCCTGCACCACCCAGCACCGCTCATGCGGCATACATTAGCTAGCCGCACATTAGCTCTCATTTCTTTTTCATTTGTTTGGCAGAATTTTATTTTTGTTTTTATTTATATTTTGTTCTGGGTTCAATAAACTTTGCATTTCTGGCTGAATTCTCGATGGATTCCTGTCGTGCTATATCTTATCTGACAGATCATCAAATATGTGCCAACTGTCGTTACACATTGTGTCTTCAACGGACAGTGTGTTTTCACAATGTTGTTGCTGTTGTTGTTGTTGCTCCTATTGTGTGCTGCCTTTTTGTTGTTCTTCTCATTTTGGTTCTCACGTCAGAAGGTCAAAAATGTTAAGTAAGCGCATGGGTTACAGTGAAAGCTTTAACATTTTTATATATACATACATATAAAAATTCTGTCGAACCATCAATAAATTTGGAGTTGATTAGCACTTGGCTACTCTGTCACTCCTATAATTATTCATGCCTTAAATAATATTATATTAGAATATCCATAGAAAATCGATAGCATATGGAGGCAGAAGGAGGCGTGACAGACCCTATAAAGCATATATGATTAGGGCAATGAGCTCTATTCATCTTTCTATTAGACTGTCTGTCTGCATCCACGCGTTTATCTCAGCAGCTCTAAGAGCTAGAGACTTGAAATTTTTAACTATTAAGACTTCCATGTTATAAACCAAATATCTTTCATAAAATTTGTTTTAAAAAAATTATATCTTTTTTTTTTTCTAAACTATTTTTTTGTTATATACTTATTTTTAGCATTTGCATTATTTCCTTAACATTATTTCCTTAACATTTTATTTTATATGCATTTTTATGCATCTATCACAATTCATTTGAAATGAGTCAGATATAAATTCGTATTATTTTTATTATTATTTTTTTTTTTTTATTTTATTGTTAATGATTTAATATTATTGTCATTCAATTGCATTATTTTCCTAACATTTTATTTTAAACCATTTATATCCATCACAATTCATTTGAAATGAGTCTAATATAAATTCATATTATTTTTATTGTTTCTTCTATTTTATTGTTATTGATTTAATATTATTGTCATTCAATTGAATGCCCATATCCACGCTACATTGACGTCTGCTCGCGTTTTGTATTTCGTTAACTTTTTTGACATTTGTATATATTTTATTTGTTGTTTTTATTGTATTTCACTTTTAATTTTAATGTATTTCATTGCTCTTGTTTTATTTGCTTTGCCAGCAAGATCAACAAACTGGGGGCCGCCTGGGGTAGAGGTGAGTAGGCAGATGGGGGTGATACGTGCGATCGATCGCAGGCTTTGTGTTTACACTTTACACTCGATCCAATTAATGAAATGTGTTTCAAGTCTTGCGCCTTGTGTTTTCTCAAAGTCAAAAGAAAACTATGCGCAACATGTTCCAATGCGGACAGCTTGACGTTTTGGCACCCAGCTACAACAACAACAACAATGGCATCAGGCAACAGCAGCAACATTAACAACAACAAAAAACCTTTAACAAATAACAAACATAACATAACGACTCGGACTTCAACTCAACAAGTTCAACTTCAAATGCAAAACTTCCAATCGAATAACAATTGCAAAAAGGCAACAGAAAAAAAAACAGGTAAGCGTAAGCTTGTTACATGGGATCGACTAACAGATGCCCTGTAAAAAGTTGCGAGCATAAGAGATAACGAATAGGTATATTATAGTAAATCATATATAACTACCATTCATAAACAACAACAGAAATGTGTTAATTAATGTGAACGACTAGCGAATACCCTATATACAGCATATGCATTTATATGTAAAGCTATACGTAGGGATGGTTTCAATTACACTTTATCTCATACAAAAATTTCTTTTTAAATATAAATAAACATTTATCGATAGCTATCGATAGACTATGTATGAGAGAGAGAGAGAGCGAGAAATATAGAAGAGGAAGCCAGACCTTCATAAAAAAATCTACAACACCTTATATTATCTATACATAATTTTTTGCAAAAAATCCCAACTTGAATCAGAAGGCGCAGTCGACCCTCTTTGAAATCTCATTTTTAATGGGTATTTGGCATATAAAAAAACAATCCAACTCGGGTCTGTAACAAGTATTTTGTAGGCGCTGTTGTCCCGGCGTCTTTTGCTAATTGCTTGGCAGCTGTAAAAAGGGGCGTTGGTCACGCCCACGCACAAAAATGCCTTACACGCCGTCGCGCAGTCGCAATCCTACCTACCAGTCAATTCCAGTTCCCGCTCCCCAGCTTCCAGGCCGAGGCTCAAGTGGCAGTTCCAAATCCGAGTCGTATGTCTTTGTTGTCTGACCCAGAGAGTTTTGTCTGGTACAGACAAAAGACATAAACCCCATTTACCGTTAGCTGCGTTATTCATGCAAATGACTCTCGGTTAATTAGAAAAGCAGAAACAAGAAATATTACAAAGCTGAAAAATATGTAGACTCGAGTCGACTCGAGTAGAGCCTAACATGCGCCTTCGTCGAAAAAAAAAAAAAAAAAACACACACACACAAAATCCAATGCACGTTACTCAGACTAGACATATTAAAGAAAATACATATATACATACATTGTATAGCTATGTATGTATATTTGTATCTGCTCTATTCTGACACAAATTGCGCAAATCATGCAAGTTATATATGTATATATTTCTATTTTGTTTCCATATGTAGCTCGATCGAAATTCTGCGATCGTGACAATGTCACAATTTAATTTTTGTTTTGTTTTTATTTATTTATTTATTTTATTTATTTATTATTTTTTTTGTCACACGATTTTCAATGCAAACGAAAATTCTAGGATACGTATTTGTACAATCACAAAACAACAACAGTTCTACTTTATTATTTCCTCGAGACATCATAATTAAACTGAACATCAAAATGGGTAATTAGAAGGTAATGTAAGTTTCACACCTGGTTAACAATTATGGGTATAGTAAAAATACTATAAAATGTTATGAAGTTTTTGAGCGATCAACAAATCGTAGATATGTGTTAACTAAATCTTAAAATCAGTTATGGATATAGACAGAAAGTATATATAAAATAAGATTTCTAGGGTTTCCTTATATTCAGTTTAATATTATTATATTTTAAATTAAAAAAAAAAAATTAATATAATATATATATTTCAAAGCTTTGATAACACTGTTTTAGTAATTTTTCCCTCATTAGTAATCATCAAAATGGTACTTTGTTGTCAAAAGTTTAATAATAACCTGAAGGTTATCTATGCTCTTTATAAGGTCAGTCTAGTTTATTAGACGGAAAGAAACAAAAAACAAGCTCAAAATTCTCCTTAATTGGCTTGCAGTAGATGCTTGTTGTCCGATCTTTGAGCAAGATGAATGCACTTGGCATACCCAACTAGGAAATGTCGCGTGTCAACTTTATAAATAATTGCAATTAATTGCGATTAACATGGATTTGCATTTAACTTACGTTGAAATCAATTGGCCAAGTTCTGGAGGCTGCTAATAAACAGCTATAAAATGTGTATATATATACTGATAAATTGATGTATATCTGTATATATATTATTTTGTGTATGTTCCGATAAGACGAATGTGAATTTCGAGGAAGCGCCTGGGGCGTTGTAAAATACACGAATTATGTCAAATTTGCAATCACAAACAATAAATTGATTTTTTTGGCGCTGACGTTAAGCAGATACGCGGTATTTGCATGTGTAATAAATTATATATAGATGCTTAAGCCGTGTGCATATACATGTACTATGTATGTATGCATGTGTTTATGCGTACAAAAAATTGTATAAACATTTGCAGCTTCCGTATGCCAAGTAAATGAGCCGTAAAAATCTCTTCAAGTGATTTTCCCTGCCGATCACTGATCACGTTCACTGCGTGATATTTGATCGCCGGCCGATTGCACAGTGGAGCTCTGCTTGCGGCGCAGCCAAAAGCACAACCGTTCGGTTAGAAGTTCCGCGACGAACTGTGCTCAAGCACGACGGAAACCGAAAGTCCAGCCGAGCGTTCGGCCAGTCGAAGCTGCATTGATCGTCGGCTTCGCTTCGCGCTGTGCGTACATAATACAAATTTGGGCAGTCGTAGAACAAGTTCGCTTTCTTTGCTGTTCGGTACGTCGCGGATGGCAACTGCAACTGCGATAGCGACGTCGACTGCAACTGCAACTACTACTGCTGCTGCTGCTTACTTGTAGTTGGCTGGACTGCAGTCGCTGTTGTTGCTGCGCTGCTGCCTCTCTTAAGGCGCTGCTCTGCTGCTGCTGCAATTCTGCTGCTGCTCTCTCTTTTAGTCTTTGCTTTCTGGATATTACTCCGCTACTGGCGCTGCTCTGCGGCAGCTCTGCTGCTGTTTCTCTGCTGCAGTTGTTCTTTCTGCCGTTGTTCTATAGCTAGTGCTCCTTTGTTGCAGCGCTGTTGCAGCTGCAGTTCTGCTGCTGTCGCTTTTGCTGCCGTTATTCGCTACCCTTTTTGTTGATCATTCACAACATATCATGCAATATGTTCCACGTGGAAAGTATAGAGCAAAATTTATACATATAAATATTCTTAATCAAATTCTGTTCTTCATCTCTCTCTCTCTCTCTCTCTCTCTCTCTGCTAGAGTATACAATATTCGACTATACAACAACAACGAATCTTTTTCTCTTGTTGGCTTTTGAACGTTGCGCCCCCACAAGCTAGATGCAGACGCATAGACGAGAGTCGCTGTAGCTCTCGTTGTTGTTATTGTTGCAGTTGCGGTTTATGCTTTTATGGCACTGTTGTTCTTCCTCTTCTGCTTCTTCTTCATGTTCTTCTTCAGTGGCGAGTTGTTAACTTAAATATTTGCGCCTGGCCATGCCGAGCAGCCCATTTAGAGACGATCTTTCACACAGATGCCACAAGAACTTGTTTTCGCTGCCCTTGCCCAAATGCAGTGTCAACTAACTATCCGTCTCCCCCTTGGGGCCACACTGTGCATAGCTGTGCCCACTGTGCACAGTTGACTAGAAGGATTTGGTCAGGCATTCAGCTGCGCTTTATAGCAACTCACAAAAGGTATTAAATGGGGGCTATTAGCTGCCGTTTATTGTAGTCGGGAACACCCACGCGTGATAGGAAAGAGAGGTAAAGACAGTGTGGGAGAGAGAAGGGAAGAGATGTGGATAACCGTTGACAATTAACTGATAACAATTCATTTGCATTTTGTGTGGGCGCCCCTCATCACACACATCTGCCATTCAGTTTCCAGTTAGTGTATTTTTTTTCGGTTAATTTGACAGCCGAAATTTGATGAGCCGAAAAAAGTCAAGTCAAGTTTTAAGTGGCAATCGCATCAAAGCGTTTCCAAGCGAATCAAATCGGAATCGAATCGAAAACTGTGAACAGGTAAACACTCCACAACAAACCATCTTTAAGATCTTCGACCATTTATGCCAGCTTATCAGACCAGGTATACGCACTTTAACAAGCTCTTCGTAACGCCCAGTGCCCCCCCCCAACAAAAATATGGAGGCTCTGCAAATTGATTTAACTATTCGAAATTAAGTTTTATGCTTCCAGTGAAAACGAATTTCAATTATTCTTTGAGAAATGACCGCTCAGAAAATTATATTAAAATTTATTCAGCTAAAATTTGTGCTCCCTACAAGTGATCTAAAAATTTTCTCACTTTTGCTATTAAATAACTAGAATATCGAATAAAAGAATATGAGCATAAAAATGAATTAGCATATAAAAGCACTTAAAGTGCGTTGCAGTTAGCAGAAGTAACGACTGTGAAATACCCTGTATAGTTACTATATAAACTGTAGACAGCTGTTGGTCTGGACTCCACATAGTACATATGAGAGTAGCCTAACCCTAGTATATATTATATAATTGATTATCCAGGAGAATTTTTATTAGACTTGAAGTTGAAACTAGATTTAAGACTACAGTACAATAATATGATATAATACAATAATAAAATACCCCGTGTTATACCCCATAGGCCTACAAAATAAAACATAGTGTATCTAAGAGTATTTGCATATGGCTAGAACTTCGATTTCAATTGAAACTGGAACTGGAGTGGGGGCAGCATGTGTCAGCAGAATCGAGAGTTAGGATCATTTGATTATGGAACTGACGCTGTCTGCATTGCAATTTGCTTGTTTTGTTTGCCCCGTCACGCAGGCACAGTTTTTTATTTTTTTGTTTTCTTTCTTATGGGCTGGGCCGACAATTTGGAGCAATATGCAATGTCATATGGGCTCCCCACTCTTGTCTATCTCTGTCTCTGTCTATGCCCCAAAGAGTTGGCCATAAATCGCGCTCATGTGTCCGAGCGAATTGTCAAATGTATGCGCTGAAAAGATCTTTTGACACCGTTCAGCTGCGCTACCACAGAGTTCCGTAGATAATTTATTTGATCACGCTTTCCCAGACGATGCGACGTTGACGGAAGCGCACGAATCGGCAATTCGCCAATTCAAGATTTCCCACAGACAAAGTGAATCTCGACTCGAATTTGTTAGCATTAGACGCTGCGATCAACTGATCAACTGATCAATTGATCAACCGATCGCTGATCGCAGCAAGCGCTGAACGTCGCACGGCCTTGACGCCTTATTAAGCATGAAAATGCGCAACACAATTATAAACAACTTCCTCGTTGTTAAGGATAAGCTATAGATGACAACCCACTAATTAAATCTAAACACTGTTGAAGAATTTTAATGATAAAAACTAGAAAACAAAAGTAAAATTCCATTGGATTCGATTTTCCACACAACTCACACCAATTTTCAAGTATTTTTTAAAATCTAACTAACTAGTAGGTTTTCTGGAACTAGTATTTTACTGCTTATTTTGAACCAGATACAAAATTTAATTTGCAATCAGTTTCTTCCGACTGCGCTATATTTCTTTTGAACCTCAATTTGAGAATAGAATGTCAAGGAAATGATCGTATTTATAACACATTTTTAGGAATGGAACTAGTTCTTTTTATGAACTGTCGTAAAACTAGGAACTCTTTTGGTTTCTCTTAGCTACTGGTTCAACTTACTAACATATGGAATAAATATAGCAGATCTAGAAGTCTCTACAGAAAGCAATGGAACTAGTTCTTTTTATACCTTGACCCCATTGAGCTTAAACTGATTTACTGCCAGTAGCTTTAGATTTACTTTGCATAGCTTTTGCTTCTAGTTTGATGATAAATGAATCGGAACTACTGGAACCAGCTGCCTTCGAAAAGCTCATGCCTAGTAGGCTTTGCTTATAATTCGCCTCGTGCTTCAAACTCTAAACAGTTTAAGGACAACAAGTAAATACATCTTGGCAATAAACAAAAATTTCTTGACACACATTTGTTGTAGGCAAAAATTATTCCAAAAAAAATAATAACCATATATAAGGACCATGTTCTCGTTTGTCTTTTGGAGGAACGAGGCCAAGAGGAACCCGCGCGAGAATGTCTCGCAAATCTGGAAGGATTTGAATGCAACATTTGTGACGTAAGCATAGAGAGAGAAAGAGAGAGAGAGAGATAGAGAGATGAAGCTTATGACTTCTAATGCGACTCTATTGCAGCTTCCTCGGCTGGAGCTGGTTGATTTATACCATTGCAGTCATAGTCATCTCCATTTGCGGTTACTTCGCCTACTGCGAGAGCTGCCGAAGAACTGAGATTGTCCGACGCAGACGAGTCATTCAGCGAGCCCAGGAACGGTAAGTCTTAAGACATGGAAATAAATATTTCTATGAAATAGTTAGCAGTCAACCTATCATCCTCTTCCAAAAGGAGGGTATGACATCTTCACTTATTTTTAACACGCTCTCTTTTCGTTCTATTCAAAATTAAGTTCCTAAACAAACTGAAATATTTTGTAACTCTGCAATGAGCGACCCCATTTCATTGCTGTTTACTTAGCTCTCCATCCCAATTTCTCTTGCATTGTAGCCATTAACTGCTCGTTTATCTTTATTGCAGACCACCTCAGAAGCGTCGTCCGAATGCTGCATATCGCGATCATCAGATCTATCGGCACATCATCCTCAGCGTGGCCAAGTACATGAAGAATCCAGAGGGAGTGCGGCCCTTCATCGACCACATGGACCATCTGTATCCGCTGCGGCACTCTCAGGCCGAAATGCAATTGAACATTGGCCACTCTGCCATCGAGGCGAATGCCGGTGCAGTGGATTGAGCAAGAAGAGAGCTTTTGTCACCTGCTGCTATTTTGATTCTATTTTCATTCATTTTCGTTCAAATTATCGAACAGACCAATTTAACCTGTAAATTTTGATAACCGCCCTTCGCCCCCCCTTTTATGCCAACCATCATACTGTTTAAACGAATACAAAATTAAAGACAGACGTTCCGCACTGTTTTCCATCTTCTGCGCACTCGCCGCAAATGCGGCCTAAAAATATGCAATGGCTATTTATAACAGCAGAAGAGTCGCCGCGGCGCGCCGCTTCCAGTCAGGCGACTTGGAAAGACCAACAAATATAAACAAATGCCATGTGCGTTAAAAAAGCTCGGCGAAAAAAGCGTCGCACATAAACTAGGCGAAAGCTCACACTTTCACGCTCTCTCTCTCTCTCTCTCTCTCTCTCTATCTCTCTGCCTCTTCCTGTTGCGTGTTGTTGCAGGCGCACGTTCCAGCTCGCTTTCGCGTGCTCTCGCTCTCTCTTCTCGGGGCGTTAGTCCAATTGAAGTTCGATACACTGGCTCAGTCGCCAGTCAGACATTCAGCGTGTCGCACGTACGCACGCATCGAGCAGCAGCAGCAGCAGCAGCAGCAGTAGCAGCAGCGCGGGCGCGTTCAGTGGTTGTTGGAAGCAGTCAGACACACACAAACACACACATACTAATACACCCACACACAGGCATACAGCGGCCAGCAAACAAAATTTTCTGTTCTTTCTGTTCCGCTTTTGGTCAACAAAAAAAAAAAAAAAAAAAACGTTTTTCAGTTGATTATACTCTTCAACTATTTTGTGTGTCAACTGGAAAAACGGGCGAAATAAAAGTAAAATCAGGAAATTGTCGAAATTTACAATTTTCAGCAAGTAAATTATGCAAATTTATTTAATTAACTTGTGAATAATTGAAAAAAGAGAAGAAAAAACATATATAAGTCAAGGCGCACACCTGCGCACATGTTACACAGACACTGCGTGTGAGTGTGTGTGTGTGTATGTGTGTGTGCTCCTGCTCGCTTGTGTGTGTGTTGAAGGCTAAGCGAGGCAGCAGCAGCAGCCGAGGCACAAGAAAAGCCAACAAGTAAAACAAAAAACAAAAAAAAAAGACTGTGTGGCATGTGCCCCAAAAACATTGGGGCAACATCAATGCCAGCTAGCACGTGTGTGAAAATTCAATGAAAATTGTGAAAGTTACACGAAGTCTCAGTGTTACTTAAAATAATGATAAATAAATTGCAACCAAAAACTAAAAACAAATAAGAAAAATTTTATAAATGTGAAAAAGTGATTGAAAAATATATTTTTTAATTTTTAAATACTTAAAACCTTTACAAGAAATGTTGTAAACTAAAGTTTTGTCACATTTCAATTTTTTTAAATTAATACAAATTTAATTATCCGAGAGAGACAAAATAGAAAACAAAATATTAAGAGATGCAAATTTATAATTCGATTTATATTATTATTTAAAAGTTTATATATAGACTGTTAAAATGATTTTTATTTTTGCATTATTTGAATGCTCGCTCAAAACTCAGATATTCAAAATTTAAATTTAAACAAAGCAGCCAAAATATAAAAACTATATAGAAAGTCAAACGTATTAGTGGACAATAAATTATAAATTTAAATTTAAATATTGAGACATAAATATAATTATATAAACACTTCTATATAAAACTGCATAAATAAACCTTAAACTTATCAATAGCTCAACTTTTCTTATCAACAAACTACAAAGGCAGCTGTGCGCCATAGCGTGTTTTCACTGTGCCCCGACAAAATCCCATCTAATGCCCCACATTTACATTTATCTAAATGTTATTTTAAGACCAAATCTAAAACTGTTTAAATAACACTTTGATTTCCTTATCTAGAATTTAACGTTCACGTATAATTTATTTAAATACATGCATTAAAATATTATTTGATTGATGTATGAGTGTGCGGCGCGAACGTTAATAAGACTCGCCCACGCACCTAGACATTTGATAGTTTTTTCTGAACCGTTGCAGCCAAACAGCCAAGTGATAAAGACAAAGTGTTCAAGACAAAATGTAATAAATATATAATTAAATATACAACAAGAAAAACACCAATAACAACAACAGCAAACGAAAACAAAATCAAATCAGTAACAAACAACAAAAATTATATGTAATAATAACGTTGAACAGCACTCAAAAGATGTCAAGTCAAAGGTGAGTATACAACACTGGCTGCGGCCATAGACACACCTAGAAACAAGTACAGCACACATACACTCACACTCACTCACACACATACACACATCCTACCTCAACAGCAGCTAGCGAAGCAACAAAGCAAAACATAAACAACCCCAAAATACCCGCAAGAGCCAAAGCCAAAGCCAAAGCGAAAGCCTAACGGTTCTAGCTGTCAAATGCTGCGCAGCAGCTGCGTCGCGACGTCTCTGTAGCTCTTGTGCAGCTGAGCCTCAAATAGGCAGCGCAAACAAGCAAATTTACTTGAAAAGCTCAATGCAAAAAATGTTTGGCTAGCGAGCAGAGGCAGAGGCAGAGGCAGCGAGCAGAGACAGCAGACAGAGGCAGAGGCAGAAGCAAAGGTACAAGCAGCGGCACAGAAAGAAGAAAAGGGAGAGGCTCAAGCTAAAGGCAGCTGGCAGAGGCTAAGGCAGTAGCAGCGCAGTCAGCAGCTAGTTGAGATTAGCCGCAGCCAAAGCCAAGTCGCTGCGTAAATATTGAAAAGCTCATTTGAGCAGCGCTGCCTGAGTTGCTACAGTGTTTAAGTGTTACATATTCTCTCTCACACACATGCATACATGCATGCTACTTTGACAGCCATTGGACTTATCAATTGAAGCAGATTAAACAGTGCTTGCAAAAATATGATTTTGTTAAGTAAGTTCAAATTAGAAGAAAAATAGCGCAAAGTGAAGCTTTTGGGCTTTAATAAATCGACAAACTTTTCGTATTTAGATAATTCGCTTAAATTCGATATCTACTATTTGGGTATATTGCATGCGTATCCTTTTCTTTCGCTTCGCTACATTTTATGAACAACTTTTGTTTTATAGGCAATTTGTCTTTTGTGTGCGAGTGCGGGAGGTTGGAGATGGATGGATGGGCAGCAGTAGGTGGGGCTAGGTCTTGCTACTGTCATAAAATTGAGCCGAGCCCAGCTGAGCTACTGCTGCTGCTGCCGCTGCTGCTGCTTCTGCCTGCGTGTCCTTGCGGCCTTATCTATAGCCGCTTTCTTCGGCTTTCTTTGCTTGCCCGTCAAGTTGTTTATTTTGTCGTAAATTTTTTGCTCAAGGACGAACCACCGACAGGCCGAGTGAGTGAGTGAGCGAGTGGGTGAGCGACCAACCGCCCGCCCGTATCATAATCATGAAACAGACATGGGCCACTTTATCGATCACACAATGGGAAATTTCACACCTTGCCACCGGCTGTGGCGCCACCAGCTCAGCGCGCTGCGCCCCACTTCAAGGTCGTCTTTGCTTGCCTTTTGCATAATTCAAGGGTCTTCAGATCGAAGCTCGCTTTCACTCTCTCTCCCCTTCTCTCTCTCTCCCTCTCGCTCTCTGCTTCTGGCACAGTTGCAAGTTCTCACACATGGCTGGCTGCATGCAACATTTTGCGCTGCGCGTCCAGCACACAAATTGCATTGCATACTTCAAGGCTGGCCTCTAATTTACATGCCAAATGGCGCATGCCGCACACTTTTCCTCACTTTGCCTTGCCCTCTTCTTCGCTTTGCCACACATTTCCCTCTTACGCTTTTCAATTTCACCGCCGTTTTTCTTGTTAGGCCACCCTTTTGTTCTTATTGCCACATTTATGAGCTGCGACGTAATTGTTTTTCTTTCCACCCACGCCTTCAATTAGCCCAGCTGCAACA
Organism: Drosophila arizonae; assembly: GCF_054131065.1. NCBI lineage: Eukaryota > Metazoa > Arthropoda > Insecta > Diptera > Drosophilidae > Drosophila > Drosophila arizonae. The sequence continues at coordinate 3,602,206 of NC_142924.1, read as the reverse complement.
CAATACTGCATAAATGTATATGTGTGTATATGTGTGTATATGCATATATGCATACATATATGCATATTCATATGTATTATGCATGGATTTTTCCAAAAGTCACTTGCCATTGCTCAGAGCGATTAAATAAGTAGAACAGGAGCTTAAATAATTAAATAAGAAAAAAAAATGGATTTTTTTTGTTGGTATTATCTATACGAAAAATTTGTGACGACATAGTTAAATTAAAGAATAAGTTTGCATATATATATTATTTTAATACTTAAATAAAAGTATGTAAAATGAAACAGATAACGTTCTTATTTGTAAATTTTTTTTTTTTTCAAAACCAAGCAAAAAAGAAATGCTATAAATATTATAAATAAAAAAAAAAATAAAAAAAAATACATTATTTCTTCTCAATCTTTTTTATCATAAAAAATTTATTTGTTTAGTTCTGTTTGCCATTCAAATAAATTGTACCATAAAATTTTACAAGACTTATTAAAAAAAAAAAAAAAAAAAACTTAAAACATTTTGTATTTAATAATTTGTTGCTTATTAAAAAAAATGTTTAAGTAAATTATTTTATTTTTATTTTTTAATTATTAATTAAAATGAATTAAAATCCCAATCAAAAATGTTTTAATCTAAACCAAATTTATTAATGTAGATAATTCAAGGCAAGGAATTAATATATTATTCTTCATAAATTAACTATGCCATATTATTTTTGAACATTATTAAAACATACTTAAATTTGCCAAATTTATGTTCTTACTAATGTGAATAGCCAAATTAAATTGTTTTTCGAAACAGAATACAAAATAAATCTAAGATCTATATAACCACAATAAATAACATAGAATGCTTCTTATATGGTTTCTAAATATTTTGACATACATACATAGCGCACTCTGCTAATTTTATAGCACCAAAGTGCCCTTTGTATATTTAACGTAATTAATGTTTACAAATATCCACTTAATTAGTTATTTCCAAAGTGTTTAAGCACGAATGCTTTATAGATAGACCGCAACATAATATGCCCACACTTAGCTGATCAAATCGTAGCATATGTCTCTCTAAATATACAGAGATGCATGTATATATATATAGCTCATTTATTATATTATATGTATGTGTGTATGTGTGTGTATATGCATGTGTCTGTCACATATTCTCCGAGCTGAACGCGCCTACGCCAAGATTTACGACCGCAACGTGTGTTTGGGCCACGTCGCGTGTTCCGTACCCCCGTCCCTCCCCTGCTGCAGTCAAACATCTGTTATCACTGAGCCGCGAGCCAAAATGAGAATTAGAAAGTAAGAGTGAATGGTAAATACATAAAAACAAAAACCAAACACATACATATATAGTATATACATGATATAGTATGTACACATGCCAAACAACCGAGTGCTAAATATAAAAACATGTGGGGGAAAAAAAGCCAAATACAATTCGGCTAAGTAGAAATTGTGGCAAGATTTTATGGAATTACGAATGGACTATGAAATATCTATATATTTGTTAAATTGTCGAATTCCAAGGAATCTATATAGAGCATGAGCTAGTCACCAGCTGATGAGCTAAAATATGAGGCGAATATATTAAATATATAGGTAGAAGATATATAGCAGGTATATAGATGTCTGAACAGCTTCGTCAGACTTTCACTTATAAGAGTGAAATATGGCTGGAAAAGGCAGAGAATCTATTTTAAGCTTAACGTCTAATTCTTTGAACATACACTACTTATTTAGTAACAGATAATTTCAATCTGACTAATTGATTGATTGCTTGACTGATTGAAGAGCTAACCAGAGAGGAAACTAAGGCAGTTAGAGAGCTAAGCAGGTCGAATTCCGATGCCTTTGTAAGCTGATTGAAGCCTGAACTTAAATGATATATATATTTCTATTGCTTGGTTGATTGACTGATGAATCGTCTGATTGACTGAATGAAGAGCTGGAGAGCTTCACTATTCATCCTAGAAGCCTCTTTTGATTTACTAATAAATGAATTTTTTGCAAATTTGAAATACTTGTTAATATAGAAAGATTTTTCACAGATTGACTGACTGATAATCTATGAGGAATGCAAGCCATAGTTGATAGCAGGCTAGATTGATCAGAGCTTTAATTTTTATACCCTGAACCCATTGAAAATGGGAAATCAGGGTATAATGGTTTTGTTGAAATGTATGTAACAGGCAGAAGGAGGCGTGGCAGACCCCACAAAGTATATATATTCTTGATCAGGGCGACGAGCTGAGTCGATTTAGCCCTGTCCGTCTGTCTGTCTGTCCGTCTGTCCGTCTGTCCGTCTGTCCGTCTGTCCGTATGTTTGAACGCGTCGATTTCCGAAGATATAAGAGCTAGAGACTTGAATTTTTTTTTAAAATGACCGTATATACAGCGCGGACGTCGAGTTTGCTTTTAAAATTCGAAAAATCATCCCGTTATGTTTTTATCGAGTAAAAACATTCAAGTTCAAATCAGGTGCCTCTATAGCTAATTGTGAATGATTTTTCTTTTTTCAAATTTCTCAAATATTCAATATAATATGTAGATCATATGCTGAAAGTTTCATTAAATTCCGTTCAGTCAAAAATTAATAAAAAATAATCAAATATTTGGCCAATTAACAAACGCACGTGCAGCAGCTACAACAAATACATCACATCAGCTGTTAGTTTCGTTTAGTTTTTTAGTAGATGGCGCTGCAGCAGTGAATCTATTTGAGTTTTGCCAGCGCCACCAGCAGGAGTGGGGTGGCCTAGTGTGTTAGGTGCATGACGCTCGATCAAGAAGTCGCGGTTCGAATCCCGATCGGTGCAACACTGATGTTTTTTTTTTTTAATTGTTTCAAAATATTTTTATATTTTCATAAATACGTTTTCTATTTAATTTATATTTTTAAATACACCGAAATTGAAATTTTAACTATACTTTATGTGCGTTTTTAATAGTTTGGTTATTCTAGCAGATTCTTAGAATCACATCAGCAGTTAGTTTCATTTAGTTTTGGTAGATGGCGCTGCAGCAGTGAATCTATTTGAGTTTTGCCAGCGCCACTAGCAGGAGTGGGGTGGCCTAGTGTGTTAGCAGCATGACGCTCGACCGAGGAGTCGCGGTTCGAATCCCGGTCGATGCAACTGATGTTAATTTTTTTTTAATTATTTCAAAATATTTTCATATTTTATTAAATGAGTTTGGTATTTTATTTATATTTTTAAATACATCGAAATTGAAATTTCAGCCATACTAAATGAGCATTTTTATTTGTTGGGTTCAGGGTAGTATCTAGTCGAGCACTCTCGACTAGAGTTTTCTTACTTGTTCTGATTGAAGTATAGTTATGTACAATACATATATAACTAGATTAATTGATTGATTGACGATTGATTGATGTATATTACACCTTATGAATTGAATTGAGTTTTTAATATATTGATTGATTGACTGACTGATTGGCTGATTGATGAGTAGTGCAGAGGAAAAACTTGATTTTCATGAATTAAACTCAATTCAATATATGAAATATTGATTGACTATAGATGCCAGAAGACTAAATGTAGTCTGAGGAGCTCAAAGAAGTTTTTATTACAAAAGACAAACTTTATATATACTGATTGACCCACTGCTTAACGCAACGGAAAAATACTACAAGAGCTGCCATAGAAAGCAGCTGACATCTCATGACGTAATGGAACTGAATGATAAGCTGCTTGGACAGTTGCTGAAACGTTAAACGATCAACGACATTTGACAGTCTTGAGTTGACAGTTGGGGATCTCTTTTTGGGTATATTTCCGCTTGACCCATTCATAATACACTGGAATCGTGAAAAGCCCAATTAGTGACAGTTCTTTGTGTATCTATGATCGTAGCCTAGCAGCTGACGGAGCCGTGACTTATCATGCCCGCCTGTCAGTTGGCGCTGGAAAATCGCGTAAATAGAAACATTTACTGAATGGCCGCTCGAGCATTGGCCAAAACATCAAAACAGACAAACGACGACGTCAGCTGTCAAGAGGCGCTGCCTGTCACAGACGTCGACGTCGAATGGGGGAACTATTTGAGCAGACCTTGGCCACACCCGCAACTAAATGCCAGCGATAAGACGCGGGCTGGCTACACTGATTTATATAATAGATGTGTAGGTGTATGTATGACTACATCATACTTCGATAGTTACTTGAATAGCGGCTAAAACTGCTGCAGCAAATTGGCCCAATGTCAAGCTGTGCCACATGCCCCATGCCACCGACACATGCAGCAGGAGACGCGCCATGAAAATAGCATAGAGCAATAAATTGCAAATGAAATAGAAGTAAAGCGACACAGCAGCGTCCTCTCTCTCTCTCTCTATCTCTCTCTCTCTCTTTCTCACTCTTTCTGTTCTTAACTCCTTCTTACCTCACTCTCATACGCTTTCTCTTTCGCTCTCTTTGTTGCACAATTGGCAGTTGCAGCGCACAGCTGATGCGATATCCTCAGCGCTGCACAGTGAGCAAAATGGAAAAAGATGTGACCAAAAATATGACAGATTTAGGATAGATTTGATTAGCTTTGCCTTTTCCTTATTCTCTATCTCCATGTTTTTGATCATTCCTCTCTTGGCCTCTTTTCATTTCGAACTTGTCTGTCGCTCCTTTCTCTCTCTCTCTCTCTCAGGCTTTCTTTTCTCTTCTTTCTTTATCTCTCTGCCTCTGTCTCTCTCTTTCTTTTGTCTTTTATCTCTATCTTTGCCTTTCTCCCTGTCTGTCGCTGTCTCTCTCTCTCGCTCTCTCTCTTTCTCTCTCTGTCTCTCTCTCTCTGGCATTCTTTATATCTCACTCTCCCACGCTATTTTTCTCTCTCTTTGGATCGCTCTCTATCTCTCTCCTACTGTCTGTATCTCTCTTTCGATCTCTCTCTATCTCTCTCCTACTATCTGTCTCTCTCTCTCTTTTGATCTCTATCTCTCTCTCTCTCTCTCTGGCTATTGACCTTTATTTATTTTCGTTCTATCCATCTGCCTTCCCTCTATATATCTGTATTTTGCTCTGACAGCATTTCTCTATTTTCTCTATATTTCTCTAATTTTCTCTCTCTTTTTCTGTCTTTCTCAATCTTATCATCTCCATCTACATCCTTCCTCCCATTTTGACTTTCTTCCGCAATCTCTCACTCACTCAATCTACATAGTTATGTCTCTTTCTGGTTCTTATGCCATTTCTTCACTCTTCGTTTCTCTTGCTCTTTCTTCCTTACTCACACTTTCGCTTTGTTTTTTTTTTTTTTTTATTTTTTCAAATTATTTGCTCTCATATTTATCCCACTGTGCAGCTCGTGCAACTCCTGCCAATTGGCGTGTTGCGCTGTTCCTTTTGCCTGGGGCTTATCAATCAAATGGCAAATAATAGCAACAAATAAACGGGCTACATCTATTGCCAGCAACGGCGACAACAACAATTGACAAATTGATGCATTGGCATATTGATTGCACTTGCGCTGGCTTTCGCTTTGGCTTTGACTCTGGCTTTGGACGACTTCGCTGAATGTCAAGTTGCAGTCAGATTGTTGTTATTGTTGTTGTTGTTGTTGTTGTCTAGGAACCGCTTTTTTATTGATTGACTATATATGTGTATGTAGGTCTATGCATGTATATGTGTATCTCTGCGGGCGTGTACTTTTTATAGCCGGCATCAGGACACAATTGTCCTTAGCCTTAGCACAAGTTTCATTTATTACGCATACGCCGCATTGGCCCAGCGAAACGCGGCGAGCTGTCGCAACCAATTTACAAAACTTTCGCAGCGATGCAACCCGAAAACAAACAAACAAACAAACTGTAAAGCGTTTCCAGGGAAATCAAAACAAGAGAAAAATATAACAAAAACCGTAGTGAAAGAGAAAAAGCGAGAATTATAATAATAATAATAAAAGAAAACTGCAAATGGGAATAGAAAGACAATAAAGCCAGCTAAAGACGGGTGCGTCGCCAAGGCGCTGCGTGTCCTTGGCCAACAAAAAAAAACAAAAAACAAAAAAAAAACAACAACAGCAGCAATAAAACTGGAACTAAAACTGAAACTCAGCGAGCAATTGGGGCAAGCGAACAAATTGCGTATACGCCATGTTGTATGCTTAAATGTATGCATATACCCACACATATACACACATATATGCATATATATATGTGTATACATGATATACGATGGCAAAGCGGCTATTATATGCCTTTGACACGCCCACGCTCCAAAAACAACAACAGGAAAAAAACCCATAGCAAACACGTGAGTTGCATGGGTGGGAGAGAGACAGAGAGTGGGAGAGAGTGAGAGTGAGAGGGATGGCGCTTGAAATTGGTTTAGCTTGGAATGGACTCTGTTAGTGTAGACAAAACTCAATTTTGTTAATTACTGTATAATCATTAGAGAATAATTATTTAAAAAGCTAAAGGTAATACGTTACAATAAATACAAATTGGACTTGAACAAGGCAGAGGGCACTAGTGGGGAGTGTACAACTAAAAAATACCCTTGTATGTAAAATTCAGTGCAGGGATGTTATTCCAATCCGTCAATGCCTCTCTAATTATAAGTACATATACATATGTATATACATACACACACATATACTCATGCTTAAATTATGTTGAGAAGTTGTCAATTCTTAAACTAAAACAATTAGTACAAAATTAAAAAAAAAAAAAAATTAATCTAAAAAAAATTTTTTGTAATATAAAAAAAATTTTTTAAATTAATTAATTAAATATAAAAAAAAATTTTTTTAATCTAAAAAATTTAAGTCAATAAAAGTTTTATGAAACATACTAGGAAAATAATATATATACCCTGATTTCGGGTTTCTGAGTATTTACAGAGTATTCTCCAGTCAGTCACACCCCTTATTTTTTACTTAATTTTCAATCAGCACTTTGCCAACATTTTAATGCAATGCGGAGACAAAGTTTTGCAGCCAAGTTTTATTTTGCCTGCACTGCAGGCTCCAGGCTCCAAGTCGTCCGCCTGCCGCCTGCCGCACATGCAACAGGCAACAGGCAAAGGGTAACGGGTAACTGTCGCCCTACGGCATTTGCAACTAGCAAAAGTTCTTAAGCCACGCCATGACGCGCTGCTCCCCAGTTGCCACGGCTTTGTCCGCGGAGACAATTCAATTCGAGCAGCCCAAGCGAGTGAGGCAGAGCTTGCTGCATGCTTTGTGCCTAAAAATAAACAGCATTAAAAATAGATGTAGCAGCAGAAGAGAGAAGCGAGTCGAGCGCGTGAATGAGTTGAGTTGTCGTCCCATTGGAATGCACGACTGACAGTTACCCTATAAGCAGTCTATGAGTTGAGATAAATGGGAATTCAGTTATATAACCGCTGAGCGTTGAGAAGAATTACTATTCATATTGGAAACATATCGATATTTATCGATAACTTTAATTCACCTGAACTATATGACATAATTTGTATATTTCAAATCTTGCCACACTCCTCAAAATATCTTTCGATTGTATACAAAATCATTGTAAGACCAAAAACTAAAAGCTTAAAATATCTTTCGATTGCATACAAATCAATGGTATAACAAAAACTAATCATCGATATTTATCGATATTTTAAAAAAGAGCTGTTTTATGTTGACATTAGTCTAGATTTACATAGCCAAGAATCAGGACTAAACTGATTTATTTAACCAAACAACGTTTATCGATATCAACGATAACAAACAGTTTTTGTTTACAAGTAGCAGCATTCGAGTTGCACCAATTTTTAACTTTATATAATCTGGAAGGTGTTGTGTGTCTCCTCATTCTAGTTATCATCGTAGGTACATCTTGTGGAATATCTTAACAAACGATACCTATCGATATTTTATGACATTACCAAAATAACATAGCTATTGCTTACAATCATGGGAGAGTTAACAAAGTAAACTCAGTTTCCATCCATTGATCTGTGAAATAAGCTAAAAATTCATATTAAATATCTCAACAATCGATATTTATCGGTATAGAGCTACTATTAAATAGACGCGAAACTGTTAATGAACTTGTTGTTCTGCCTCAGTTTCAACAGTCTAAGCTAATATACTCTCTTATTAAGCAGAGCGCAAGTTGATACATAGCAGCTCGGGGATACGTATATACTCTCCTTTCATATTATGTACAGGGTATTAGGTATTGGTGCCGCCAAGGTAAGCGCCGCGGGTTGCTGTGCCTGCGCCACTGTCACTTGCTGAGGTCATGCTTATATAAGCCTGACTGTCAGCCAGCCGTAATGACGTAGCTCGGCCCCCAACCAACCCTAGCCAATTCAGCGCAGCCCACCCCACCCCACCCCAACTCAGCCTCTGCGACTGCAGTTGCAGCAGCCTTGCCTCTTGCTGCGGCTGTCAACGTCATCAACTGAATAGACTTTTCCTCTTTCCTTCACACACACAAAGATAAATAAATGTATATATGTATACGTATAAATATATATATATGTATATATATATATATATATATATATATATATATATATATATATATATATATATATTATATACTCTATATTTAAGCATGCATTCGCCTTGGCCTTCGCTCGCTTTGCTCGCAATTTGCTTCTATTATTATTATTCTTTTTTTACGCTCGCTCTTTCTTTACCGTTAGCTGGCAGGGAGGGGCTGGCCGCCATGCCCACCTGCCCATGGCATTTAAATATAATTTTATGGCGTCGTCGTTCCAGCTCGTGGCTTTCTAAATCACTTGACTGTGGCGTCATGTGCTTACCTACATCTGCCTGTCTCTGTCTGGCAATCTACATCTCACTCTTTCTCAGACTACCTCACTCTCGATATCCTTGCTGTACTCTTGTATCTGTATCTTTCGCATTCGCTCGCGCCATAAACACGCATGCGATACATATTTTATGGCTGCAAATGAAATCTACAAGCGTCGCACACACACACACACACACACACACACACACACATTTAACTCTTTTATTATACGCTGCATTACACTCGCGCGCATTTGTTCAGGAACTGTCAAGTTTTTTTTTTTTTGTTCATCACATATCATAAATCTGTGAAAAACAAAAACTTTTTTCCATTTTATGTAGCCTACTTTTTGATGTTTTATAAGGGCATGTGAATAGAAAACTAACTAAACGGACATGCTCTAGCGTCGAGTAAGTTGGATTTGTTTACAGTTATGCAATACTTCATTAAGATATTCTAGTTGGTGGCTTTAGATACTATTTTTATACTCATCCACTCAAAGTTTTCATGGGAACTGAGCTTATTTAAGAGATATATATAGAAGTGGAAAGAATATGAAGACGAGATAAGGGAAAAATTGGAAGGGAGAAAATTTTAAGGAAATAGAAGATTACAGAAAGCATGGATTGATAGAATGGAAGTGAGAGATCAGACAAACCTGGCTAGATGAACTCAGATCTACGGCCCAATCAAGAATACCTATAGGAAGGAAAAATATGAAGAGGAAAAGGTAAAATTATGAATATATAAGTAAAAAGCAGAAGAGTTAAAGAAAATGAAGAAAGGAGATGACAAACAGATGGCCAGTTGGATAGATGTTAAAACAATCATGGCTAAACGGAATCAGCTCTTCCGCCCGATAAAGCATATATATACTTAATGGGCTGTACCACACCTTCTTCATAAAAGAAGAAATGCTGTGAGATCATAGAAAATCTGTGAATACAAATAGACTATGATGCTCCTAAACCATGTGATTGAATTGATAAAAACTCTAGTTAGTCAAAGTAAAAAAAATAGATTTACTATGATAGAATTTGTTAAGATTACCTAATTGTCAACAATACGAAAATTTATCGAATGGCATATTTGAATGTGAATCGATAGTTGCGCCACTCACGAATCAAGAAGTATAGTTGAGTCTGTTATCGGGTAAAAAATACCTTAGCTAGAGTCATGCAATGTTCAAGAGGGTATACAAGGCGTTGCTAGTCAAAATATAGACTCTATTCAGCAGGCATATATGGAGTAAAAGTAGGGTAAGGAAAACAAACTATTCTGATTTCATAATCTCACTCAGCCCAGCTTTGATTGCTGCTTACCCAACTCCTGTGTTTGCTGTGTAATTTCCAGCAGTTCCTCAGTGTAGAGCTAGCCCTAGCCCCTATTCCATACACCCCATCATCTATCATAAGTGCCTTGACGACCTTTGAGCTAACAAATTTTTTGGGTGGCTCTCAGGCCCAGACTGTTTGGCAATCAAATTGCCATCAGTCTCTTTCTCTCTCTCTCTCTCTCTCTGTTTTTTTTAGCTAAAATGCGCAAAAGATTTCGCTTAATTAATCATTAATATGCACGCGCCTATTGATTTTCTGTTGTTATTGTTGCTCTTGGGTTCGCTGAACCCCATCCGCTAATGCGCCACGCCCCCAGCCCCCAGCTCTCGTGGTGTTCAGCTCATTATGCAACGGTTTAGTTGGCAGCACACAATGAGCGTTATTGCCCTTTGTAATTGGCAGCAGCTGCCACAGCCACTGCCCTTGCTGCCCCTGCCCCTCCCCCTCCCCCTCCTCTGTCTGCTGCTGCTGGGGCGTCTCGTTGTCGGCGTCCATAAAATCGTTTTGCGCAAATGACATGAAAGCCAAAACCAAGCCAAACCCAACCCCAACCCTTGCCTTACCTAGCACTAGCCTACCCCACCCCCCGCCCCCCCAGCCCTGCGCGGCTGCAGCTTACGCAATGATTGACAAGCTGCGCACCTGTCGCGGCGAGCTGTTTGCTCCTTCTGCAGCTTAGCCAAATGCAATTGTTATTTATCACCTGTCGAGCTGCCGAACCATTGCGCCGTTAGCATTAATTAAATTACCAAGTTGAGAGACGGGCATCGAGCAAATGACAAACTTGTTACACTCTCTATCTCACTCTCTCTCTCTCTCTCTCTCTCTCTCTCTCTCTCTCGCTCTGTCTCTATCGTTTACCTTTCAACTATGGCGCCCGGTCTGCCGTCTTTTAATGGCATTTAATAATGGGCTTCGGTGTTTGTGTTTGTATTTGTGTTTTTCTATCTCTCTGCCTGTGTGTGTGTGTGTATGTGTGTGGAAAATGGCGCAATGACGTCGTCCAATGATGCTGATGAGCCAACGAGCTGCGTGGGTGGGCCAAAGAGTGGGCTCATTGAAGTGAGTTTAGTGAGCAAATGAAGATTTAGCTAAATATACCAAGATGGCTGATCGATGGCGGAAAGCACTAAGAAAATAAACAGTGACAACTGCTAAATAGAAAAGAGCGTGTAAACAGTTTGACAGTCATTATGTACATTAAAGTTGGATAGCTACAGAAGAGAGAGTAGTAACCAAAAAGTAAATGATATATCCAACTAATGCAATAAATGCTTCATCGTTCAGTTCAGTTAAATGTTGTACAGTTTGGCAGCCATTGCTTAGATTAAGAGCCTCCTATAGAACGAGAGCTGAGCCAGCCTTAAAGCGCTTACAGTTTGTGAGCTACACGAATCAATTTATGGGAAATTATCTTCAAAATTGTTACAGTTTGACATGCAATGCAGGTGTGTTACAGTTTATAAGTCTTAGCGATAGAAAACTACAAATTATACAGCCCGTACGCTACAGCTGCTCATTGACAGTTTGACATTCATCATTAAGCAGGCACAGTTTGAGAGCTATAGAATGCTCAGCAGCGCAACTTAAGAGCAAACAATATAAACTACTGACAAGCTTAAGACTTTACAGTCTGACAGTCCGACAACAGTTTGAGAGTCACTGGCAGTTATTACTGCGAATACTCCATAATGTATTTACTTCATTTTAAATATAGCTGATAAATACGCAAAGCAAGCATATTAAGTGTTACAGTTTGAGAGTCGCCGCTTTAAACATGATTTAATTTAATGCTACAAACTCTAACTAAGAGTAAATACAAAACTAAATAAAATAGTCTTTTGTTAATCTCAAGAGTCTTCACTTATGTCCAGTCTCTCCTCGAGAGGCTGTCAAACAGCGCAACGGTTTGAGCAGCACTGAGTGCGCATTGTTGTTGCGTTCGAGTGGCTGCTTTGACAGCGATGCCTCTCAAACTGTGTCAAGTGCACAATGCAAAGTGGGTCACTGCAAAAAGCAGCAGCAGCAACTGGGCGTGGCACTCGCAGGGGCAGGCGGCGGGGCAGTCAAAATGCTCAAACTGGCGGGCAGGATAAGGACGCTCTTATGTAAAGCATTTTATGCAGGACTTGACTCTGAAACACACTTTGTTAAACGAAATTAGACCAATTTCATTTACAATTTAATGGAAATTAAATATATAAGCAAATTAATTTAATTATAAATTGAGAAACAAAATAATATGAAATGAATATATAATTAAAATTTTATTATTTAATTAATATAATATTGTTAATTTGTTTATTTATTTTTTTTTTAAGTAAAAAGTTTTACTGTAATTAATTAATTAATTTAAAAAAATATATATCTAAATTTCGAATTTCAATTCCATTTTTAGATGCGCACAATTAGCTTAAAAAAGACAACGACAACAACAACAACAAAAACAACAACAGCACGCAGAGCAAATAAATAAATACAAAAACAACAGCCAGAATTTACAAGCAAAAGGATAATCACAATAAAGCACGAGCATAAAATAAATAATAATAAAAAATAAAAAAATTAAAATATTTAAAAAAAAATCAACAAAAATAACCCAAATTTTCAACTAAAAAACATAGCACATCAAAAGCCTTACAGAAAATATTTAAAAATAGCAACAACAAAAAACTAAAAAAGAAAAAACTTTAAAAATTTGTGCTGTGCTCTTAATTAATAAATTAATTACTTAAAAATTTAACAACAACAAAAAGTGTTGCAAAAGTAAAATTGAGTAAAAATATTATATAAATATATATATTAATATTACATTTAATATTACTATATTAATATTAAATTTAAACTTAAATAATAAATATAATCATTATTCTTCCACTTTAAAGTTAATAATAAAAATAAAACAAAAGCAAATAAATAATTAGTTTACAAACTTAACGGAAAAAAATCAAGAAAACCAAATTTATAATCAATCAACAACAAAAACACACACACACCAAAAAAAAAATTTGGACGCCGACGGCGACGGCGACGGCGACTGTGACTGCGACAACGACAGCGACCTTGTCGTGCATTTGCATTTAGCTTTTTGGGCTATTGCACAATAGAGGGCGCCACACGCTAACTGCTGGCCGTCATGACAGGAAGTGAGGTAGGCGGCTTACGTGTGTTGTTGGCCTTAGCATAACCTTAAGCCTCCCCACAAACACACACACACACAACCATATCCACACATCCACATCCTCCGCTCCCCACTCCACCCACTCTCTCACCTGCTTGCAGTGGGCAGAAAAATGCAGGAAATGAGCTACCTGCAGGATAATTCCAAATTGGAGGCACTCACCAAAGCCGTACTCATCTCCATACTGGGCGTGGCAATTGTATTATCCAATTTACTAATCATCGCCACGTATGCAAATTTCAAAGGTAAGTTTCGAGCTCACATTCCACTCACACACACAAACACACTTACGTTCCACATGCTGCGCTCTCTTAGGTCCCACAGAGGTCATCAACTACTATCTGCTCTCATTGGCCATCGCGGACTTGCTATGCGGCCTGCTCGTTGTGCCCTTCTCAGTCTATCCCGCTCTAACGGGCGAATGGATGTACGGCGACATCGTGTGCCGTTTCACCGGCTACCTGGAGGTGACGCTGTGGGCCGTATCGGTCTACACGTTCATGTGGATCTCGGTGGATCGCTATTTGGCCGTGCGCAAGCCTTTGCGCTACGAAACGGTGCAGACGAAGACGCGGTTAGTGATGAGCGACAATAATCGATAAGCGATTGGCGATCGTATTGCTTACTGATTTACTGATTAATGCCTTTCGTCTTGCAGCTGCCAGTGCTGGATGGTCTTCACATGGATATCGGCGGCGCTGTTGTGCTGCCCGCCGATACTCGGCTACACGCAGCCGATAGTCAATAATCTATCGCACATCTGCATGCTCGACTGGGGCAACATGGCGGCATACAGCGCTACGCTGGCGATATTAGTGTTAGGTCCCAGCTTAATATCGATAGTACACAACTATGGCTACATATTTGTAATGATGCGTAAGATACGATCGGGCGAGCCGATACATGATAAAGAATATGCAACAGCATTGGCTGAAAATTTATCGAACCCTAGTCATATGATGTCATTCGCATTAGTCTTTGCATTCTGGATGTCCTGGCTGCCATGGATATTATTGCGACTATACGAGGTGGTCATGGGCGAGGTTATCCAAAATACTCTTATCAATTTCGCTGTCGTCTGGATTGGCATATTGAATTCGTTTTGGAAAATTTTGATCATGTGCAGCATGTCGCCCCAATTTCGTATCGCATTGAGAGTATTTTGTTTAACCATTTGTTGTAAGACTAAGGGCAGATTGCAAGCGGAGCTAATCGGGTTGGACCCAGATGACTAGAGCCGTTAAATTTTCAAGTATAAATTGGTTGTAAAATGCATCTCTCTCAATATATATATATATACACACATATATATATAGATATATGTGAAATTCATCTATATATATATATATAGTTGCCCTACTAACTGAACCGTACTTGCCTCTAGGCCACATGGTTGCATATTTAATGGAGTGGCGGGCAGTACGTCTACCCCCACTTCCACTACTCCCAATACCCAGAACCCACTAACAACAACAAAGAGAACACGAACACGAACATCTAAACAGATTTGAAAGACATATTCATTTAGTAGATCGTAAGCTTTACAATTTAGTAAAAGTTTTTTAAGCATAAACGAAAAGAATTATGTTACGAATTCGAGGGATTTATTGATATATATGTATATGTATTATTGTGTATTTATGAGCTTATATCTGTATGTATATAGCGTGATACATATCTAGCTATATACCCATATAGACAACAAAATCGATAATCGATAGTCGATAGACGATCATCGATAATAACAACTAATGCCTAGTCTAATTCTGTATTCAACTTATATCACAACAAAATTCTATTTCTGTTCTATTTGACTGCAGTTCCGTTACCATTTCCGTTTCCGTTTCAGCCCCCAACTCTATTAAAAAAAAATAATAATAATAAACAAAACAAGAAATATCTAGACGCTTGGCGTTTAAAGCTTTCGAAAAGTCCATATTCAGTAGCATTCTAGAACCTAGTTTAAATACTTAACTTAATAAATGCCAAAGAGGGAAGTAGAGAGAGACACCAAGTGGGCGGGGCATTGTGAGCGTAGTTAAAAGTTTGTAGTTCCACAAATTCCACGCGTTCCACACGTTCCACATCGATAAACTTTAACAGAACTTAGCTCAGAAATCGAAAAACACATTTCCAGTAGAATTAGCGCTAAATAAATATAATTAAAACAAAATAAATAAAAATGAGAATATGGGCGAGGGTAGTCTGAAGAATTAGTGATTGCAAATATATATATTTAATGTATATGAACTTGAATACAAATTTATTTTGATTTTTCCCCTTCGAAAGTCGTAAGTTTTTCAGACTTACCTCGTTTATATATTTAGTTTGTAGTTCAGATATACATATATACTACTATATATAGATATATATCTAATGCATACAAATCGTAAAATATAGTTGATTAATTATTATAGTTAATATAGTTTAATATTAATTTAGTGTTAATTAGTTCAATTCACATCATGAATTATGTATTATATAACACACACACACATATATATTACTATATAGATTAACTGGTTTTCTGAATTGACTGGCGGCACTTAAGCAAATCCTGGCCACAGATTTTCAACAGACTGTTGCAATTTTGCCTAGTTCCCTTAGTGGGTTAAATTCAGTTTCTATAATCTGCGCCGTCTTTTGCTTACGTGTAGCCAGAATTTGTTGTTATTAACTCTTATTGTGAGCACACACACAGAGACATACGACATACGTATATGAATTCATTGTAAATTAATTTGCAATCATTTATTAATGTTAATTTTACAAAATGTTATCGAGATTTTTTGGAATGTAAGCAGTGAAAAAATTGTTAAGAGTAATATATGTATATACGTATATATAAATTATATATATATGTATATGTGATCATCAAATTGAGTGCAGTAAATTAAAGAGTAAATGGAAAGGTAAACAAAAACTTGTGTTTTCAATTCACATTTCAAATTTGGCGCACTGTTTTTGTGCTACAAAAAATACCACAATAATACCAGCTAGTTAGTTGACGCGGCTGTCGATGCTTAAATATACTATGTCAGAAGTAAATCGACAATAGCCCAGATGTGGCGGCTATTGATAGCAGAAGAGTATCGATATAACAATGTATTCCGATGTATCGATGGTCATCATCATCATTGGTCATCAAGCAACAGCTGTAACAAGTGGTTTTAGCGAGAAAGTTTGTTTACTTTCTATTTTCTATTAATATTGAAATGGAACATCGCAATGACAATCCTGGTGCCGTTCAATATGGAAACTTTATGAATTATTATCAATTCAATTCAGCCAGTGAGCGTGTTAAGTTGTTGCCCGACAAAAATGTTTGGCTGCCACCGAAGCAGCAACAAGAAATGGAAGCAAATGAAAATAAACCTTATTTGGTGCTAGATGTTGGCTGCAATTGTGGCGTCTTTACGCAGCTGCTGCAGAGCTTTCTGGAAGAGCAGCTACAACGGCCAGTCCATATGCTGGGCATCGACATAGACGAACGGCTCATCCAGCGCGCTCAGCAGGAAAACGCGTGCGATGAGAAAATAAGCTACTTTTGCGGCGATGTGTTGAATGCGGGGAGTTTTGATGAAATCATTGCAAACTACCTCCAGCAACAGCAGCGCACAAAATTCGATGCTATTTGTTGCTACTCAATAACCATGTGGATTCATCTAAATCATCACGACAGCGGCTTACAGTTCTTTTTGAGTAAATTGTCGAACCTGGCAGAGCTATTCGTCGTGGAACCACAGCCATGGAAATGTTATCAGACAGCCGAACGGCGCTTGAAGAAGGCGGGCGAAGTGTTTCCCTTGTTTCTGGAACTTAAATGGCGCTCCAACGTGGAACAGCAGATTCAGAAGTATATGGAACACGAGCTAGGAAGACAAAGAATATTTGAATCCACACCTACCAAATGGCAACGAAAGATTTGCTTCTATCGATGAAGCTGAATGTATGATTCTTGGATTACATGGAAAATTGGCGCTACTCTTAGCAGTCACAATAACATTGATGTAATGGAAATGTAATTCTCAGCGCTCTGTACTGTTAATTATTGGAAACTCACCACAGCTGGAAAAGAATGGAGCTCTTAGCAGTGATAACAATCTGTCAAATGTTTTCCTTGATAACTGTAATAAAATTCGAATGTTAAGTCGACATTGGAAACATAAAACAAACTATGAATAGCTTCAATAAGCAAAATTAGCTTTACTATAGTGCTATTAGGAATTTATATGCCAATGGCAAATAGATGACGCGCTTCTTATTTAAATATTTGCCTAACAGAACTATGTTAAAACAAATCGATGACTATCGCATTTACTCACCGCTCAATTGGCGCACCGAGTATTTATCGAAAGTATTGCATATTGTCCGACCGCCACAATCTGTAGTGTAGACAACAACAAATGTGTAAGCGGTTGTCCAGGAACTACAAAAAGTGAGTTAAAAGAAAAGTAATAATAAAATTCAATAGGCACAACACTAACCAGTGTAACGAATTGCGTCTTAACATTTTGAGTGCGCCAAAACAACAACGAAAATTGCAAAAACAAAAAAGAAAACAGCAACGTGTAAAAAAAGCGTGCGGCCAAATGAAACTTGTTCTGCTTGTTTGTGTTCTATTCGCATGGTTACTTCAACTAATTAGTCAAGCCTCAAAATGCTAAAAGGTCTCACATACATATACATATATTTGTATTTATGTATGTTTTTGTCTATGTTTGAATCCTGATGTTATTCCAGTGAAACTCAAATGTGTATGTGTATGTGTGTTGAAGTTAATGGCCATAACCTTTGGCCTTTTGTCACTTGTTGACAAAATTAATTTTAGCTACTTCCAGTTCCAGACGAAACACAGCAGCAAACATTAGCTTTAAACAGGGCTCAAACGCGCTCCCACTCTTCCAGCCCCCTTTGCACCCACACGCGTTTACTTTCAAGTTATTGTTGCCAGCTGTTTCAGCATCCACAACAATGGCTCTGTCTGTGGATGGCATGTTGCACACACGTCTGTGTGGATGCTGACCTGTTGTAATTTGTTGTTGTTGCTGCTGCTGCTGCTGCTCGTGTATGTATGTGTTGCTGGCCAGCTGTTGAGTCTGCTTGGATCCTGTTTAACTCCACAAAAATAATAGACAGATATATGAATGTACGTGCGCACGACAGCATGTGTGTGTGTTGATGTTATAAAACGGCATTTGCTTTGGCTTCGCTTTGCTGCGTACTTACATACATATATAAGCAAACATACATCATATGTATCTACATGCAAATGTATATCCTGCAGAATGTCTATCCTGTCACACAGTGGCGTTAAATCATACGGCAATTTCCGGAATCGAATAAACAATAAATTAATTAGCAATAAGAACAGCTCTGATAATTATTTGTATAAATAATTACATATGTATATGTGTTATCATAACATTTATACGGCATTTATCTATGCATTGCCCACAGTGTGTGCTTCATTGCATACAAAACACAGCTGTAATTGTTGTTGTTTTTATTTGCGCTTACCAATCCTTTACCCTGCTCAGAACACACGCACACACAGACACGGAGTTTCAATCATGCATACACACATATCTGCGCATTTACATTCAGCACGTACACACACGCTCTAACACCAATACATATGGCGAGGGTTCGTTGTGGACTCCATTTGGCTTCGCTTGGGCACTTGAATTGCCGTCACCTTCTTCATCGTTGTCGTCGTCGTCTGTCTTTCCAGTACCTTCGTGCAGCGCAATACGCGCGGTGTGTGTTTTGACTCGCGCAGAGTTTCTTATTTGCCGCCCGCTCGTTAACTGTTAGTAATCAAAGCAAAAGAAAACAAAAAGAAATATACAATTAAAATTGAAAATCCCATGCATATATAAATATACATAATCAATCGCACACAAACAATTCAAATGAATAAAATTCCAACAACAGCGAGCGTTGTTAAAATCTTTTCTTCTACTCCTACTCACGCTCTTCTCTTTACAGTTTTTGCAATATGTTGGCGCAGGTTCAGCGAAAAGTATGCGAAATACAAAAATGTTATAAATATAAAATGCTATAAATATGTGAAACTCCAAAATAAAAGAAAATCAAATGAGTGCGTGTGTGTTTGTGCCTGTGTGTGTATGTAATCAGAGTGGGAAAAAGTAAAAAGCAAATATGCGCGCATTTTGTGTCTGTATATGGTTGAGCGTCACGCACACAAATGAAATAAAATCCAAACAGAGCAAAGTCAAAACTCTGCCTAACTTCCCTCGCCTCACCGCACCGCAACGTCCCCTGCCTCTTCCTCTGTGATGGCGCTGTTGCTTTTTGGATTTTATTTGTCGCTTCTTCGTATACACCCCCCACGGATTTTCGTTTTTTTTTCTGTCTGTTTTTTTTTTTGCAATATCAAACAAATACAAAAAGAAATCAAATACAACTAACTAGGAGTCTGTTTAGTTTACCGTTGCGTGGCGCCTGTCGCGCAGCAGTAGAAATAGGCTACAATAAAACTTCACATTTATCAACGTTTTGTTTCTTTTTTTCTCAATTATTGCAGCCCGTGCTCGGCCACAGTTCAACGTTTGTGTCACCTGCGAAATAAAATATGCATTTTAATCACTGCAAGCAAACTAATTAAAAACTAAACAACTAATCTTAAATATATTAAACAAAAACAAGTAAGAAAGCTCCAGTCGAGACTGCTCGACTAGGAGATACCCTGAACCCTCCAAGCTGATATTCTAATCATTCTGCACTTCTTTTATGCACACATACATACACATGCATCCACACGCACGCATAAGCCTGCGCTCTGCTAACTGCGCAGTAAGCAGCGACTGCGCTTGGGCTGCGCTGCAGTGTGGGCAATATTATGAGAATTTATTTGTTAAATAATTTCTTTTGTAGACATACGATCTTAATGAAACTTTTAGAGCGTAATCATATGGTGAATATGTGTGTATATTCCAAAGCCCAAGTCTCTAGTATTTGAAATACGCTTTTTACAAAAGTGAGGGTGAGGGGGTGAATTTAAGGGTGGGGAGTAAATTTACACAAAAACCGAAATTGTATAAATTGCATATAAGCATACATTAAAAATTTGGAGACTCTAGCAATAAGGGTGTAGAAGATATAATTTTATAACTGATTTTCGATAAGGGTTTTTATCGATAAAAAAAAGATCGGGATGAGTTATCGATTTTTAATGATAAACTTGATATGCGCGCTGTAATTACGGACATTTTAAAAAAAATTTGAAGTCTCTAGCTCTTGTATCTTCTGAAATCGACGCGTTCATACATACGGACGGACGGACGGACGGACGGACGGACGGACGGACGGACGGACGGACAGACAGACGGACAGGGCCAAATCAACTCAGCTCGTCGCCCTGATCAAGAATATATATACTTTGTGGGGTCTGCCACGCCTCCTTCTGCCTGTTACATACTTTTAACAAAACCATTATACCCTGATTTCCCATTTTCAATGGGTTCAGGGTATAAAAAAAAAAAAAAAATAAGACACAATGTGAGCATGTATAATGTGAAACTTAGGAGTTAAGCGCGAATTGTCTGTATTATTTAAATTTATGTTCGATAAGTTTGCATAAAAAAAAAAAAAAAAAAAAAAAACCTTAAAAATATTTAATAATAAAAACTTGTGAAAAAAAAAAATTAAAAAAAAAACGTAAAAATATAAAAGAAACGTCAAGAAAATAAATAAACGTAAAAAAAAAAGAAAAACAAAAAAAAAAGCAAAACGAAAACAAAACAAGATCAAAAAGCAAAACTGCAGCAACAACAGGACCAAACAGAAAAGTGTTCACAAGCAAACGAGATAGAGTGAGCGAGAGAGCAACGTGGTGAGCGCAGCGCGCAGTACGCTTTCTTGTTGTTGCTGCTGTCTGGCGAAGGCGAAGGGTGCAAAAAGGAGAAAATGTCAACGTTCTTGAACAATTTCTTTCCGGCAGGTAAGTGGCAATGAAATGCAAAGCAAAGCAAAACAAAACAAAAACCCAAACACAGCAAACGCTCGCAAATACAAAAAGCCACAGCTTGAACTTATTTGTATGTATGTATGTACAGCTAGAGCTGTGTGTGTGTGTGTTAGTTTGCAATTGAAAGTCACCTTTGGCATATTTCATACACAAATTGGTTTTCGCTGTTTGTTGCCTATTCCTATGTTTCGCCTTTAATTTCGCCGCGCTCGCTCCTTGCACTGGAAATTAAATTACTTCCAAGTCGCGGCTCATGATTATTGGCAATTACATGCAGCCGTGACCATGGAAGGGATCATGGAAGGCGCGCGAGCAAGATAGCGCTATGTAAACTGTCCGTGTGTGTGTGTGAGTGAGCGTAGCAATGCATTAGCAACGCTTAAGCATAATGCCCATCAGCAACTTCTCTGTAATCAATCTACCCCAAACACTGTAATTGCAAGCGAAGGAAAGAGAGAGAAAGAAAGAGAGATAGGTAATGGATTTGTTGTCTGTTTTATCTTCTTCTTTTCTTGGAAACGATCAAACGAGCGAGTATTCTACCCTGCAACTGAGTTGAGAGTTATTTCTAGTTGAGAACAAGTTCCACTTGTCCTTTGAGGATGGCTTGATCCTGGCGCACAAACAGGCAAGACCTGTGCTAGAAAAAACCACTTCCTTTTCCCTTTGTCAAACAAAATATACGAGAAAAAAATTAAAATAAAACCAGTTTCAGGTTTCGCTGCAACGGCAGCTGACGGAAATACAAAGACTTGAAGTGTTGCGACTTCTGGTTCGGTTCTCTCTCGGTAGGTGCATTGGGTTACCTGTTGAGGTTGCCTTTGTTATTTCGCATACCCTGTAGCTTCTGTAGATGGAGTGTATTCGCTGTGTTTATGTATGTAACATAGGATGTTGATAAGAAGTCCTATATCTATGTTAATTTAATCATAGAAATTATTCAGACCTTAATAAATTTCCGTTAGATTTATTTGTATATTACAAGAGCAAAACTGTCCTCGTCGCACCTCTCCAAGAGTTTTCACTATAAGAGTTTTAGCATGCAGGGTATCTCTTAGTCCATCACGAGTGTTCTTTGATTTTTTCGGATCGTTTAGTATCGAATGCAATTTGAAACTGGTTTCTTGACTTCCACTTGGCTGCTGTTTGCCTGTTCTTTGAGTTTGGAAGCGTTTTTTAGCCAAGTTCTCTGCTTTCTGCTACCCTTTGTCAAACGAGGCATGAATGTCATTGGCCAAGAATTTGATCATTCCAAAAATTTGATCATATTTATGCCCCCGTTTTCTCTCCCTCTCTTACATAATTATAAATTTACATATAATTTTTTCCTTAACATTAAGCTCCTCACATAAAAAGAAATTCCCTCAAGTGAAAATTTAATTCGACACATTCGCATAAATTCCCTCCTAGACGTATATTTCTCACAAATACATAAATTTCCCCCAAACGTGGGCTAATACGAATTTTCTCTAGGCCTTAAATTCAATTTGAGTCTTATAAAATTTCCCCGTTAAAATTAAACCGAAAAATTCGCGAATAAACATTTCCTTCACCAAAATAAACAAAGTATAGGCAAAAACAAATATATCTCTGGAAAATCTCGTTATATGCAACAATTTTCCTACGCACAAGCTCTTGTCTATCTTCTTTCGCATATTTCTTAGTCTACACTCTTGTTAATTGTTTATTGTTGGCAATTTGTTTGTTGCTCTGCCCATTGTTTGTTTGTTATTGTTTAGCGAATTCTTAAACTGCTGCTGCAAAGTATGCAACACATTCCTGGGCGCATTTTCCATTTGCACGCGCTTTGCATAATATTTCGCAGTGGCTGTGGCAGTGGCAGCTGCTATCGAGAGAGTGACACCATAGCAACCCTTTCTCTCTCCCTCCCACTGCTCGGCGTGATACCCTAACCCCATTTCGCTGGCTATTTAAATTCGCATTCACTTTCGCTTGGCAAAGTGTCTGCCCTTGAGGCACGCGTTACTCATACGTCGCGTCGTCCACTGTGAAAAGTTTATGGCTCTCTGTGTGTGTGTGTGTGTGCTGGTATGTAGCGTCTGGCAGTTTTATTGCCATTAGCTGGCCTCATTATCTATGTATTGCCCGCCGGCAAAGGGGTTTCCCTTGCTTAGATATTTTTCCTGATGTTCTGTGACTTTGGCAACAGCCGAAAATCTCATTCCGCTTCTGATTAACATAACAATGAACTTAATTAAAATTTGCCATACCTAAAACTTGTTATTGGTGCACAAATAAATAATTTGTATTATTTACAATTGCTAAATTATAAAATATTGATAAATAATTTAATTATGAGCAAATACTCCTTAGTATAAAATGATATGCAGCTATCATTGCATAAAAAGTACAAATAATTGATAGCTTAACAAAAGATTAAAAAGTAAGATTAAAAAGTAAGTAAGATTAAAAAGTAATAACCGCCAACTATAATTAAACTTGAACTAGAGCACTTGAACTGGTTCACGCTGTTCGCATCTCACGGCTACAGTTTGACATGCCCAAACTGCAACGCCGCTGTGGCTACTCAAACTGTATTATCAGACGCCTTGGCGCATTTTGCTTTTGTGTTTTTATTTTTGTTTTGTGTGTTTGCTTTTGCGCTTGCTTTCGTGTGTGTGTGTGTGTGTGTGTGTGTGCTGTGTGCTTCGTCTTCATTGTTGCTGCTTACCTTTTGAGTTAGTCACTCTTGGGCATCGAACGTTACCACACGGCGAACGCGGCGAACGAGAGCCTCAACACAAGCGTGAGTGTTACTGTGTGTGTGTGTGAGTGTTTGTTTGTATTTGTGTTATTATTTTGTTGGTGCAAAAGTAAAGTGAGCGTGTTTTTTGTTTTGCTGCTTACGACACTTTGAACTGTAAACACTCTGCGCGCGTGCGAACGAGATAGTGTGTGTAACAGCAGCTGTAGAGAGAGCTGTAGAGTAATCATCATCTATGTTATCTGACTGGCAGTCGCTCACATCTCTTTTCACATTATGCGTAATTCGCCGCAGATCTGTCAATCGCAGCGAACACATCAATCACATTGAGCGGACGCAGACCATAGCTGTCCTCGCTCTTGTTGGGGTCGTTGTTGTTTTTATTTCTGTTTTCTGCCAACGCAGCGGAAGAAGAAGCGCTCAGAACAGAACGATTCAGCAAGTGAGCAAAAGAAAAAGAGAGAGAGAGAGAGCAAGAGCGAGATAGGGCGATAGCATATTGACAACGTTGCTTTTGCTGTTGCTTTCCACTGTATTTGCTTCTGTCTTCTATCTGTGGCTGTGTGTGCGAGTGTGAGTGTGTTCTTGCAGGCATATCATTTTGTGCTTCCGTTCTTATTGCCTTTCCCTTCTACATTACCTATACGAACGTTACTCCACATTGGCTGCTTTTTTTTCGCCGCTTTCTTTGTCACCCGCCCCGCTTGGCCGCGTTTCGCAATACAATTGTTGCTGTCTTCAAAAAAAAAATTCATCGAGTAGGCTTAGTTTACATATTCAATGAGTTTGCAATTGTTGTTGTTACTGGCTAAGCTTGAGGCGCCCGCTTATTAACCCATTGGCGCCCATGCGATATTTGCACAGCTGTTCGCGGCGGACTGAGCTGACTGTGGACGGCGAATTGGGTCAAACTGTTGCTAGCGAGCAACAGCAACAACAATCAACCAACCAAACTTGTCTTGGTCACGTTGGCGGCTTACGACAGAGCCACAGCGCAACCCGAGCCCCTCTTTCTCTTCCTCTGCCTCGCTCTCTCTCTCTTGCTCTCTCCCTCTCTCTGTGTAACGCTGTCAATATGAAGCACGGTGCGAGATCGCACCATAATCATAAAATGAAAACCGTTTCGTGACCGTGTTTTGCTTTTGTTGTTGGTTGTTTGTTTGCTGGGCTGAGCTAAGAACAAAAGAAATGCGAATTGCGAAACTTCAACCTGATTTTTGGCTAGTTCTGTGAAAGCATGCTAAAGCAAAGCCGACGAGGAAATTTAAATATTTATTAGCAATACTTTAGGTAATATTATGAGATTTTTAATATTTGATAGCCCGAATTAGTATGAAATGCCTTTTTAATCAACAAATTATATGTTGCCATCAAAATTGTATTGATTTCAACAACACAACATACTTAACTTTTGATAATGTTATTTGTTTTCTCTTCGGGAGCTTAACCCTTATATATTTTTTTAAATTTAAGATTCCCAAATTAAAACATTCATCAAGTTTCCAATTCCAATTTGTTTCACTCAACTAACGTGTGGGCCGTTGAACAAGGTATGAGTGTATTTGATTTAACTGTAAGCCCTGTAGCAGTACTATAAATATTTATTTTGACACTTAAAAAAAAAGTAACCTAAAAATCATTGAAACTCAAATAGCTAACACTTAAAACCTTCAGCTGAAGCATTTTGTAAGCCTAAAAGGTTTACAGCAGCACGTGGACCTTACTCCTTCCTCTATGTATCCTCTATCTTTCTCTTGTACATCATGCTTAAGATCTATATTACGGGCAGGAGGAGCTCAGTTGAATTATTGATAAATTGATCAAGTGCGAAAAATAGTGATTGTAGTGCTGACTGATAATAGACTGATAAGGAGCTGGCGGCCATTCTCTAAGGCTGAATGCGAATAAGTATATGGCTACACGTGCTCGTATATAAGAGCCAAGAATTAATAATGTGCGATGCAGTTATATATGCCCACAGTCCACACATAAGCACACGAATAAAAAGACACACATGAAACAGTATTAAATAATAATACACAAGTAAACAACAACGGGTGGGCAGGGCGCTTCTACGTCTAGCACATGATCGTGAAAATGCGAAGGGTCAATGCATTTGCTTCTTGGATGCTTGTCAAACTGTATTGTGGGCACACAAATGTAAACAAAAATGTTAAGTACAAGAGAGAGAGAGAGAGAAAAAAAGAGAGATCGCGCTCTATAATTGTTCTTACAGCTGTGCCAGAAAGCGGCGCATCTGCCTTTACACACACACATACTAACACATGCACGCCCACTTGCGTCTCTTTTGGCTATTGCACAGTTTGAGAGCGACAGCTTACTCATTTACTGCTTCTGGTGCCTGCTCTCGCTCTCTGTCTCTCCCATCAGTGCTTACGCTCTATTCTTTCGTATTTACGCACTCCACCGCCGCCTGCGCGCTCTTCTGCTCAGTTGAGTTTGCGCCGTGTTTCCGATCGGTTCGTTGTTGCGCTTACGAGTGTGCTTGCTTTGCATACCGTTACATATATTGGTGCAGCGTAATACATAACGGTAAATGCTGCCGCATCTATACAAACGAACAGATATATGTACATATGTATATATGAGTAGACATACAACGTGACATAACGACACAATATTGTGATTGCTTGGCTACCTCACTCCCCCTCCTTTTTTCTCTCGCTCACTACCTCCTCTTCTTCTCTTCGGTCACCTGAATGAAGTGTGTGTAAAAGTTTTGTTTACGTGTGCGTGCGGTTAAGAGTGTGTGTGTGTGTGTGTGCCGTTTTCATGAACGCGTTCGTGATCTTTGAAGCAAAACACAGCTGTCTGTTTCGCCGCAAAAGCAAAAGCAGCAACAGCAACAACGGCAGCAGCGCCAGCACCAGCACCACAACAACTACAACAACACCATTTATTTTGCTGTTTTTGCCGACGTCATGCCAACAATCTGCCAGTAGCAGTCAATTTATGTAAAGTGAAAACGTTCACAGACACACACCGATACGCGTGCATATAGACAATCGCACAAACACAGATACACACGTATAAATACACATACAAACAGACATCTGTGCGCGCAGTACTTACAGTTGGCGAGGCATTACATGTACTCGCAACTGAACTTAACTTGTTCTCACCGGTTTTACATGCACTGGCCATGCTCAAGTAAGTTCAACTCAATTGCTCTCTAATTGTAAGCAACATATGTTTGCTGCTCTCAAACTGCATTAGTTTTGTTCTTGATTATTTGAGTGTTTTGCGTGTGCTAAAATGTTAAATGAATTAAGTAAATAAAAAGCACAAGTGATGCCAACACAGCTAAATACACAAAAACGAAAAAAAAATTTTTATTATATTTGTTTTTGTTTCTGTTTTTTTTTTTTTTCCTTTTTCATTTTATTTTGCTTTAATACTTGCACGAATATTTTCAAGGCCAATATCACTTGTTGAACCATTTATAAACATATAAAAATAGGTAGGGTATATGTGTTTATTGACTCAATATGTGCGCAATGAACTAGTTCCTTGAGTTTGTTTAGCGTTTGTTTTGTATTGGCATTGGAAGCGGACAGATTAGCCGTTTTGATAAGTCTTATCAGAAAGTACTGTCAGCTAATTTATTTCTATTTACACAAAGGTGTGTATATATAAACCTGTTATCTCAGTAATAGACAGGCATATAAATATGGACTATATATCGGACTTTTAATTGTATTACGTATAGACACACACTGCTTTGTCTGTCTACAGGGTAGCTGCAAGTAATGAACTTTCGGCGAATTCATTCTTACTTTTGGGTTTTTTTTTTTATATATATATATATGTATATATTTTATTTGCTGTGCTGCCAAAAGGCATTGGCCCATATCAGACCACACCTGCCGCCTGCCACCTTGCCGCGCATGCAAACATGTATATCAACTTTTTTTTTAAATTTCATTTACCTTTTGAGCAAATTTCATTGCATGAAGTGCACCCAAATAGCATCCACATTTGAACAGTTGCAGATTGTGCCGAATCTTCTATATGTGTATCGCTGTCTCTGTCTCTCTTGTTCCACAAGTGCATTGCAAATAGAATCCACGTTTACGTAGTTCGATTTTAGTTGCTGCCGCAACTTTCAATTCACCAATGAAATCGCAATGCCATCCACTTTAACAGTTTGACAGGCCCTCAAGAACATTTGCTTAAAAAAACATACCAATTAGTCATGAAGGCGGCATTTCCTAAAATGTATATGTAAACATATGTATCTGACCGACCTTATGTGTGTGTGTGTGAGTGTCGAAAATAGTGAATCTCTTGTGTTGCCTTTTGCTTTTCATCGCACCACCTTTTAAAACGGAGACGCAAATTTCACAGTTTGTTCTTTGTCATTAAAATTTTTTGCGTGCTTTTTGTTTTTGTTGATATTCGCCGCGAGCGAATTGCGTCTTTGCTTTTATTTACACACTCTAAAAAGGCAGACAAACAACAAGCTGGCGCTCGCTGCTGCTTTTTGTATTTGCTCCAAAAACAAGCGCGCGCGCGCGTTATCGGTTTTATCGATAGCGTCAACGACGACGACGACAGCGACGAAAACACAAAACAAAACAAAAATATCAACAGAACGCTAAAGAAAAGTAAAAAGTAAAAATATTTGTGTACGCGCTCTTTTGCTCTTTCTCTCTTTCTCTCTCACACACATACACATAGAGTAGGCATGTTCATGTTTATTTAATTGATTTCTAATCATTTATATTTTACTCACGCTGTCTCTTTCGCTCTTGCTATCTCTTTACAGATACGGCTGCTATGGATCCAATTTTCTTTTCGCCTTCAAATGGTATACCCTCTGAAAGTAAATTAGCCACATATATGGTAAGCATTGTTTGTTATCATTATCGTTATTATTGATATTATTATTATTATTAGCTGTTATAATGCGTGCACAGTTTGTGACGCATTTCAGTTAGACAGTTTGAGAGGCTTGTGGATTTAATTGACATGCAAAAGCTTTAAAGCCAAGTAGGCGGCTTAACGAATGACCCTGCCTAACACACACATGCATACGTATTTGTATGTATGTATATGAATGTCTATATATGTACATATGTATGTGTATATATATATACAACAGCTGTTGATTTAACAGCTGAAGTTTGTTTTGCTCAGCGAACAAATTGTCTGTGTGTGTCATTATTTTTTAATTATACTTTTATATATTTGTTTTCACTCAATTTGCTTGAAACGATTTCATTTGTTCAATCCATAATTCCATATTGTACATAAATATATTTATTTCTGTATACTTGACCGACTTTTTTGTGCAAGATACACATTAATGAGCATTTACTGTAGCTCTGCTTATATACATATATATGTGTATGTATTTGTATAAATGTATGCATAAATAATATAATTTGTGCATGAATTTTACTTGCTTTGTTGTTCTTTAATTGCCAATTGAATATATTTTAAAATTCATAGAAATGTCAAGTCAAGTGAAGTAATATAAAATATATAGTATGATCAAATATGTATATTTTAATGCAGCTATCTCTATAGAACTGTGCCCTAAATATATCTGTCTATAAGGGCTTGGAATTGTTGTTCATTTTATTGAATTTATATGCAATAGTTCATCCCCGAATCGTGAACTAAATCTGCAGTTCATGAGCGACTTGACTGAACTGGTTCAGTAGTTCATTTGAATGAATTATAAATTCAAATTACTCCCTATCTTTTGCTGTTATTCAAACTTTCTTTCTCTCTCTTTCTCTCTATCCATCTCTGTCTTCTCGCATGATTTCTGTCTATATACAAAAAATATATATATATATTTGTGTCTTGCTCTGCCGGCGACAGAATCGACAGAATGTTGCCCAAACGTCGGGCTATGGGCTGAATAACGGTAATGTTAACGTTAATGGTAACGGTAACGGTAATGGGTTCTCACTACTTAACTTGGACGCGTCCCTAGCTGTTAATAAAAAGTCTCAGGTAAAAGCAACAGCAACAAACAACAACAAAAACAACTATTGTCATCTCGTTACCCCCTCGTACCACCCACCGCCCTTAAAAATTCATGTTAGTAGCTAGCCCCAACCCCATCAACAACAACAACAACTATTACCCTTTCCAATTTATAGAGTGCGTGTTTAAGTGTTTATTATGATTGTCTCAAATACTCTGTTTGCAATATAAGTCAAGGGGTATTACTGCTTATAGAAAGTGAAGAGGGGGGATTAATAGATATACTTTATGAGAATAAATTGTTAATATCAATATTCTTAATAAATTTAGGAACTCTTTCGAGTCCAGTTTGAAACTTAGATATTTTTACATAGTTATGTAAATTTAGATAGAGGGGTGGATAGATGTAAATAGGTATAGGTGGATTAATATGGATATCGAGTATAAGTTTTCGAACGTCTTCAGATAGATGGACAAATAAATTGAGCTATAGATGCATTCACAATACGTGAGACTTTCAACATTTTTAAAAAATATTATATTTACAGAATACAAATATTACTTTAAAATTTAAATTAAATAATACTAATTAAGAATACTTCAACTAGTCTAGACTCGGCCTATACCGATCCCTACAGCCTGACAGTCCCTCTGGTATAACAGTCTGTTAACTTCAAATATACTATGTTAAAAGCTATACAGTTTCAGCTGCACTGTAATAACAGTTAATTACATAATTGCTGTTAATTCCCTTTGGATTTCCTTACATGGCAAACAGAGTATTGTATAGTCGGCTATAGACGACTGCAGCCTTTGTGTTTATGTTCTTTACATGCATTCTCTGAGTATTTCTATTAATTTTCTTTCGTTGCTTTAGGTAACACCACAATCGCCCGAATTCATTCCAACGCGCATAAGTTCGTCGCCCAATTTCTATCCGCCGTACCACATGAATAATGGTCTGAATGGTGTCAATGGGTTAACAACAACGACCGCAGCAGCAGCCGCAGCCGCCGCCGCCGCTGCCGCCGCAGTTGCAACTGCAGCAGCGCCCGCCTCCGCCTCCACCACAGCGTCCTCGTCGCCATCGACGGCGGCAGCTGCAGTCACCGTCTCTGGCTCGTCAGGCAAGCTGGCGAATGGTGGCAACTCCGCTTCCATTCTCTCGATGCAGAAGACGAATATTGTGGCAACGGTTAACATTACGCAACAGCAACAGCAGCAGCAACAAAAGCAACAGCAACAACAGCAACCGGCACTGGTTAACGATTCAGTCGTCGGCAGCTCGGCGCCCATAGCGATTATACCGAATCCTGCGGCGGCTCCCTTCGTGAGCAGCATGTCCGCCCAAACGCCGCTCAAAGCCAGAGCCGCAATGATGCGACAGGACTCGCCGACAGCGGCGCTGATCGGCGGCGAGAAGTCACCGCCACACGGCATGACGCCACACGGAGCATCGCCCATACCCACTACATTGCCAGCCAGCGTGCATCAGGTGAGTTGTAGTGCTAGCGATGGGAGTGGAAGCGTGGGTGACATGTCGTGAGTGGATCGAGTAGGAGAGAAAGGACACGGGTATATGATATATGGAAGTAGAGCAGTTCAATGGGCTTGAAGCATATTATAAGTATTCTTGAAAACTAGATGTAAATAGTAAAAAACAGAATCTTAAAGATGGGATATATTTGACATCATCATTTAGATGATATATAAAGTCCTTTAGGATCTGGATTTTGGTTTATAATAATTCAATGATTAGAAGAGCTTGAGCATAAACATTAAATATATATTCGTAAATATCCATGGAAAAAAATTATATTCCCATCGCTTAATTTTATTTTATTATAAAATCGATAAGGAATCCAGGCGTAATTCAAGAACTTTAAGAGATAGAAGCAGTAAATATGTTGAATAAATACTCTCAAATATATTATATATCGAATCTAGCGCTCTATATTTCTCCGATAAGACTTTCAACAGGGATATTCCCTATTATTATTAACTTACATATATCAAAATTTCATTTGGCTATGCGAATAGTTCACTCAGGAAAACGAATATCGAATAAATATTAATGCAATATATCGATATAGTTCTCATTTTTGTTTTAGCCTCAAACTTCAAATCAAGCTTTAAGCCTTAACAATTCTAATTTATGTTTGTTTGGTTTTTTTTTTTAATTGTGTGTTGACTTTGACAGGAAAACGTGGGGGGCACCATTTACTTTTATCCAACTGCCAATGCACAGAACAGCCAGCCGGTTGTCAACTCGGTTGTGGTAGATGCCGCACATCCCGCACATCCGGCGCATCATGGCGTTGTCAGTGCTGTGGCACCTTTGAGTGCAGTGCCCTCGCAGCTGCTGTATGCGGGACATGTGTATCCGGGTCCGGCGTCGAATGTGATTACGATGCAGCCAAAGACGCAGCTGGAGTCGGCCTTCTTCATGCCGGACGAGATGCGCAGCGATATTCTGGGCCGCAATGAGATCTCCAATTTGATTATGGATGCGGCTGAGGCGGCGCAGCATGCGTTGCCACTCGAGGTGGATAACTATCATGCCCTCTACCCACTGGAGCCGCCGGCCCAGCCCATGCATACGAAACTAACGCTGCCGGCGAGCACGTACAGGGCGACGCACAATAGCACAGGGCTGAAGTACTGCCTGAGAAGATTACACGGTCAGTTGAGCATCCCCTTGCCAGTCTTGGCTATCGTCTCCTATAATAATCTCTCTAACCCCTCTCTACTTTAGGCTTTCGCTTGCAGTCCACAAAGTGCATGACGCTCGTGGAGATGTGGAAGAAGCTGCAGCACACGAATGTTGTTCAACTGCGTGAGGTGTTCACGACAAAAGCATTTGGTGATAACTGTAAGCAGAGCGTTTAGCGTGTCTTCACTGTTCTGATGTCTCACATCGTCTTTATGTTCCTCTATATAGCCTTAGTATTAGTGTACGACTATTATCCCGGCTCACAGACTTTGCTAGCCAAATACTTTACGCCAGCGCCAGAGACCAACGGCTACACAGATCCATTCCAAGGCGAGGCACGCCCCTTCAGGTGAGTCTGCTATAGCCTGTATACTTATATCGTATCTAATGCTCGTTTATTTTGCAGTCATAAGAGCAACATGCAGCGCACAAATAACGGACCTCTGCTGCCCGAATCGACTATTTGGTCCATCATCATGCAGCTCACCGCAGGCCTGAGAGCCATACATCAAGCGGGACTGGCCTGCAAGTGAGTGAGCGAAGTATAGCTGAGCTAAAAGTGGGGAATAATCAGTTGACTTTGTGGATATTAGAGAAATCCAGGAGTAGTATAGCTAAGAAATAGAAGTCTCATTTGATGAAGAGTGTAAAGAGTAGAGGAAATAGAGATTGAAACTAGGTCGATTAGCAGATGTCTAGTCTACAGCTTTGAATTGTCTTAGGTATTCGTTTAAAAGATACCATCTCTGCATATCTGTATATTCTTGAATATATTATCTGAAATTTTATAGTTTTCTCATTTACTAATACCAATTATTCATATTTCAGAATACTAGATCCCACAAAGATCATTGTGACAGGGAAACGTGTGCGCTTCAGCTCGTGCTGCATCTCAGATATCACGCAGTTCGATCCAAATGCAGCCAACCCCTTAGCATTGGTCAACATGCATCAGCAGGTGAGCGTAATTGGCATACTTCAAATGTCGCATAGACTCAAATATGATTCCCTCGGCAGGACGATCTAACTGCATTGGGTCGCTTAGTATTAGCGTTAGCCTGCCGCTGTTTGCAGTCCGTGCAGCGGGACAATGTGCAGGCGAGCATTGATATGGTAACCAGAAACTACTCCACCGATCTACGTAATTTTATTGTGTAAGTAATGCGATCTGTTAATTTAAGACTTTGGCTAATTGCATTTGTTTTATGTGCTGTTATCAAATAGTTACCTCTTCACCACGAATAACCGCCGCTCTGTGACGGATTTGATGCCCATGATTGGAGCACGTTTTTATACGCAGCTGGATGCGCTGCAAGCACAGGTGGACATGCAGGAGGATGAGTTGGCCAAGGAGATGGAGAACGGGCGACTATATCGCATTTTAGTTAAACTAAATAGCATCAACGAACGACCCGAGTGGGTGACCCTTAAGTGCAAAGTTATGTGACTGTTTAACTAATCAATATATACTCTATATAGCTTCAACCTGGACTGCACTTGGTCAGAGACTGGTGATAGATATATGCTGAAATTATTCCGTGATTTTCTATTTCATTCCGTCACCGAGGATGGCCGACCCTGGTTAGATCATGCGCACATTGTACAATGCCTCAATAAACTGGACGCGGGCTCCATCGAGCGCGTATGTTAAGCAATTATTTAAGTCTAAACACCTAAACTATATACTCTGTATTTATTTCCGTTATAGGTGCAATTAATGTCACGCGATGAGCAATCGGTTTTAATTGTCTCCTATGCTGAACTCAAGAATTGTCTGGAGAACGCCTTCTCCGAACTGATGAGTGCGGCCAACTGAGCAACAAGCAACCAACCACTACAATAACAGAAGCAACAATAATTATTAAACACGCGCAGCTCACTTAGCCACGCCCACGCCCATGCCCGCCCTCTCCCAAATACCTATACTACCCCTACTCGACCACAAGCAACTACAATTAAAATGGTTTAAGATATATAAGAGAAAACATTCATTATACTAAGACATTTTGGCGCATGCCCTCTAAATAAGTAAATGAAGAATATAAAATTATTAAAACAAAAGAGAAAACAGCAAAAAACAACTTCAAATAAAAAATCGTAATTATAAAAATAATATTACAAAATCAACTAAATACGCAGATTTATATTGTTAAGTCAAGCAAAAAGATGATGATAAAGATGCAAGAAAAAGAAAAAAACAACTGATATCCAATGTTATGTTAGCTCTTAAATACATTTTAGGCATTTAAACTTACAAAACAACAACAAATAAACCAACAACAAACAGAAAAGGAGCAACAACTTTTTGAAAACGAAATCTCTCCAAAAAACAGAAAAACTAAAAATTATAAAAACGTAAACAAAAGAAAAAAAAGAAAAACAAAAAAAAAACTTGCAAAAATTTGTTAAAATACAAAAAAAAAAAAAGCGAAAACAAAAAATACGAAAAAGGCAAAAAGTTGATCTATTTTTACAGAGGAAGAGAATGATAGAAAGTATTTATATGTATTGAAAAGTCTAAAAACAAAAAAAAAGAAAATTTGTAAAAAAAGAAAATCAATTGAAAAAAAAATCAAGGAACCACAACAACAAAATGTCTAGGCGCCTGCCCCCCCAAAAACTAAACTCTACAACAACAACAACACGAACAACCAAATGAAAAAGAAGAATGAAACAAAAAAACACATTTCTTATTTTTCAACTAATATTTTTATAGCGAAATATTTTTTAAAGAAAATGCAATTGCAAATGAAACTATGTATTTGTAAAAAGTCTAAAATTGTATTAAACAAAAGATGAAGCAGAAGCAGAGGCAGATAAAGAACGGGAGGCAGCAGAAGCTGATAAAAAAAAAACATGCAAAGCGACGCACAGCGCGACTTGGCAAGTTGCTCAAAAACAAAAACAAATAAAACGAAACAAAATGCAAATGAAACGGAAACGGAAACGTCTAGGCCACACACAGCGTGATATGTATATACATATATATATATACTCCTCTTTTTTTTACATGTACAACTCTTGATATGGTCTTCGGTCTTTCAGAATGCAATATTTATAATGGTTTATATATCATTTAACACACACATACATACACACACACACATATATACACCTTAACTCACGCTCCAAACTTTGCAAGTACAACAAAAGAAAAACTTACTTAAAAGTCTGTCTATATATATACCATATATTTTAAAAGCTAAACCCAACTGGCGCCCGGGTTCATATCACGTAAATTATTTAAATCCAAAACAAAATGGCTTCACTCAACAAACTAAATGAAACATCAACAAGAAACCACCAGCAAAAATGTCAAAGAAGTTTTGTAAAATATGCCTAGGACTTATGTTTGAAAAAAAAAGAAAACGAAAAATCCATTAACAATTATTATCTGAGATTTGGGCTAAATGCTCGGCCTATGCTCCTCTATATATGCATAGATCTGTTCCCGTTATTTTGTTGTTGGAACCTTTTATAAACCACCAAGTCACATTGTTTTAGGCTTTCCTTCTATTTCTTTCGCACTCGTTTTCTAGCTATCCATTTTATCGTCCTCTTTTTCTGTTTGTTTCTGGGCATAAAAAATGCATACTCGTACTTTTTTTCTTTATTAAGTTATTGTGTACTTCAAAGTAAGACTAATTAATTAGTTTTAAAATTTTATGATTAAAGAGAGAAAAAAAAGAAAAAAACCCACAAAAACACAAAAATGTAAAAGAAAATCTTTTTGAGAAAAACCAATAAAAAAAATAATAAAATGTTTAAATAAAGTTGTTGATTTTTTCTATACAAAGTTGGGAGAACCCAAACCGAACACTGAATTTTAAAAATAAAGCTAGAGCTCTCCCACATCTTGACACTTTATTCAGCTATCGTACTTTTAAATCCGACAGAATAACAGTTGAACTATAGCTGCAACTGTGAAAAATCTCTGTTTATCTAGCAGACTTCATCTGTAATTTAATTTTAGTTTTCATTTATTACTTAGTTGGGCCGAAATCCTGGCGATACTGCAATACCAGGCCAACCCGCGACAGAGGTGGAGCAAGCTCCTAGCACTCCGTCCCTTTCCAAAAATCAGTTTAACATTTGTTGTCCTCCGATGGAGGATCTATCAGATGTTAAGCTGATAAGAACAGATACTACACTTTGATCTTAGCCATAAGGCCGAGAAGCGATAACTCTACAATGTCATTCCAGTGCCAACTCATTGCCCAGCAGCTAGAACCGTTTGTGAATTCGTGTGCAACGGTAAACTTTCTATTTATACACATGCGCAATTGCTGAAAGAGACAAAGAGAAATGTTTGCCTTTGGTGGTGGTTTTGCACGCGCCCCAAAGTATGCTACAAAATTACGTTTACTCTCGACACTGCGCGCGCTGTAATTCCCAAACGGTTGTGACACTGAGAGCATGGTGTGCCGTCGTTGTGCCTTGGTTCGGTACTCTGGCTTCTCTTCAGTTGTCGAATAAATCTTTCGCCTTTTACTAAAGATTTCCGTGGAGAGGAGCACTCTAATGAGTCTAAAATAATTTTTGCTAGTGCCTGATTGCAAAATCGGGCCATTAATCAATGCATGAAAAATATTGTTAAATAGTAAAGCAGAGTTCAAATTTGTTTTGACGTGTTTTTATTTTAACTAAATAATTACAACGTATAATACAAATTTTTAGAAAATATACAACATCTTATGTTAGCAGCTTTTCCTTTCATAGGGTTAGTTTGTTAATTTGTGTGCGGCAGAATTTGAGGCAATTTCATGAATTTAATTTTTTATAGATTTTTCTGTTTAAATTGTTTGTTTTGTTAAAAGATTTTAATTTTGTTGCTGTTATTATTTAGATGCTTCTTCGTTTGTGTTTATCACAGTTAAATAAAAGTTGTTCGGCCGCATTGCAAAAAATTATACCCTATAAAACTTGATTTCCGAATGCGAATTGTGAACGGCAAATGCGAGAAAGCTTGGAAAATGGTGTATGTAAGATTGATTGAGTGTTTTCATTTCTACATAGTTGTGCAATCCTCTTTTTAGCTACTTCGTCTCATATAAACTACTTAAACTTAGGCTTTAATTAAATCTTATATTTAATACAAAAAATTCAGCTTCAGAATTTGAGCAAACGTTTTGAGTATTTTTCGCGTTAGTTATGGAACAGGCGGAAGGCGGGGACAGGCAGTTTCGCACTTAAATTTATGGGGGCGGAGGGCGAAGGGCGGGGTAGTTGTCGAAGGTGATCTATCATCATTTAATAATGTATGTATGTATTAACAACTTGCATAGGCCAATGCGCAGCCCGGGCAGAGCTTCTTCTTATTCAAAAATCCCTCTTTGCGGCTGCTTAGGCTGGCGCGTCCGTGGGGGCGTGACAGCCTTCAACATTCTCCGGCCAGTCGCAAACGTTCTCCTGTGGATTGAAGACCAAATTGGCAGGACATGGCATGTGATGCTTGCGCTCTCCCTCGCACATATAGTAATGCGTGCAATCGGCCCAATCCTTGTGGTAGCTAATGTGTCCCTCCTCCTCCGCACAGGTCACATCATGAGCTGTTGAAGGGCGTGAATTTAGTTTAGATCATTCTCATATAATTCCCAATCAGCACTTACGATCCTTGGTGGTATAGGCGCCGCGTGGCCCGTGAGACTCGTAGGGTCCATCATATTCGAGTGTCACCTTGTAGTCCTTCAGCTCGTCGTTGAGCGCATTCAGCAACGGATATTTGCCGTTGCCGCAGCGTCCCGAGAAATCATCCATATCAATGGACCAGACCATGATGCCGCCGAAGCCCTGCTCCTTTAGCCATTCCGTCTAGAAATGAGAGATTGATTATGAATATGTGAACTAGACATTTGCATGGATGCATTCAAAAGGGAAATGAATACATTCATCTATAAAGGATCATTCAACTGGAGGAATCAGATTATGGATTAGCCCGTGCTCTCACCTTGGTTTTCAGCGAGCGCTCATCATCGAAGCCCACCCACTGGTTGCCTCTGTAGGCGAAGGGCACCTGCTGCTCGGAGTCCCAGACCAGCGTAGTATTATCCGCCGCCAGGAAGGAGCAGACCTCATAGTAACTAAGGAAGCCAGCCTCGTTGGTGAATTTTCCCGCCTTGCCGCCACCCGATGAGGGGGAACCGATATCGAATTGTGTCTCATTGACCAGCTCGAAGCTCCTGCCATAGGTGGGCATGCCAATGAGCAGCTTCTCCTTGGGAGCGCCCTGCTTGACCCACTCGCGTGCGCTGTAGTCCACGGTCAATTTCTTCTGATAGCCCGTCGCAGACTCCAAGGCAAAGAGTGGCGAATTGTGTCCCACGGTGCGCTCCCATTGGCCATGGAAATCGTAGGTCATCACATTGATGAAATCCAAATATTTCGATATCTCGGGCACATCATAGCCGGCGGCGATTGCCTCAAAGGAGGCGGGCACTGCAGCTGTGAGCAGTAGGCGTGGCAGACCTGAGGATTTCGCCTCGCCTTCGAAGGCAACACGCAACTCACGGAGCAGATTCACATAAGCCACACGATCCTCGGCACCGCGCGGATACTCCCAATCAACGTCCAATCCGTTGAATTTGTAATCCCTCAAAAAGTCAATGGCTTCGTAGACGAACTGGTTCATGCGGAACACGTTCGAGGTGAGCTCCTTGAAGGGCGTGGAGCCGAAGGCCCAGCCGCCAATGGCCAGCAGGATTTGCAGATCAGGATTCGAATCGCGCAAGGCAATCACACTCTCATAGTTCTCCGGATCGTCGTCCGTGGCCTCTGTCAGCTTATATTCCTGCAGGGTGGCAAACGCGTAGACAATGTGTGTGCAGAGCTTAGGATCGATATGGGATGGCTCGAATTTGCCTGCGCCTGGGCGCTTAGCTGACCAGCTGGTCAGATAGCAGAAGACCTGAGCGGGACGAGCTAGGAATAAAGGGAGATTAGATAGCTGATAAAAGAGACTTTCATGTGAAGCACTTACAGTTCTGTTCGATGGCATTGGCGCCCGACTTGATGCGCTGTTTCTTTTGCACATGGGGCTTGCGCACCTTCTTGAGGATTTCATCAACAGAAATTTGAATGGGCTCGGGTTTCTGTGAGGGAGCAAAAAGTAAGGTGAGATTAGATTCGATCTTGTTGAAAGTCTAGCAGAAGACACTTACCTCTTCGATGTCTTCAAATGTGGCTGCAACGGCCGTCCAGTTGACATCCTTGGCCTCCTTGCCACGCGATATGCCCAGCAGTTCCTCGCGCATAGCTCCAATCAATGGGTACTTGACATTGCCACCGCACACGTCGCCCTTGAAGTCGTCCATATCGACGGTCCAGACCATGGCGCCGCCAAAGCCATTCGTTTTGATCCATTGCATTTTATTTCTGATCGCGCGCTCATCATCGAAGCCCACCCACTGATCACCATCGACCATGTAGGGCACCTTCATCTCGTCATCCCAGACGTAGACGGCGCCGTTCAACAGCATCTCGCAGATCTCGTAGTAGGCCAAGAAACCGCTCTCCTTGGTGTAGACGCCCTCACGTCCGCCGCCCGTAGCCGGTGCATTGGGTCCATGTTTCTCCGTGTTGGCCAGCGTGAAGGAACGTCCATAGGTGGGCATGCCAATGATCAACTTCTCCTTGGGTGCGCCCATTTTGACCCACAGATTGGCGGCATTATCCACGGAAAGCTGTTTGCGCCACTCCGAATCTGTAGAGGGAGCGTAGCTGAGGGAGGGAGAGAGGTCAATAAGATTGAAGGATTTACAGTTTATATAAATCGAGCCTTACAGTGGAGCATTGTGTCCCGTTTCACGTTCCCATTTGCCGTGGAAATCGTAGGCCATCAGATTGATAAAGTCCAGATAGCTGGCAATAGCAGGCACATCATATCCACCACGGATATTGTCGGGTCCAACTGGCACCGCGGCCGAGAGCAGCAAACGTGGCTGCTTCAACTCCTGGGCCTCAGCTTCGAAAGCCTCGCGCAGCTCCTTCAGCAACAGCACAAAGTTCTTCTTGTCATCCGAGCCCTTGGGGTACTCCCAATCCATGTCCAAGCCATCGAAGCCGCGCTTACGCAGGAAGGGTATGGCCGAGTAGACGAAAGTCTGGCGCGTGTAGCGCGTGGCGGACATGTCCTTGAACTTTTGCGTGCCGAACGACCAGCCGCCAATGGCCAGCAGAATCTATGGGAAATTTAGATTAGAAATCAAACCGAATAGAGGTCCTATCCATGCCTACCTTCAGCTTGGGATTAGCCTTGCGCAGATTCATCATGCGCTCGTAGAGTCCGGGCACATTGTCCTTGGTCTCATCGTTCGACTCGTAGGAGCTCAGCTTGCCCTTCTTCAGCCAGCCAAAGGCGAAGATAATGTGCGTGCACAGATCGGCGGGTATATCCTCGGGCACAAATTTGCCAATCTTGACACGGTATTGCGACCAATTCGTGTAGTAGCAAACGATCTTCGGCGTGCCATCGTCCACTTTTGTCTTTTTGCCCTTGAGCGATGAGCCGCTGGCTACGAGAGCTGTTCCCCCAGCAGCTGCTGCTGCAGCGGCTGCAGCTCCACCGCGTAGCTTCGACTTGGAGCGTAGACGAGTTCTGCTCACAGTTGTTGTGGATGCGGGCTCCTGATCGATGCGCTTCTCTGCCACAGGCGCTACCGTGGACTTCTTGGCGGACAGCGAATCGCTACGGGAACTACTGAGAGTAGACGGACGTCGCAAACGTCGACGGGTCTTGGCTGAAATTCAGAAGATGGAAAATTAAAGTTGAAGTTGTTAAGAGTGAAGAACAGGGATGCCGATGGGAATTGAACTATATTTGCTGTAAAGTTAACCCAACTATGATTCATGCTCGACAAGAGTATCTATGATTTGGTAACCCTCAGTCAAAGTTTTTTCTTTTTTGTAATTCAGAGCTGACCCAAAAAAACTAACAACTAACAGCTGAACATGATTTGCCGCATCATCAGATTCAGATTCAGCATCATCATCATCATTAATCATCATCAATCATTGAACGTCTTGCTATTACAAGCTCGATTGGCATATATCAAGTGGCTTTAATTCAAAATAAATGCATCGATTGGCATCTGCTGTCGGCGGCAGCAGCTATCATTATCTTTGTTTATATTCCAGACCATTTGACAATGTCTAGTATTTAATGTTTATTTCTTTTATTAAACACCTAATGAAGAAGCATAGTGAGTTTTTACTTATGATACTGGTTATTCAGTTTAAACTTGTGCAATTAAACGGCTATCGTGTATACCTGTTATTCATGAAATTGAAAATGACTTTAAATTGTCTGCAGCTGAAATAACAATACAAAATTATAGCGATTGTTACTCGTCAAGTCAGGCTACAGCTAAAGTTAAAGCTAAAGCAAACGCCTGCATTTTGCGACATTTGTGCCTAAAACCGGTCCAACTAAATATATATTTAATTTAGTCGCGGGCCTCTCACTGCGCATGCCCACACATCAAAATAAAAACAAA
This sequence comes from Drosophila arizonae, assembly GCF_054131065.1. Classification (NCBI taxonomy): domain Eukaryota; kingdom Metazoa; phylum Arthropoda; class Insecta; order Diptera; family Drosophilidae; genus Drosophila; species Drosophila arizonae. The sequence goes on along the minus strand of NC_142924.1, from coordinate 3,560,063 downwards.
ATACACCGTATTTCATTTATGGACACGAATATGCGCATTCAAGTATTTCAGCTTTTCAGTTTTTTAGCTTTTGTCGATTGGGGTTGCCTTCGTATTGCATTGCAGCTTGCTGTTCTAGTGGCTCTAGTGGCAGTTAAGTCGCTGGCAAAGTATCTGGGGATATAGCTCAGTGGTAGAGCATTCGACTGCAGATCGAGAGGTCCCCGGTTCAAACCCGGGTGTCCCCTAGGTAAACTTTTTTCACATTATTTGTTTATTTAAAATGAATGTATTTTTATCAGTACTTTAATTAAACTCTTTACTTAGTAAAATATGTTCTTGCTGGTTCTATTTATAGTTTTAATCGATGAAATGGTGTTGTTTGGGGGTTTTAGGTGCACATGTCGCGGATCACAACGTGGGGATATAGCTCAGTGGTAGAGCATTCGACTGCAGATCGAGAGGTCCCCGGTTCAAACCCGGGTGTCCCCTTGGTAAACCTTTTTGCATGCTGCTCCTATTAATTTCTTAATTAAAATTTAGAGCTGTAAAAGCAATTTAACGGCGTTAATTGCGAAAGTGTTGTGAAAGGCAAGACAATAAATTCATTTTTGCTTGCATATTGTTTAACCATTAGATAATCGTAAAAAGAAGATAAGATAATCGAACGTTTCTTTTGTGCATTTGAAGATGTACTTCGGCAAGAGGCAATTATTTTATTATTACATAAGTTCAATTTCATTTGTTGTGCAGCAACACTAAAGGTGAATGTAATTTGTAGCATTACATCATTAAAGTGTTAAATGACTAGCCAAAATTGAAATTAATTCAGACAATAGTATTAAACACAGCACATTTGCTTAAGTTGCAGTTTTACCAGCCAGCGAACGCATGGGGATATAGCTCAGTGGTAGAGCATTCGACTGCAGATCGAGAGGTCCCCGGTTCAAACCCGGGTGTCCCCTGATTTTTTGTTTTATTTTTTTTTTTAATTTTAAGAAATTATTTATTGATTGTATTTCGATTATGACAGCTGTCGTTATTAAACAGTAGGCTTATCAACAAAATAAAAAATCTTTTCAACTCAACGCGTAACTAAAGCAACATGTAGATAATCAATTTATTTTCAGGCAAATCTTAAGTGGTTTTCGTTGTTGCTCAATCAATTTCACAGTCTTCATCTACTTGTTTTGTTAATTTATCAATGCACAATACATAACACAATGTCATTTAGGAAACATGTTGCCGATGCTGTTTCGCGATAATGAACCAGATAAAAGAAGTCGCAGCGCAACAATAGTTTATTTATGTTTTGATTTATCAACTTCCGCCTCTGCAGAGACTTCGCAGAGAAGACTCCCACACATTTAAAGACAGAATACTATTATTATTATTTTTTTTTTAACTTTTGTAGCTGTTCTTGGGTAAATTGTCGATCCTTAAATAAGAGGGGATATAGCTCAGTGGTAGAGCATTCGACTGCAGATCGAGAGGTCCCCGGTTCAAACCCGGGTGTCCCCTTGGTAAAGCTTTTTTGCTTACTTTTAGTTTCAAATTTACTGAAGTATATTTTTTCAACTTACTCTGTGCACTGTCTGTGGAGGTTGAGAGCAAGACAATCAGCAGACATATCACAAAGGCAATTCTCAGCAATCGCGGCGGCAACTGTAAAGTAAACAAAAACAAAGAGCAACGTTAAGCGCAATTATTCACAGAAATATGCAGATGATTTACGTATGCGGGGGCGGGGCAGCCCGTCATGTTTCAGCAAATTACGTGGCACTTGACAGAAATGGATTTTAATTTGCTGTCGTGAGAAGGTCAGAGCACAGAGCGACCCTTCATTCCACCAGCCTCGCCGAAACAGTTTGCTCACACACCGAAAAGGCGCCCAAACATAATAAACGTAAATACAAATTACAAACAAAAGACGCCGTCCAGCTCTTGACATTGACCCAGTTAACAGCCCGGACAGCCACTTGTTGTCTCAACAACTAATTAAAATTATTTAGTGCTCTTTATCATGCATATGGTTGCAACTATTGTATACATTTTGTATATTTGATTGTTAAGTAATTTTCGGTGACATCTTCACATTTGTAAACCAGTAGCCAAATACAAAAGGCCTCTGGCAATGACAATGTCGAATCGGGTGACTGTGCGTTGACTTTGAATGATAAGACCTATAGACGTCCTACACTGTCCAAATTTCATTTTGAAATACCTTTACAATTCGTGCCTTGAGTACAATGGGAGAGAAGGCAAAACGCAAGTCTATCATGATGATCAATGAACTTTTCTGCCAGCATGACGATCTTTCATAATGTTTGGGGATGCTGCAACAGCTGAGTTTTTGAGGAGATTGCTCTAAAACTTATCTTTACTCATATACAAATTTGTTTAGAAATTGTAATCAGCTTTGAGCTAAACCGATTATTTATATAGGGTATATTTGTATTTGATCATAATATATGAATACATCAAAAGAGGTATTTGCAAGCTGAGCTCATATGTGTAATGCTTATATAAATATGCTCTACCTAGCCATAAATACTTTAAGATATCACTATAGTTGTATATGCATGTCTCTAATCTTTTGGAATCTCAGAAATATAGAGATTTATAGGCTGCTCTGCTTGAGCTGTTCGATTTTTAGATTCCGCATCATAAACATCTAAAATATGAAACGTTTCTGTCATTAGAAACAATATCAGATATCATAAATGTCTCACATAACTGTACACGTTTCTTTTTATATCTTTGACAGCTTATAAATAACTATTCCTGCGACGTTTTTGATGGATAACTGAAATTGCTTTCTAAACCTTTACCAGCTCATGGATATTATTACGTGTTTGCGTTTGGCTATCAGTGAATACCTGTTACCTGTTACCTGTGTTTGGCTATCAGCAAATGCCTGTTGACTGTTACCTGTTGCCCGTCTGTCTGATTGGTATTCAGTGGCTGTTGACTATTGTCAGGCGTCATTAAGAACACGTTACACAACTCATTCGCAGACAGTTAGAAAGAATTGGCCAAAACTTAAAATTGGCACAAACGTGCAATGCCTGCTAAGCTTATGAGCACTTACAGTTAGCTAGCCACGCCCAACAGAGCTGGAAGGGAGGTAGAGATGAGTGCGGATGATATCAAGGTCACTGCTGCCTGTAGGGGATATAATTTACGATCTGAATTTGGCCATAAACACTCCGACGAGCACATAAATCGTCTCCTTAGAAGAACGCAAAAAGTGAAACTGGTTTGGACTTAAAAGTGTTTATCTGAACATCAGCTAAAACTCTTCATTCGGCTGCTTGGTAAAAATAAGTGCATAAATTATAAAATTAACCGCACGTCACAACAAATCCAAGAAAAATACAAAAATTTGTCGGCTCAGAAAAAACAAAAAAAAACAAGTAAGAACGTTGCAGTCGGGCGTTACCGACTGCGGAATACTCATTCACATCCCATCAACAATTTAGTAGTTAAGTTTCGTTTTAATACTGTAGAATATACAGGTTTTTCCGATTTGCCACGCCCCAACTGGGCGTAGACACATCATTTTTGGTCAGTTTTTAGTAAGAGATAACGTTACCCTAACTGCAAAGTTTGAATGCTTACCCTAAAAAAATGTGAAAATTACAGGGTATTTTTCTATATGCCACGCCCCTAAAGAGGCGTAAAAATTATTTTTGGGGAATCGATAGAGGAGGTTACTGGTAACTTAACTACCTAAATTTGAAGCTTCTAGCTATTATACTTTAGGAGATATAAACTTTTGCGGTTTGCCACGCCCCCTGTGGGCGGACATATATCCGACAAAACTTTTTGGTCTTGGGTGATCAGTCCGAGTATATATATAAAATTTGAGGTCTCTGCCATCAATAGTGTCCAAAATATAGGAGAATTTTAAAAATCACTATATCTTCAGGTCCGATTTGCCACGCCCCTAACGGGCGTAGACTTATAATTTATCTTCAGACTTTATAGAATCATACCATTAGCTGACGTGCAAAATTTCAGCGTTCTAGGTTTACAACTTTAGGAGATATAGTTTTATCCGATTTGCCACGCCCCCAATGGGCGTAGATATATCCGCCATAGCTCGTGATCTTGGGTGGTCAACGCGGACCTACATACCAAATTTCAGCTTTCTAGCTCTTCAACAAACATGATTTCTGGTATATGGGAAAATGCATTTTCCGATTTGCCACGCCCCTAGTGGGCGGATCGGGAAAATTTTAACACTTTATAAATCGGAGATATACACGAGTATGTGTTCCAAATTTCAAGTCTCTAGCTTCAATAGTGCCGAAATAGATTGCGTTCATACGGACAGACGGACAGACGGACAGACGGACGGACGGACAGACGGACAGACGGACAGACGGACGGACAGCAAGACGGACATTGCACAAAACCAATATACTGATTCACTTTCGTGAATGAGTATAAAAAAGGTTCCTTATTGCGCGGACCGGCATAAAATGGAATGCGAGATAGCCGCACAAGGAACGAGGGAACTGGAACAACTGGTTTTCGCGGAAATGAAAAGACGTCTAAATGCCTTTCATTTTCTTCTGTGTGAAAGCGAAGTTTTTTTTATTCGCTCAGAACTTTAGCAGCTGCTCGATCATCTGATTTTCTCAACGATTGGCGCACTTACAACTTACGTAAAGCCCGTGCTGACCATTTCGGCCGAATTGTCTGGGCTCCAAGTATCATTAGCTTGTAGAGTTGGAGCCCGGCCAAGTCGAAAGCTTTTTTTTTTTTTGTGGGTTTGCCGATTACTGTTTGTCTGGTTACGACAGCACTAAATAAACTCAATAAGTAATAGACTGAGGCAGAGCGAGACGGCCACAGTGAGTGTGTGTGAGAGAGAGAGAGAGGGGGCGACGGAGAGGGGGCGCAAGACAATAAGAGACAAGCGAACTGCATTCCAAGCGATAGATTGGCTATTTCTTGTTTGGCTGTGTTCAATTGCGCAAAAATTGGAGAGAGGAAAATTAAAGAAATAAAAAAATCATTAAAAAGTGTTTAGCACGAGTGGGCGAGACTGGGAAATACCCTGTTTCGGCAGAATAATTAATGTAAAAAAAAAAATGGTATATCTCGTATGTTTTTCTTTTCCACTCGGAAACTATTCATAGAAAACAAGATGTGGGTTTCCCTCAATGAAAGTAAAAGCCAAAACTACTTCTATCACTACCTCACATATTTTGCCAAGGTATTCGCAAAGCTGCCAGTTGTTGTTGTTGTTGTTGCACTCGCTTGCGATATCTCGCTCGATATATCACACACAATATGATCATTTATGTGCAGATCTATCCCACTTGAGCGCATGAATGTAAAAGCGAAATCCGCACGCTCGACTTTCAAGTGTTTTTTTTTTTTTTTTGCCTTTCGTTTTGCATGCGAGTCGTATCAAATGAAATATTATTTAAAGCGCAACAAATGCAATTTATTTGCATAAATTTCATACATATGTTTATTGTCGTGGTTTCTTTTTGATGAGCAATTGCGCAAGTATTTGCTGCGCGTTTGTCGCTTAAGTCTTTCATTTTTATGGCGTTTGTCGCTTAAGTCTTTCGCTTTTATGCTGCTGCATTGCCGCATTTGCAGTTGCATTTGATATGAAACTTATTGAAATTTTCGTCAGTTTTTTTTTCCAACCTCAACAGTTAAGCTTTTAATTAAGCTGACCGAAATTCAGCTCAAGGTGAGAGAGACATGAATAAAAATAAAAATATAAATAAAAATTATAAAAAAACGGCTAAAAATGGAACAAGAAAACCGTTGGCGACACGCGCAAGCTTCGTGTGTGTGTGTGTGTGTGTGTGTGTGTGTGTGAGTGTATGTCTTAACGGCTTTAATAAGTCAGCATTCATAACTGTTTGGCAACATTTTGGCTTTAGGTTTTTTTTTTTTTTTCGTTGACTTTTCATAAACCTTTTCGGCAGACCTTTGCCTGGGTGCTTGCCGCTTGACGCTTAAGCACCTTCTTTTGTTTCAGCCGCGCCTTGCAATTGAGTTAATATACGCTACTACATAGCACCTGTCCTGGACCAGACGACCTTGCGCAATCTGGCCAAACAGTCGGTTAACGAAAACGAGTTTAGACACAGGCAAAAGGCGAACAAACAGATACAGATACAAATACAGATACAGATACAGATAGAGTACATATTGAGCATGAGTCAGTGGCTTTTAAGTGCAGCTGAAACTGGTTCACTGACCAATTAGAATAATGCTGAAAATTGCGCAGCTCGAATTACCAAAGGCGCAGCCGTTGCCGTTGCCGTTGCCGATGCCGATGCTGAAGGCAGCTAAAGAAGGCGTGGAAGCGAGAAGTTGTTGGCCAGCTGACCAGTTGGCCAGTTGGCCAGCTACTTCCTGCTACAGTAATAGCCCTGAAACGGACATTGACATCATATATACACATATACATCTATATGTCTCTACAAACTTCTCTGGAACTACTTAGTGGGCTAGGCAGTTGGCAAATGGCATACTGCAACAGCTTCTGCTTTTTTTTTCCTTCTTAAATGTCTTAAGCGTGAGTCAATTGCAGTTGCTGTTTGGGGGTGTTTACTGTGGCCATTGTTCTTAGCTGCTTGACTGCACACAACTTCCGTTCCACTGCGCAGAACTCTTGTTGAATCTTGTTCATAATGTCAATAAAATTTATGTCCATTTGTGTTTTGTCTGTTGCTGTTTCTGTCTCTGTCTCTGTGTCTGTCTGTCTCTGTTTCAGTTTCACAGCATTCTCCATTATTTTTGTTGGCCTCGTCAAGAATTTGGCAATTTGTCAGTGTCACATTAATGTAAATGCCGCTTGAATTATCTTTTATTATAAGCATTTTTTTGTTGTGTTTTGGCTTTCTGCTTTTTCGCACTTTTAATTTCAAAATACCTCAGCCAAACTAAGTTTTTATGGCCTTTTAGCTATGTTAATTGAAGTTAACAAATTGAATAACAACTTTTACACTTTCCAGGCTCTGCGACAAGTGCCAATGACTGGATCATGAAGATGTAAGACTAATGCTGCGCAAATTCCGGGGAGTAGCTGATATATGTATATACCTTATTTATTAAGATACTTAAGCTCTTCAAATATGAGGAAAGTAAGTTCTCTTTAAAAATCTAAAAAACTTTTGAAACACAAACTATAATTTAAAAGAAATTAAAATCAGGTTTTTGCCAGCAAACTTCAAAAGCTAAAGGTTTTTAAATTGATGTATATCAGCACTATAACTTAAATATATAATTATTAATATTTAAATAATTATTTCAAAAATATTTTTTAATAACTTTTCTTTTTCTTTTTAATGGATTAACTCTATAATTTTTCTTTGTATATTTATTTTTAGTCATTGCCAAACCAATTGCTGTCTCATACGTCAGATTTATATGAGACCTATAATAAAGATATCCATCTGTATATATGCGAATATTCATACACACATATATATATACATATATGCATATCTTAATCTGCATCAATACCTTGTGCCACATGCCTAACCCATGCACAGCCGTTCGGCGTAAGAATTATATTTATTACTCAACCATCTTCGCTAATTAGTAATTTTAATGATACTTTTTAATTATATATCTGAGTATATAGTTTATAAATCACTCTCAGAAGAAACGTATGCAAGATGATGTCTGGGATCTGGTTAGGTTAGTTTTCAGCTTTATTTGATTTTGTTTTTTAAACGTTTTCTTTCTGGTTTTCCGTGTATCTTTGATGAGCTAGGAGGAGCGTGCGTCCAAACAACAATAAGGAACTGGCCCCCGGACATTATGTCATGCATTTGTTGTTTTTGTTTGTTTTTCTTGTACAACAGCAGCCGCCCCCTTATGTAAAACGTATGCGCTTTTATTAATAAACAAAGCGACAGAGAAGACAGCAAAAAAAAAAAAAAAAAAAAAAAAGAGAAAAGACACAGCGCAACACAACATGCAACAAAGTGAAATTCGTTGTTGTTGCTTGTCGTTAGTACATGCATTAACTTTAGTCCCTGTCTATCTCTTTGTTAAACTCTAACCTTTTAAACCTGTTTGCTGTTTGTATGTTTAAATTAGGCATGTCTTTATGTCTGTCTGTCTGTCTGCCTCGATATTCAAATGAATTGACGTCGCGTCCGAGGCTGCCCAGTTTATAGAGCGGCTAACGCATTTTATATGGCCTAGACAGCAAAACGGTAATAAGCCAAACGTTTTTTTTTACGGCTCTGTCAGTTAAATTTATGAACGAAAAAATAAAACATAAAATGTGGCTACAATTAATTGCGGCCGGCGGAAGGGCCAGCAAATGAAAATGAAAATGGGCAAGAAAACAAGAGTCGAATAATCTCGATGGAGAGATACCCTGAACAATGATCGATCTCTGCGCTGCCTACAGAAATTGGCGACCAGATTCAACCAATTATCCCCAATTCGTGCCTGAATGTCTAGCTGAGCTCTAGCTCTAGCTCTTATTAATTTTGATAATTTTTTTTTCATTATATTGAAGTGCGGAACTACATAAACATTTTCAAATTGCTACCCTTTGTAGAACTAGATCATTTATGTAGGGAAAGACAGACAAGGCTAGATCGACTCAGCTTGTCGCCCTGATATAGCAGATATAAACTTTAATGAACTCTGACTCTGCCAGACTCCCATTTTTAATGGGTTCAGGGTATATAAAAAATAAAAAAATAAAAAAATATATATAAAACAACAAATTACATGCACAGTTAATTAGTTTAATTATGAAGCAAAAAAAAAAAAATGTTTTAAAAATAAACAAAATGCATGTGAAAAATTGCCAAATGTCAAACAGAAGCAAAAAAAAAATGTATAAAAAAGTCCCAAAAAATAATAGGGTTTAGGCATAACAGAAAATGTCTTATGCAACTGTTTGAAAGTTCGATAATGCTCATACAGCTTTAAGAAACAGATATATTGATGTATATATATTTTTAGCCATTTTCATTAGCAGCATTTAGCTAGCGCTCAAATGATTTTCGCTGATAATAATTTTTATATTTTGTATTTTCGCTTTTGATTATGTTGCTCAGCGAAGGCCTGCGGCTGTAGCTTGTGTATAATATATGTAAATCGATTTTGTGTGTGTTTTTTATTTTATTTATTTATATAACAATAAAACGTGTTTAATGTTATTGTTGTTGTTGCTGTGCCCAATCACACAGCTCTCATTTCATAGACATACATATATATCAATCTCAAATGATTGATTTACTACTTTGTGTCTCCAAATTAGCTTATTTGTTTATTGTGCTGGCATTGAACAACATTCACACGTGTGTGCATGTGCGTGTGTATGTGTGTTAATTATGCGACAAAATTCAAGTCAAGCAAAAGAGCTCTATGCGCACTTCCTGCTCGTAGCAGAAGGTTCGTTGCCTAAGTCTTTTGTTTAGCTTGGCCACATTTTGTGTGTTGTCTTTAGCTTTGGTTCACTTTAAGCGCAATTGAAGTGCATTTGAGAGTTGACTTTTAGCAGCTGGCAGCTGAGCAGTTCAATAACCAATTGATGCGATTCAGCGTTCGCATTTGCCTTTCCATTGACTTATTTTACTGCCTATGCAAATTTATTGTAAATCAGCATAAAAGTGAATTGCATAGGTACATATATAATGTAGTATTTGTTGTGCGTGTATGCATGAGTGTGTGAGTGTGTGTGTGTGTGTTTGTATTGTTCCAACTGCAGCACTAACAATTGAGCTGCCCACTCGAACGGCAGCTGAACGCTCTCAACAATCTGAGCTGCAGCTGTGCGCTGGCTGTCAGGGCTAGGCTGAAGTGATTGTAGCTCCGATAAACCACAAATGAAACAGAAAGAAAAATGGTTAAAGCCGGTTGAACGAAGCCTAAATACACTAACTTGTTCAGATGTATATAGGATTATATCTCGAAGTAAAGAAAAACTCAAAGAAATCTTATTGATGAAAAACTCGAAAATATACCAAATTAGATTATATGATATGAATCAGTGTTATATGGTATTCGATATATTTTATCGTAAACCACAACTGTCTTGCTTTAGATTATATGATATGAATAAGAGTTATATGGTACTAAAATATTTTCGATATATTTTATCGTGAAACAAAACTGAGCCTGTCTTTATTTTTATATGAACATACAGTAAAAACTCTAAAAGTCTCGATTTTTCTATCAATAATATAAAATGAATTTCAAATTCTTTGTATTACGAGTCTTGTTCACTCATTAATAAACCCTGCCATAAAGTGTATGAAAAAAATAAAATAAAAATAAAATAAATAAATGCTTGTCAATTAAGGCGGCAACATTCTTGGCAACATTTTATAAGAATCAAAATTAAAAAAATAAAAATAATTTTTGTTCGCCTTTGCATTTTAAACAAAACAAAACTCTGTTTAGCTGTTGCCAGGTTTGTCATTACATACATACATGTATGTGTGTGTATAATGTTAGCTGTTAGCTTATTATGTGTGTGTAATGTATATGCTTCAGATTACGCATACGCCGCGTTGGCCCGCTGCCAGCTGGCGAGACAAAACGTCGCTGCCTTTTCCTTTATTTCGGAGAAAGTCTGTCTCCATTGCAATGTGCAATTATTGTAGCTAAATATATAAGTGTGTGTGTGTGTGTTTGTCTACTATCTACTTTGAGTTTTCGAAATGTAAACAGATGTAAAAGTCAAGTCTTTGAATTGTTTGTTTTACAAACAAATTCTGTGCGAGTGTTCACTCAATTGTCAAGCAGCGCGTTTTCAAACCAAATGAAAGTGAGAGTTTGTTTTTCGGCGAACAACAACAACAACAACAACAACAACTCCACATGTCAGTCACGCTTGTCTTGCTATTGGCATCGCCATTGACGAGCTGGTGTGAGTGGGCGTGGCAGTGCGAGTGGGCGTGCATTGAAAAGTGATTGCTTTAATTACACTTTTCGGAATTATGTGGCAAATGGGAACTGCTCCATATATGGAAGCTAATTACAATACAATGGCCACTGAAATGTTAATTAATTAATGAAAATTATATTAATACTTTGTTTATATGACATTTGACTATTTTCTGTTCCACATGCTTCGAGAGAAGTCGTCAATATATATATATTTATGTATATTTTTTTCGGCTTCGCTCGACTCGTTTTCGAACCCAATTTTTGCGGATTTTTCAATTTATGCGAGACCAGTTTTTGGGGCCGCTTGGCCAACGACGATTTGCCAATAGACAGCGGGCCAAGCCGACGACGACGATTGAGTGGCAGCATTTGTAGATTTTTTTTTTTTAGCTTTTAAGCTTTTCCTTTTTTTTTGCAGCAGCAGCAAATATTAATTGTTGTACACACACTCAAACACACACACATACATATGGCATATGTATATAGAGAGGGAAAACTAGTTATTGTTGGCAGCGACTTTTACTTGACTGCGCCAAATTGAGGCGTGGCATGTGGCTGCTGTTGCTCGGTGGCGTGTCGTTAGCCATAATGGCAATAATGAAATTCGCCAAAGCAAAGAAATCAGAAACTAAACTAGAGCCCCCTTTTGGCACCCAAGGAAGTAAAAGGCCGCACAGTTATATTATTGTTGTTTTAGTCAAAAAGGAAAAGCAACTGGATAAAAAACAAAATGACGATAAAAAAAAAAAAATAAAAATGGACGCTAAAAAAGCGAAACTGAAACTTGACGAGAATTTATATTCATATTTGTATAGCCATTGTCTTTGACAGGTTTGCCTTCAACTTCGGCTCAGACAGCAGCTAAAGCAGAACCCGTCGACTAGCTAGTCAGCCAGTCAACTAGTCTGACTGTGTGTCTGTCTGTCTGCTCTGTCTGGTTGCTCTGGCTGTCAGACGTTCTCGCAAGCCTTGCTTTAACATTCATTTTTCCGTTCGCTGACTTTCAATACACGTTTTCTTTACATTTTTGTTGTATTCTTTTAGTATTTTTTATTTTTTATTATTATCATAATTTGTTTATTGTTTTAGAGTTTGGCATGCTTTTTGGTATGCATTTGGCCCGTAGGAAATATATGATAATTTGCTTTTGTCTTTATAGTTCTTTGACACACTTATTGATTTAGCTAATCATTCTAAAACACTTTACACTTCACTCACCATGATTTCTATGCAGCTTCGACGCAATTACACTTTATATGTATATATATCCAGTTGATCTGCAATATAGTTGCTGTTACAAAATTTGATTGTTATTATTTATTATGGAATATATGGTCTACACACTACACTGCAGGTAATTCGCGTGCTCTGCTTAGTCACTTATTGAAGCACTGTATTGAAAACACAACTCCTGCCGAAAGGCACTTTTTAATCTTAATTTTTTTTTTCTGGTGCGTACTAACCGTTACTCGTTGCGAACTCGCACGTTGGACTGAAAAACTGAAACTGATTTGTGCGCAGTCGCGCGGCCAACTGCCAAGACAACGGCAACCACAGCAGCAGCAGCAGCAGTAGTAGCAGCAGCAACAACAAGTCGTGGCTCAAATTGAGTGAAGTTGCTTTGGAGCGTGGCCCCCTCTGAGACTGCGATTGAGCCGTCGCTGCGGCTGACGCTGCGAACACGTCCGAGCGCCATATACGAGAAACGGGCAGCACTAAAAAACAACCAAAACAAGCAAAACAAAACAAATAAAAATATAAAACAGTTACACTTGCAGTGTCGCACCCTTAATACTCTTGCAGGCAGATATGTTACACCAACAACTGTCAAAGTCGAACAGAAAAAAATTTCCTAAAAATAAAAAAATATATTAAAAAAAAAAAAAAAATTAAAAATTAAAAAAAATAATAATAATAAAAAAAAAAAATATTTCTACTGGATTCGAAATTCGAGCCCAGTACCACTAAGTGGATTCGAACCCAGAACGTCATGCTTGTAAATAAAAAAAAAATAATAATAAAAAGATTTGACCAGCCGCGGTATCGAACCCAGGACTTCTCGCTCGGTATGCATAAAACGCCTGCATTGAACATTTGCAGCAAATGCATCCCTTTGTGCAGCACAATTCATAGAAAATTCCAGAAACTCTTTGTTAGTGTATCAAAACAACAAATGAACAGTTGTTTCTGTGAGCTGCATGGAAAATTTAGTTTTTTTGCTGCGTTGCTTTTGTGCAGTTCTTTCGCTTTGGCCAGCCAAAGCCGAAAAAAAACACTCAAAAGACTCGAGCGGCAAACTGACCGCTGTTAAGTTACGCTGTTAACTTAACAGCGTTTGCTGTCTGGCAAGGATTGATTGCGCACATACTTATCAGATTTTGTAAATCAAACAAGTTTGGCCATATTAACATACACACACGCACACACACACAAAAATCTGAAGACGCGTCTTCAATATGCAAATTCGAATTATTAAACAAAATATTTCTGGTTAAGCTTATGCATAATAGATGTGCGTATATGCATACATACATACATATATATAAATCAAATTTACACTATAGAAAGCCATGGATTTGCATATATATATACTTATATACATACGTATTTTTTGTGGTTGCAAAAGTCCCATGTGAAGCGAATCAGAGTTGGGTAGTAGCTGAAACGAAAGCGAAAGTCTTTGTAGCCGGCAAACAGCTGTGAGGCTTGACTTTTGACCAGTCTGTCATCAGTTGCGTCCTAACAGGTTCTAATATTTATGCCGCTTGCGATTCCTGTGGAGAGCTTCTCACGCTTTGCATGCCATAAATTTCACTGCCTTTCACTCTAAATCATTTGCGGCACTTAATTGTGTGCATTTCAATGCGTATTGCGTGCCATTTGCAATCAGCTTCGTTACCTCTACTTGTTTTTGCAATTCTGTGCCAGTTTTCAGTTTTCACGTGAAAAGCGAATCAATGCGAAATGGAAATGCAACGCTCTGTTTAGCATCACGGCAAAATTTCACACCAACCATAAAGGCCGGTGCAAGTGCGTATTGCAAACAATAAAAAGTCTATAAGTTTTATATGCACAGCAGCATATAATATAGAGGAATTGGCCCGGCTTTGCGCGAACTTTGCACAGTTTGTTGAAGGCGAGAAGTATAATAACTTTTGAAGAACGCAACTTTATACTTGTACATTAATATATGTATATACATACAAAGATAATGCTGTTTTTAATTAAATTAGGTGTGTCTTTGGGTATTATTTTGTTGTCAGACTAAGTCGAGTTACTACCTTAAATTCATCAAACTTTTCAAACTTCATTTTCAGCAATTGCAAAAATTTTGACCGAGTCTGTTATGAATCATTCCTGAATTTTTAATGTTATCCGATCGTTAACATTTTTACCTGTTTGTATTTATTGCAGATTGCAATTTAGATATTCTTACCCACAATATGGTATCATTGATATGTCTTCTGAATTTCGTGCAGATCTCAGCTGGCTATAGCTATTGCCATTTGAAGCTTCTAAATTGTTCTGTAAAGTTCCACGATGCAAATTAGGCAAGATCAAACTTCAAGAACTGATCTTGATCAACTACATTTACTTCAATTTTATTTTCAGTTTTTTTTTTTCTTGTTTAATGAGTGCATTGACTGGCGGCCATTTTGTGTGTTGTGGCTTTCGAAACCGTTATACCAATTGAATATCAAATCGGTCAAGTTAACCTTCACTACGATTGCGACGGCGACGGCGACCACGACGGCGATGGCGACTGCGACAATGCGGCGTCGAGCAGCACAGCAAGTTCGTGTCTTAAGTCTTTTGTTTTTACACACACAAATTGAAAGTGAAATTTCATTGTTATTACGCTTGTTCGAGTTGTTGATGTTGCTGATGTTGTTGTTGTTATGCTTTTGCTTTTATTTTGGTAATTTATGAAAAAGAAAGGCACTCACTGCCAAAAACAACAACAACAACAACAACAACAACAACAACAGCAATCAGACTTTGTTGATAAGAAACGTGATTTAATTTTTAGTTGAAAATTATGAAAAGCATATGTTGGACAGTTTTCACTTTTCGTTGGTAAGGCAAGGCAATATGCTATGAGGAAGAATTTACATTAATTCTAAAATACAATTTTTTGCTAAATTTAAATAAGTAGGAATTGTATATAAATTTAATTTTTTTCTAAGTCAAGTTTAAGGCACAGCTAAAATACTTTCTATGACTTACAAATTATTTTTAGGGTATCAACTCTTCGATTTCGTCAATCGCTCTTTAGACTCAGCTTCCTTGCATTGTTGAGCAGCCTCACAATAAAGTCGCTTTCGTTGTCAGTTGGCGGCTTGTTCACCCGGTAGTCAATTTCTTATACATTTTTTTTTTGTAGGTTTGTTCGCAACCTCTTGTCAGATTAGATATGGTGCACGCTTTAATTATATTATGATTGATGAGAGGCCAAAAGCATGACGCGGCGCTTTTTATGTCTGCTACCGGATATGTTCTAATGAAATCAAGAGCTTTTTTATGCAGACAACCGAGTCGAGAAATGATGTATATATGTATATTTAGAGGGTCATAGTACGAATAAGACAATCCCACAATAAACACAATGGGTATGATGATCTTTATTTGCGTATATGAATCAAGCGAAGCTCTGAACATTTTATCACTTGAGCAACACGATAATCTAAGTCGTATGTTTAGCATAACTGGGCCAGCTGCATATATCATTAGATACACGTGTATTTCAAGGGAGGAACCCTGTTGAAGTACTCTCACTCTCTGAGTCGGTTCCACAAGCATTTAAACTAAACAAAAATTCACTTTAATATTAAAATTCAAAGAAAACATTTCTAGAACCAGCAACTATAGAGTGAGTGCGAATCGGAGTCCCATGCCACAACTGTAGAGTGCATAGAGTTCGGTGTCTAGTCCTGTTTGTGCTTACTGCTGCTGCTGTTGCATAAGGTAGACGTATCTGATTTGATTGTCTCCGTAGAGGCTGATGGCTCAACAGTCACTTCAACCACTGTGGTCTCAGATCCGGCAGGATTATCAGCCATGTCGTCGTTAAGGATGCAGATCGGCGCCCGCCTATTCATACCATCAGCCACAAGCGAGACTCCACCGCAGGCTCGACATCTGTGGAAATGAGGTTGACTCAAATGATAGGCCTAGAAGTGGGTCAAAGGCGGCTTACTGGACTGCGGGTTGTGGTGGTCCAGGATACATCTTGTTGTACAGGCATATCAATCGATGGGACACATAGAGAGTGGGCAACAGGATCAACGCACTGAACAGCAGGCCCACCCAGAAGCCATTCTAAGAAGAAGAAGCGCAACAAAATCAAATATGAGATATATTTCCGACGACGCTCGTTACACTCACCATGGGATAGACAAGACGACGACAGATCAAGTCGACCCCTGTGTAGTAGATGTAGGCTAGGGGCCTGCACTTGCCGACCTCATTTTCACAATTGTACATAACCCTCTCCATAAACCCGGACACCTCGTCGTCAACGTAAATAGTTAGATTTGTACGCAGATATTGAATATAGCCCTCGGCCCTGGTTCTAATGAACTCCTGGGAGCGCTTTATAGCTTCTTGTAGACCTTGCATTGTGTCGCCAAATGGCAGTCCTTCATATAGTATATCATTATCGATTTCTTTCAGTTTTTCCTTAATGTTTCTCATAAGGGTCATGATCTTGTCCACTAGATGAACATGGTATCGCTCCAGATCATTCGCTGCATTGGTCAAGGAGACTTTGGCTAGATCATAGCGACCCCAATCGCTTTTTAGGCTGGCCTCTAGCGCTCTGATATCCTGGATGACTTTGGGCAATGCAACGGGCGTTATTGCATTACAAAGATTTTTTATAAATATCGAACTATGGTAATCGGATAATTCGCCGTATCCTGCCATCATCAACTGAACGTGCTCCTCTTCCGTGAGGACCACAAATTCCTTGATATCCTCCTTGAAAATGGGTACCTTTGGCGGTGGGTGCTGAGTCAAAACCTCTAGTCGAACTAGTTCATCTATGTTGTAGACGTTGTTCTTGCGGAGCAGCTTAAAGACGGACTCATCGGCCTCGCATGCCTTAATTGCCGTCGACATTCGGAGTGGCACAGTTTCCCTTTCAGCTTGCCTTTTCCTTCTCATATCCTCACTGCGTTTCAATGTACGCTCGTTTCTGTCTATCAGTGCTCTACGTGCTTCCCAATCTCGTTCCCTTTCGATATCCATATTCTTCACGATTTCTGGCAAGAATTGATTGAGATCAATTAGCGGATCCATTTGCTGGAAAAAGGAATTATTCTCCTGATCGCGAAACGGAGCACAGACTCCTTGGTACGTCACCATGCCAAAGATATAGTAAAATAGTCCAACCAGCGATGTAAGCCAGAATACGCTAAATATCATAATAATGGCACTGAAGTAAGGAAGAAAATTGGTGTTAAAAATATTTTAGAGAAATAAACAGTAAGCATGGGAAATGCAGCTGGGGGATTGGTCTTAAAGCCACACAATTTGTATTATTGAGCCCATTGACCAGGAATTATATGTAGAATTACTTACAGTAAGAGGCATAAGGCGCCCGACCTTTTGCTCCAGAATCCATCGCGACCAAACCGCCTTACAGGTGTACAGCATCCAAAGACCAAGGCAACCATCAGCGCAGCGGCTATCTGTAACGGATTAGGGCAACGTGTAGTAGCCGTAGTTTGTTATCCCAATTCAACCTTACGATCGTGAGAATCACGAGCACTATGACATGGATGCCATTGCGCATGCTGCCAAACTTGGCGTCGACATCTTCGAGAGACTTTGTCGATCGGAGAGTGGTGAAGTGGATGCTGTTGATTACCCCATTAATTGATTCGGTCATGACATTCGACTCATCCCTGAACAGAAGCTCTCCAGCCTGCAGATCGGTCAATATAGGCGGTATGATCGGCTCTACGGCTTCGCTGATCTGCGCTCCCAAAACTTGAACTCTCTCGATTCCCTTGGTGGGTAT
Organism: Drosophila arizonae; assembly: GCF_054131065.1. Taxonomy (NCBI): domain Eukaryota; kingdom Metazoa; phylum Arthropoda; class Insecta; order Diptera; family Drosophilidae; genus Drosophila; species Drosophila arizonae. The sequence continues at coordinate 3,542,155 of NC_142924.1, read as the reverse complement.
TTCAGGTAAGCCTGTGTTAATCATATTTTCGACTGCAGTCACATAGTTGCTTACGTCCGGCAGCTGTCAGAGAGGAGAATATTTACAATATCATGAAGATCTTCGAAATGCAAATGCTTTCTTCTGCCTGTTTGATTTTAATTTTCAATGGATTCAGTGAAATTGAACTTACATCATCCAAATGCAGACAGGATGACGTATCCAGCATCTCGATTTCAGTTGTCTTCAAAAACTGCAAGCAACTGCGACTCGCACATAGAGTTGTACAGGCGTAAGTAATATCACGCTTGGCAGCACGAACGCCTAGCATACAATTAAATATCTATATAGCTTATATATAAATACACGCATATGTAATTTACCATCTCGCAATTGTGCATTATAGAACAGTAATTCGTCCTGCCAGAATTTGACAGCCTTGAAGTCAATTAGAGCCTTATTCAGTTTGCTCAAGATGAGCTCCAGGTCGAACAACATATTAGCCTGAGAAATATCCATGAGATCCAGAAACATGTGAGTGTGAGCATCTGAACGAAAAGTTAAATAAGATATCTCAGATAAAGTCTATAGACTGTAGAGTTTAAGATTTCAATAGCATTAAATTTATTTTCTACAGTTCTTACTTTTTAGAACATCATTCAGATGTGTCTGCATCTCCTGGTAGTTCTTGACGAGCAAATGATGAATATGCTGCGAGCAATCCTTTAGGAACCGGCACGTATCCTCGCTGCCGCGGCGCATTGTCTTCTGCGTATACTCGAAGCCGCGTTCCAAAGAGTTGTTCGCCGAATAAGCGAACAGCAAACCCAAACTGAGAAAGGACAACACTTGTAAGAGACCGCTAAGAGTATCTTTGCTTAAGAGTAAAACCTACAAAAGACCCAGCAGCAGAAAAGCGAGCAAAATGCCGTAGCCCAATCGCCAGCGATTATCCGACTGCAAATCGCAGGTGGGGCAGCCCCGAGCGCAGCGCTGCCAACCAAAGAAGCAGCAATAGCAAACGCTGCCAGGAGGATATATATATATATAAACACAATATATTGTCCTTTTCTATATGTATGCATACTTACCCTACGCAGGGCATTACTATAATGAGTATTATCAGAAATATCACCCAGAGCAGCGATAGCCAATATTCAGCCAGAAGATCCTTCCACTGATTTTCCTCTACCTTTGGACCCATTACCAGCGAGTCGCTCTTGACCACAATATAGCCTAAACTCGGTAAATCGAACCAGAAATTATATAAAAAAGTAAAGTTAGATGTGTATCATATTACCAGGCGGTATGGATCTATTGAACGCAGTCAAATTAATTAGAGACATGCTGAAGTCATCCAGCAGGTGTGTGATTGGAGTTGAGGGATCGCTATCTCTGGTATATGTAATATTCGTCTCGTATTTCGAATATACAGTGGAGGGAAAGTGCGATTGTCCCATATGCTCGTGTGTGCTATGTCGCTCCTCGTCCCACTTCTTTATTTTTGGTGTTACTGCGGCGACTATGAACATACAGCTAAGTCCACATATTGCCCAAAATTGTATGTTCAATCGTCTCATCTTGCAGTGACTCATATGTTTCGATATATGTATATAGTCGTTTGCCATAGTATTACGAGTTTTTGGAATATATAGGTATTTCTAGGTAACAATAGTTCTTCTCCGCGATTTTATCTCAACTTCATGTGAACCAATGAATATTCTTCTCATTTATACTTACGCACGTTTACTTTGATATCTATAATAAGGAGATTTTATGGGCTTTAAAATTGAAAGATGGTATTCGAGGATCAGATTGAGTTAGTTATTCAAGCATTAGAAACGGCTGATTAAGTTTAGTTTCGCTTGGAATAAAACTAATATAATTGATATTTATGAGTAAAAAATATATATATGACTTGCAAATCAAAGTTCATAAACCTGAACTACTGGGTGTTGGCATTTTTATGACCCCTAGAAGTATGCTTTGGAATTTCAGCGAATATCATCAAATCGATCTATCCACAGGCCAGTTCAGATGCAGCTCTATTGTTGAAAGCTCAAGGTTTTACATAGATCTTACTTACCGGCAATAGTACGGATGTTACTAATTGTAAACTATATAAAGAGCAGTCGTTACTGCTGGACTCCACTGATATTTCAAAACTGACTTTCATTTGGATAATTTTGCTGTGACAATTGAGGCACAGGTTGCCAAAGAGAATCGAAGAGACGATAGTTATGTAATTTATATTTTAATATATATTTTCACAGTAATTGTTTTTTGTTTTTTATTTTTGTTGTAGCATTTAAAACTTTGATTCCATACTATTGGCTTATTGTAAAACACTAAAAAATGACATAGGCAGACAAATTCATGAGATGTACGTAAATAATAGAAAGAGAATAATTACATACATTCATAAATACTTCTTGGTTTTTCATTTTCATTTTCATTTCTTATTTTTGCTTAACTAAAATACATATTTAATACGTGTGTGTGTGTCTGTATGTTTATGTGTGTGTGTGCAACTTTTTATAATATAATTTTGTATATTATCATTATAATTATAATTTGTATTATTTGGCTACTTGCAGTTTGCCCCGAATTTGATTAATAATTAAAAACATTTTTGTTTTCTGTAGAGTTGAAACATTTGCTTAGTCAACTACACGACAATTCAAAGTACGTACATATTATATAAAGGTTCGGTTTTGCTTAAGGAAGTCGGGTATATTAGTTTCAAACACTCGTAATTCAAATGCATTGAGAAAAAACTTTAGCCGAGAGCAAATTCTGTTTCTGTTTTTCCGTTATTTTATTTTTGCCTGCTCAGCTTCGATCTGTTCCACTAACTTAAAATGGCAGTTTTTGATTTTAAATATACACTAACCGTATATATATACATATATATATATATAACTGGCTGTTGCATAACATTTTCTTTCTTTCTTTTTTTGCTTGTATATTGATTATATTGTGCATTTATGAGATACTGTCAAGGGAGATTCCTTGCTCAAAGCTGTGTGAGAATTTTTCAGTTATTCTCTTTCAAGTGTTGTTGGGATATTTATGGTCTTCATGTTGTTGTTGTTCTGTTTGTTCTAAACATTAAACTTATTAAATGCTTTAGCTGTGCATATACATCAATCGTTTATCAACCCAATGCATTGCTTTTATTCCATCAAACTTTTCGCGCTCGCTTTTCATTTGGCAACATTTTTAATGTGTAAAATTTTAAACAATATATTTATATATATATAGGGGACTATGTGAATTATGTTTGTCTCGATCCGTGCTTATAATCTAATCTTTACTAATTCCGCGCCAACTACAACTCACATTCCACGCGCTGGCAGATCGTCTGATACAGTTCGAAAGAAACGCATATATATATATATATATATTTGTATATATATAAGATATTAACTCACTTGTGATGCTACAAATTACATAACTCTAAATAAAAAACTAACTTCTCAACTAAAATTACAGTCTCAGTAAAATTGGGTTGTTGTTTTTGTTGTCAAAATGAAATTCATGCGTCATTCATGCCATCGACTCCAATCCACTCCACTCCACTCCACTCCACTCGACTTCATTTCACTCCACTTCTCTTCTATTAAAGCCATCCCAACAAAGTTCTTGAATGAATTCATCCGGTCTCTAATCCTGATCAGAGGCACCCGGATAATAATACGGCGGTGGTCGCTCGTATTCGGATGATGGTGGTGCCACGGGTGGATTGTGATAGCGCGGCGGTTCGTGGTCCCAATGTCTGTGAAGCAAAGAAATGAGAATAGGTTAAAGATCGAAACATTTCACTCTCAGCACAACACAAAAAGTAACAAAACCAAAGAAGAAACAACAACTGCATTAAGAGCTTGGTTTAGTTTGTGTTTTTGTTGAACAGCCGCAGTTAGTTGCATTCGAAGTTGGGCAATGGAGTCAGACATATAAATATATGCATATATGTATACATATATTAACTAGGCAGCAAATTGTGTAATGAGTTTGGATATGAAGCAAATGAGAGGTTTTCCAGTTAATGCTCATCAGACTGGCCATGGATACATAAATATATATATACAGTAAAGCTTCTCTATCACGGCTTACAAGGTTATTTTAACAATTACAATTTAAATGTTTACTATTATTTATATTAATATATGTAAATAAAAATGTTAATTAAAAAAAGGTATTGATCATTTTAAAATTTAAATAAATCATATATGATGAACTCTAGCTAATTCCTCTGGGGATCAGATAGGCTATACTGTATATACAACAATTGACATATGTATATGAATTGCAAACAATAGCAACACACATACGCTAACACACACACACACACATACACATTGCATGTTGTGGGCAGTCACATAAGCAAATAATATATACTATGTACAGAAACCAAACCATTTGCAATTCGAGTCATGCCTAAAAGAAACCATCTGTCGCCAGTGCTCTGGGCCTTGTATCAAGGGCCACGACTTTAGCGCTAAATAAAATGAAACCAAAAAGTAGCAATTAAATTTAGCCGGCCATTTAGATGATATAGATATGTAGATATATGTATATATGTAATTAGCCACTGTATAAATGCAGTTAATATGTGTGTTAATTGAACCATCTGGTAGCTTTGTGTCTAAATATATCTTTGTATCTCTGTTTCTTTATATCTCTGTACTTCAATATCCATTGAGAGGCAGCGCTTGTTGTTGTTGTTGTTGTTGTTTGTGTTTTGCTTTCTGTCTGATTGACTTACGTGGGTGCCACATCGTTATAGCGCATATTGCTGCTGCCAGCAGCTCCGTCAACACCACCGCCACCACCGCCGCCATTGGAGCGTGCCCCACGCGACACACTCGGAGATGCTTCCTCATAGTATTCCTGCTGTTCGCGTCTTCGGTCGTAGGCCTTGCGTCGCTTCTTTGGCACACTGAAATCAAAAACAGAAAGGAGCAGCAGAAGAGAGCATGAAGTGAGTGTGTTGACTGTGGAGCTGCTGCTTCTGATTAATTCTCTTACTTGGCCAGTGGCACATGTTCGCGATCGCGCTCGCTATAGGCATCATACAGATAGTCGCTGCTGCGATAGTGCAATAAGTGTGTGACATGGCAAGGCATGGCATGGCATGGCATGGCATGGCATAGCATTGGTTAGCAATGGAATGAGAATGAAAGTAAATTGTTAACTATATCCGATTAGAGCGTGCAAACAAACACAAGTGTGATTTCGATTATGTTGAGGCCAAGCGAAACGAGCGTAACAAAATTTGTCTCTCATTTGCCCAACGACAAAACATGCGAATAGGTCCGAACATAGCAAGGGTAATTTACGCCACTTACCCGCCCTCGACTACGGCTACGGGTGGCGCCGAATACGGATCAATCTTCTTGTAGAGGCACAGCAAGCGATGGGCCACAAGGAGTACGGGCGGGAAGAGCACGGCACACAGCAGCACGCCCACCCAGAAACCATTCTAAAGGAGAAATCGAAATTATTGATTCAATAGACATACAGTTATAGTTATAGTTATGCAACTCACCATTGGATCGACTAGACGATGACAAATCAGATCCACACTTCGATCATAAACCTTGGCTAGGGGCGCGCATTTGCCAACATTTGCATGGCTTTTCTCTACCACCATTTCCATATAATGTACGACCTGCTCCTTGATATAGCTAGTGAGATTTTCACGCAGTCCACTGACATATTCCTGGCCATGATCTCTAAGGAAGATCTCGGAGCGCTCCGTTGATTCGTGCAGTTGTTTGATGGATTCGCCAAATGCATTTCCGTTATACAATATCAATTCGTCAATCCTTAATAGTTTCTCGGTCATTTTGCTAATTATTGTTTTGATTTTCTCAACAAATTCGTCGTGATATCTCTGCAGGTTGTAGGCCTCATTGTACAGCGATGTTCTGGCCCAGTCATAAATGCCCCACTGAGTCCAAAGGCTGGTGCGGAACTCCTTCAGCTGATTGGCAATGGTGGGCAGATCGACAGGCGTTAACTGATTGCACATATGCTCCGTGAACACCTTGCTGTGATAGCTGGACAGATTGCTGTTGCGCAGCAGCTCGAGATCTCGTTTGTCCTTCTCCGTAAGTATTGTGAAGTTATCTAAATTGGCCAATAAAATTGGCACTGACGGCGTATCGCTAATCACTTTTACGCGGACCAGATTATCAATGTCATATAAATCGTTATCTTGCAGAAGCTTAAAAATGGAGTGATCAGCCTGGCAGGCCTTGATGACGTTCGAAATGCGTAGGGGCTTCGTCGACTTGTGCTCGCTCTTTGGCAAACTACGATTGAGATCTATAAGTGAGTTGAGCTGACGGAACAGGGCATTCGATTCCTGATCTCTGAGCGGAGCACAAGCGCCCTGATAGCTAACGACGCCCAGGACAAAGTATGTTAGGCCAACCATAACGATTACTGAGAAGACGCAGAATATCAATAGCATGGCACTGAAAACCGCAATTATTATTGATTAATATTGATTATCATATTTAATGTATTTCAAGTACTCACAGTAGCAGACAAGAGGCACCTGTACCCTTGCTGCAGCAATCATCGCGATAGCCACGACGACGGCGTCCACAGCAGCCGCAAATAAGAGCAATTATCAGAAATAGGAGAATCTGCAACAGATTATCGGATGAGTATTGATATATAGCAAGGCTTCACTTCAGACTTACAATCAACAACACAAAGCAAACAATCACATTGATAATGCTTCGGTCGGCCCCAAATGTATCGTATACATCATCAAAGGTCTTGGTCACCTCGACAGTATTGGAATGTATGCTGCCTATGGCCGAATCGATTATGTTGCGTACGTTTGTTGCCTGGTTGCGGAATTGTTCCTGTCCGTTGTGTATGTCACGAAGTATCGGTGGTATAAGTGGGTCGATGCCAGACTTGATGCGCTTGCCCACATGCTGCAAGCGATCTATAACTTCTTTGGCTGTTTTGCCACTGTTTTTGGCTATTATCAATTCCATGGCCTTCGAGTATTGAGACGTGTCCGGCAGCTGCAAGAATTGAGGATTTGATTAGCATTCAGTCTTTGCATAAAATATCAATTTATTACCTCTTCATACTGCAAACACTTTGAGCTGTCAAGGAATTCAATCTCCGTCTTTTTCAAAAAGTGGAGACATTCCCGATTGCCGCACAGCACGGCACAGGCGTAGTTAACATCTCGTTTAACGCCACGCAGACCTAAAAAACAAAATAGATTTACAGTTGAATCCGTAAAGACTTTATGGATAAGTAATGGCTACCATCTCTTAGCTGTGTGCCATAGAATCGCAAATCCTTTTCCAATTTATCCACTTCTTGTATCAACTTGTGTGCCTCTTCCATGTTCTCTAATATGCGCTTCAAATCATAAACCGCATTCGCCTCAGAGGCGTCCATTAGATCCAGGAATATGTGAGTGTGAGCATCTAAGAATAGTTGGAATATAAGTTGACCTCGAATATGTATTAGACTATATACACTTACTTGTTAGCATGTCGCTCAGATGTTTGTCCATTTCTCCATAGTTATTTACAAGCAGATGATTGATATGATCCGAGACATCTTTGAGATAGGTGCTCGTATCCTGGCTGCCGCGCCGTATTGTGTTTGTGGTCTCCTCTAAGCCACGATCGAGCAACCGATTGGTGGCAAAAGCTATAATGACGCCAAAGCTGCAATAGAATTGGGATCTTTGTTTAACAAATTGCTGATATATAGGCAAGGATTTGCTTTACAGTATTCCAATGATTAGTAGTAGCAGCAACAGTCCACAGCAGCAGCGCCTGCGAGCATCCTTTTGGCTGTCGCACGGTGGGCAACCCTCCTTGCAGCGACGACAGCAGCAGAAGCAGCAATAGCAGACGCTGTAATATATAGGGATAAGTTAGCACAATACACTTATGTGTGTGCAGTCAACATACGCTACGATAGGCATTATGGCAGCCAAGAATGCCAGAATGGCAACACAGAGGATCACTATCCAGTATTGCATAAAAAGCTCCCGCCAATCAATGTCTTCGACCTTCGGTCCCAGGGCCAAGGTGTTTTCGCCCTTGATAACAATGTAACCTAGAGGGAAATACGAGTTATTCAATTGTTATCTTTACAGATTTGACTTCATTACTCACCAGGCGGCACCGCGGCCTCATCCGGTAAGATAATATCGAACAAGTAGCGTGTGAAATTGTAAACGGGATCCATTGCTTTTGTTGAGAATTTCGGATCTTTGGTATAGTTGGCCTTTGATTTGTATTCAGTGAACTCAGCCGTGGCAAAGTGTAGCTGTCCGCTCTTCTCGTGGGCTGTCGCTACATGCCACGGCCCCTTCGCAGCGTCTACCTCGCCAGCTGCATGAGTGGGGCTGAAGGCAAAGCCAAACATGATCAGGCTGAGACTGCATATTGCCAAGGTAATTTGCTTTGTGGACTTTAACATCTGCTTTTCGACTGGCGCTGGAGCTGGAGCTGGAATTGGAGCTTTGGCCATGCTGTAGCCGTCCGTCCGTATCAGTGTCTACACTAAAAATGTTGCTTAAATGCTGCTCCTAACACGCTTGGCTCCTGCTTTGGCTGTTCCACTTGCCATCCATTTCATGCGTCAGCGCGACAACTGCAAGCAGAAACCACAAATGAATAAGAACGATTAAAATAAACGTCTTTCAGAATGGTGCCACACACACTCCCTAATACGATTTTAGCATGTCTTGACCTTATTTATGTGTATCTTAATGCGTGGCAGGGCAGTAAAATACGAATGCATATATATCATTCGCGCTGTGGGTGTGTCGCAAAAAATGTGGCATTCCTATTGCTTAAGGCAACGCCAGCACAAATGCTCAAATGCTCAAATGATATCCTCTGCTCATTCTCCCTATGACGAGCATTCCCCCTTACTTGACATCAATTAAAGCCAATAAAAAACTGAAGCGCATGACAATCAGCAGCAGGGCAGTGCCACAATATTTACTGGCAACTTAGTTACTTAGCCTGTGCGTGCAACGAAGAATGCAAGTTGCACGAGATGTACTAAACAATATTAAAATATGCGGAACAAAAGGAAATTATAAATAATAAATAAAAACAAGAATACAACTCGACCGGGAACTCGAGCGCACACTGTATTCACTAGGAGAGAACTGCCTAAAAAAATTAAATTAAAAAAAAAAAAAAAAAAAATTACATGCCCCGGGTGAGGCTCGAACTCACGACCTTAAGATTATGAGACTTACGCGCTGCCTACTGCGCCACCGAGGCTATGTCCCTATCAACGCCAAACGTGCAATTGTACTGTAGCTGCTCGTTCTGCTTAGGTAACTCACTAATCAAATTCTGAGTCAGAACAACATTTCAGCAGAAATAATAATAAAAATAAATAAATAAAAATAAGATTTGTAAACAACAATAAAATCTAAATTAGACTATTAACAAAGATTTTTGTGTTTATACTAATTGTGAAATATATGAATCTTGTTTTTCATTTTTCGTTTATCAATTGCGTAGCTTCAGCTTTATCGTAGTGTAATAAAAAACAACCAAGTACTGAGTGAGCAAGTGCGTTTGTCTCGCTGCTTTCTTGATATGTGCGTGCATAGAGAAAAGGAAAGGCTGAAAGTTGAATGAACCTCGAGAACAGAACTGCTTGCTGTATCGAATGTCTCACTGAATGGACACTGGGCATAAAGGAAGGGCAAAGCGAGGCAAGTGAAATGGAGAAGGTGGTGCAGGTTGCTGGTTGCTGTTTGCTGGGCTTGTGGTTCACCATTCTTGAACCACTAAGGGTCGTTCGTTTGCTTTAACGGCTTTTCCTTGGCCTGTCGTGTCGCACACACACACACACACATACACACTTTTTAGAGCCTTATCTTTAGTCTGTGTATTTTTTATGTGCAGTTTTTACTACTGTTTGCTTTTTGCAATCATTGATGCTCCACTTGGCAGTTTTTCGCATTACTTCAAGTGTCGCATTAGTTAACAGCTAGTTAATTGACGTGTCTAACACGGCGTAAATGGGTTGTAAACTATGTAGCTGAACATCTAAACGAGTAGACTATGAAAAAAGTATCTTTTATCGTTTTTATCTTGACGCAAAGGTTGCTTATTCGTTAGTCATCTATATATGTGTATATACCTGTATGTATATATTTCGTATGTATATATGCATTTCGAATGCTCTGCTCTGCAAAATTCTGTATACCCACGCCTACTCAGCGCGTCGAGCTCAGCACTCAGCATTCGAACGGCCTTGACATAAGCTGAAAACAAAAAGCTGGAAGTGAGTCGCATAGCAATTGCTGCTGCTGCTGCTGCTGCTGCTCTGTTTTTGCTGCTTGGACGGGGTCAAAGGGGCGGAGGTCAAAGCTATTATCAAACGCACAACATAAACGATTTCTGCTTCGCCCAACATCAAAACAAAACACAACACAACACAACACAACAGCATCGTTTGCAGAGCCGTTAATAATAAGCACATGCGCAGAGCACAGCAGCTGTCGAAGCCCCGATTTTCAGGGCGGCTTCTGCAACAGCCATAACTCTGTCAAATTTACATTGAATAAATATAGCTCTCTGTTAATTTTTATGTTACTTTCCATGTTTATTTCAACATTTACAATCAATATGCAGTGGAATATGCCTGATTTTATTTTCCATAAATAATAAAGTTATGTGGGCGACTAACTCTAAGAGAAAATGTGGCTGAACATCTCAAGTCTGTTTTTGGTAGAGCAATAAATGTTGAGCATAAAGACTGTGCCTTTCGCTCTTTATCTTGGCTTTACTCCTAATCATGTTTGTTCTCCTTTCACTTTTTACCGCTCCTCTTCTCCCTCTACCTAATACTTCTCTATTTGCCGCTGCTCCAGTTGCTTTTCCTCAAAGCACTTGTAACACTTATAATCAAGCTTTTCTATATGCTTCTCCGAGTGTCATCGACATCAAGTCATTTGATTCCCTAGCTCCACTCTTCTTCTGCTTCTCCACTTGGCCGTCTTTCTTCAAGTACTTTCACTAATCCCACTTCTATACCCTTTACTGCACTTCTTTTCTCTCTCCTCTCTCAGCATCCTATGCCTTCCACTTCGACACAAACAATAAATCAGCATCCTAGCACTTATCTCTCCTACATTTCCTACAAGAACCGTATTGTAGAGCTATATTCAAGCAAGTTTGTTTTTATTTACGTAGGTTTCTAGTCTTCAAAGTTTAAGCTATTTGATTTTTTTTTAAATATACAAATAGAAATATGCTTGGAGCTTAATCAACAAAAATATAAATAAATTACTGAAATATAAAAGATATTCTCAATTAGTTCCCGATTTTAATATATACTTGGACTATTTTTAATTTTCGGGCATATTCCGTTCAGTGAAAAGGCAGAAAAGCAAAGCGAATAGCCGATCGACCCACTTCTTGAGTTCGAGTCTAGTTTATCTAGCAGATCCAAGTCTAACAGGTTTTTACCTTTCGCTTAAGCAACACTGCTCCGAGTATTTATAAGTAGATACCACTTAATATTTAAAGGAAAGTGTTTGTGCACACTTTTGCTATTTCTTTATTTATGGAGCTGTTGAACTGGAGCAATGGACGCAATACAAAAACTTAGAGATAACCCATTGGCTCAACGATGATAATGTCGGGTATATATATATGTATATATTGTTTAAAAGCATTTTCGAGCGTAGCAGACGAATTGTTTATCACCGTAAATTATGGAATTCCTAAGAAGCACATTTTTTAATTGAATAACTGTCGGTAGGTCGAGTTTGTTTACCAATACAAAAACAACATTAAATAAGAAATATTATATCAGCGTATTGGCCTTGTGTTGAAATACTTATATACATATATGCATAAAATGTATAGTCTATTACTCTTTTAATTAAATAAAGCTGCGAACAGCAAAATAAGCTTGATGGAATTGCTCAATCATATAAAGATGTAAACCTATTTAGTCATTAAGATCTACAATATATGTGGGCTCATATGAACGAAACATTCTATTGAAGTATTGGGTAATTCAGTAGTTTTTTTTTGAACGACATGATCGATTAGCTAATTGGCGGTGAACGACACACTTAAATAATTGACAAATACGAATAGATTATACTATATAGCGCCTACTAACTACACAGCTAAATAAACTAGGAACTAATGGGAATTACGCATTTCTTATTAAGCAAAACATCAACATTAAACTCCTATTGTCAAAGATCCACTTATATACACACTTAAGGCTCGAATCATGTTACCTCATGGTATATAATTCTAGGGTATAGTATGGCAAATATGCATAGCCACGATGCAAATCCATGGCTTAGTCTGCTTTTCCAGCCAGTGTAACTGATACTTCCTGTCTGCTTTTCATCTCTTTCTGCTTAACTCTCTCTTTATCTCTCTCTCTCCCTCACACACACACTTTATCAAGCTGCGCGCGTGAGCATAATTGTAATTTACATTCATATACGTTCATTGTTTGCTGTTTGGCTCGCTCGCACGCTCGCACTTAATTTCAATTGAAAATGATTCTTTCTGTCAGCTTTTGATTAGCCAACGAAAATTTGGTGTTTGTTTGCTATCGCAGCCCCAGCTGGTGAGTCAGATGGCCGGTAAACCAGTTTTCATTGGCCAACGACTATACCGGTTCTTCAAATATATAAATATATTTATATACAAACATATATATGTATTGTATATCAGCTCATCAAATGACAGCCGGCCAGATTTCTTTCTAGCTAACAGCGCAAGACGAAGTTTCCGCCCAGCCAGCAGCTCAGTTTTCCACTTCTTTATACATTTGTTTCTGTTTTTGTTTTATGTATATATATTATATAAACAAATAAAAAATAAAAACACACATTTTCAGCTGCTATTTCATACTCCATAACATTTGTTTAGCTGTTACCCACTATGCGTGTTTGTCTATGAGAATATCCATTTCATATTGAAGTTTCCAGATTTATGCTAACATATATATATATATATTTATATACACATATATAGAGTTAATGGGGTCGAGAGAGCGAGAGAGGAAAAATGAGATAACACGAGCTTGTAACCTACTTGTAAACTTCGAGCAACCTGCCTGTAACTAGCTCATTGATTTACAAAAATTTGAGTTAACGAAAACTTCTGCTGACCTAAATATTTATATTTTCTTCTAAGTTGAACCTGCATACTACCACCATTTGCCACCTGCTTGCAAGCTACTTGCAATAATCCCATTGCATTATGTAGATAAAGCACGGCCAACAACAACTTTTGTTGACCTCAATAAGTTCGATTCGCACTTCTTAGGTGCAAGCCGCTTTCACTCAAAATAAAGGCGCTGTCTGTATATTTTTGGACGCGTGCGTGTTTGCTTTGCAATATTTGCAAATATTTGACATTAGAGTTGGGAATTATAGTTCAACATCGCGGATGTCGCATTCATAACACTGTGAGTAGAGCGTTGGCACACAAACCAATAGGTCCCGGGCTCACATCCCACTTACTAAATTTAAAATATTGTTCCAAAAGTAAATGTTTTTCCTTTTTTTATAGGTTTTATTGCTTTGAAACTTTCAATGGGAAGAGTATTCAATTTAGTGTTGTGTTTTTCGATATGCTTTCAAACTTCATTTGTCATGCAAGTCTGCCGAAAAACAGAGTCGAACATGTACATATATGAAAGAGTGTGCGTTTGTGTGCGAGTGTATGCCTATGCCGGCGTCGCTTGCTATAAATACATACAGTGGCTCCAACGCCAAATCGGACAAGACTATTTATTTATTTCAATAAGTATTTTCTTTAGCAGTAAGTTAAATTTTTACCGTTTTCACATTTTTTCTCAACTCTATTATGTATTAGCCCCCTAAAACAAAAAAAAAAATTTTTAATTTCAAATGGCAACATTTTTTTTATTTTAAAAAACTAACAACAAGTCCGATTTTGAGCTTCAACGCCAAATCGGACAAAAGAAAACTTTAATAAAAAATAAGAGAAAAACTTAATATTTAATATTTTGTTGCAAAACCTTTGTTTGCGACAACAGCCTGCAAGCGATTGGGAACTGATTTGACCAACTTTTTGCAGATCTCTGGCTCTATGGAGTCCCAAGCTGCAAGTAATCCCATTTTCAATTGGTCCAGATTGTTATACCGGTTTTGGTAAACTTTCCTCGCCAAAATTTCCCACAGATTTTCTATTACGTTTATATCCGGGCTCTGGGCAGGCGTTTGGATCAATTTGGGACAATTATGGATTAGCCAGAGCCTAGCTAGCATTGAAGTGTGCTTGGGGTCGTTGTCTTGATAGAAAGCAAAGTCTTCAAGTATCCCCAATTTCTCCGCACTCTGCTTAACATTTTTTTTCAAAATATCAAGGTAGCCAAATTTATCGAGTATGCCATCGATAAAGTGCAAATGGCCAACTCCCGCACTCGACATACAGCCCCAAACCATGACTGAACCTCCTCCATGCTTAACAGTGCCTATTGTGTTCTTGGGCTCAAACTCAGTATTTGGTTTACGCCACACATACACCTTACCATCGGACCCATGCAAATTAAATTTACTTTCATCAGTAAACAACACCTTTAAATAAGATAATTAGCAAAAAAAGAAAGGTATTTAATATGATATACAACCAACTAACATGATTCCAAAAGTCATCCGTTTTTAGCAAGTACTCTTTCGCGAATTTTACCCTAAACGCTTTGTTCTTAGGGCTAATATAAGGCTTTTTTTGGGCAACTCGGCCATGCAAATCATACCGATGCAAAGTATTGCGCACTGTGTTATCACACACATCCTTTCCAAAGTTTGTTTTTAATGACATCCTTAGTTCCTTTGCGGTTTTAAAGGGATCAACCTTAATTTCCCTTATAATCGACCGCTCCTCCCTTGAGTTTAATCGCTTTCTTTTTCCCTCCTGGCTTTTGTTAATCAATCTTCCATCTTCCCGAAACCTTTTATGATATCATGGACGGTAGATTTGCTTCTTCCGACCAGCTCTGCTATTTCTCTAACAGTTTTGCCATCAAAATGCAGTTTTAATATTATTTGGCGTGCCTCAACACCAGTTTGCTTCCCACGTGGAGCCATTTCGCAAAAATAATTTGTGTTACTGTACGCCTATGAGCTTGAGAACATAACGAAACGCAATAAGCAAAACAAAAACGAAAATCTCCGCCAAATAACGGATATTTTTCTTGCAGTTTTCTTTTGTCCGATTTGGCGTTGAAGCTCAAAATCGGACTTGTTGTTAGTTTTTTAAAATAAAAAAAATGTTGCCATTTGAAATTAAAAAATTTTTTTTTGTTTTAGGGGGCTAATACATAATAGTACATGCGCATAGGCCACTTGATTGGAGCTCCGGCCTCAGCTAGAGCACCTATATAGAGGCTGCATATATACATATGTATGTATAGTATGCTTGTACATGGGAATATAGGTAATGGCATTAACATGCATATATACGTATACAGCATATGTTTGCATATGTATGTGTGTGCACGCGTTTTACACAGGTCAGGGATGTATCTGTATCTGTATCTGCGCAAATGCTGTGTATCAAAAGCTCTCACGCAATTTTAAAATCAGATATTGTTTTTCAACTGCGCTTTTCTATGTTTTTCTCTTCGTCTTAGTCGACCCTTTCTTAAAGCAAATTTACGGTACACATGTACTGGATAGAAATTTTTTTTGCTTGTTGCTTTTGGGTCGTGCTGCTGACTTGACGCTGCAAAACAAAGCAGAATAAAAGAGATAAAGGAGACCGTCGCATTGCGCTGCCTTCACCTCGGCCGCACACCCGACCTCTCGCTCGCACACGCAGCCGTACCTCGAGCAATTGAAATAAACAAGCTGAATCAGACAATAATAATAGTAACGGTTATTTTTTATGTGCCTTTGTCCCAGCTTCTTTGCCATACACATGCATACACACATACATACATACGTATTATCTTTTTGGTCGACGGCGACTTCCAAATCCAATTAGTCATTAATGTCAAGCAAAGCAGACACACACGCACATGCACAAAGCCAAGAACGTTTCACGTTTGCGCGTGTGAGTGTGTGCGTGCTTGGGGGTCTGCCACTGCCACTGAAATACAACAACACTTTGTGGTCAACAATCACACGCGAGACACAACTGCAACTCCAAGTGCAACTGTGCAGTAGCTGTTTGAACGTTGTACAACACTTATTAGCTTGGAAATTTTTAATAAAGGGAATGATGAATAAACTTTTGAAGCAAATAATCACCGTTACTTTTTTCACACATGATTTTCCATTTGTTGTACACATTTAAACATTTATACTTTTTATATATGTACATACATGCTAACACACTTGTCCCCGCCCTTTCTTTGTCTGCTGCATCGCAGCTTCCAATGGCCTGCGACCCCGTATTCTAATTGGAATTGCAGCTGTGCGTGGGTCAACTGTGTATATATGTTTGTATGTATGCACAAAGCATGTAAGGGAATATACCAAATTTTGGCTGGAATGTTTTGAAATTTCAAAATTGCACGTGACGAAAAATTAACAATAATTTCGAAATAGCGAATCCAATAAAACCGAATGATTTACAATTATAAAAACTATTCTAGACTTTTCATTGAAAATTTGAAAATTTCGATAATTCTTTTGCTTCAAGTATATTTCATTCAATTGGCAATCGTGTTTTTCATACTACACACATATATGCATAAATGCATATATAGCATGTGCATATACATATGTATGAATGTGTGTGTATCTATTGCAACGCCCGCTGCTGCTGGGCTGCTGCTGCTACCATCACAACATTCTTTTCTTTGTTTTCACAGCGCACAGCAAACGAATTTGGTGGTGGGTCTCGGTTCATGAGTTCACAACACTTTACACTTTTCATAATATAAAAAGGAAATGAGTTTAATTCAGGATTTCATTGTGTTCACTGGATAAATCACCTTTTTTTTATTAAACCAACGACAATTTTCGCAATTTCTAGTAGAACGTAGACGGCGCCGAACGTCCGTCTCGACGCGCGTATCCCACGACAACTACTAGAGATGATGAATTGTCAAAATCAGCAACAACTTATCGATTATCGTTATACCTTAAATATCGATACAACAAGTACATCGTTTGTACGATAGTTTGATATGTATTGTAACGACTCTCACCTTTTCAAATTTTGAAGTAATCGAAAGATTAGAACTTATATTAAATAAAACACTCATATCTGCTATATTTATTTTGAGTAAAGTCCATACATTCGAGTAATTCTTAACCAGTTGATTTTAAAAATATTGACTAAGGTATTGAAGCCATTATATCGCAAATAAGTACTTCACTTACTATCCAATTCTCTTGCTATATTTCCATACCGATAGCACACTAGTAACGATGCTGCGATAGTTCGGTTACGTTGTGTTGCGTTTCGTTCTAAATTTGATTTTTAACGAAACTTTGGCGCTGAGTTTGAATACTAACGTTTAGACATTATTAGTCCTTCTTCTTTTGCTTAGTGGCAGCAAAGGGAGGATCATTATAATCTTGCATATTATCGAGAATAGCTATCCGGGTGTTAGCGTAATATCCACCTGGGGCACGAACAATGCAGGCAGGACAATGTCTATCACGAAAAGAAAATGTCAAGTTGGGAAAAGTTATTAGTGCGGATAACGATTGTAGGTATTACATACCCAACAAAAGTAGCTGCAGTTGGAGGGGTATATATTTTGTATAGGCATATTAGGCGATGCAGAATAAACAATAGAGGTAGGAGTATTAAAGCAGCGGACAACACACCAACCCAAAAGCCATTCTGAAACAAATAGAAAAAAAATGAATGATTATTATTTCATATATATAGAAATGTATTCTCACAATTGGATCAATAAGATTTTCACAGATCAAATCAACACTACGATGATAGATGTTAGATAATAGTTCACAACGTCCGACTTCATTTTCGCATTTACGTTCGATCATTGAGATAAATTGTTGCGTCTCCTCCGAACAGAATATAGACAGGTTTTTTGCGAGCTCATAAATGAAATACTTTCCTTTTGATTTTATAAACGCTTCTGCATCGATTGCCATTCGAAGCAGAGTTTTAATACTATAGCCAAAATTATTATTATTATACAAGATCATTTTATCGATTTTTTTCAACTTATCCCGCATCGATCTTTGAAGATTTAGAATTGGAACAACAAATTCATTATGATAAACATCAAGACTCATGGCAGCGTTATTTAGTGCGACCCGTATATTCCAATGACCCGCGTAATAGCCAAAATAGAGATCCTTGACTATTGACCTCAACTCCTGGGCATAAGAAGGCAAAGCACGGGGCGTAAGACCCCTGCATAAATATTGCGTATATAGTTGACTTCGATACGTTGATAAATTTCCATTTAGAAGCTGATTTAAATTGTGCAATTCGTCTGCAGTTAATAGTGTTAAACTTGAGAAGTCTTCGTGAGATGATGGCATCAAAAGGTCATCTTCGCTGAAAATTTCAATTTTCGTCAATTCAGTTACATCATATATGGAGTTATCCTGTAGCACATTAAATACAGTGTGATTTGGACTACAACTTTGAAGGGCGATCAAAGCTTGTCGTGTGCTTATGTCCTCTGAATCATGGTACATTTGAAAAAGTCGCAGTTTTCGATCTACATTTAGGAAAGTCTCATGGTTACGTAAATATCCAGAAGGCTCACATGCCCCGCCATAGGTCAGTAGCCCGATTATAAAATAGAAAAGACCCACAAGTAGAATAAAGGACAGTACGCAGAAGATGAAGATGAGAGCACTGAAAAATAGAATTTCACAATGAATAGATATCTATCAATAAATAAAAGTTTCGGAAGTAAAGTCTAGTATCTAAAGAACGACCGTAAAAACGAACGAAAGACTATATAATATATGATAGTTTTAATATTTACAAACAATTTCTTCACTTACAATAGCAAAATTACAGCACCCGCTGCCTTACTCGCAAAGCAGCCGCAGATCAGGCCAATGATAAGTGTGATGGAAATCTACGAAAGATTTGAAGAGAGCATCAAGGAACACTTGAAATATTATAGATATCTGCATTAGGCTTACCAACATCAACAGTATGAAGACAATTAGATTAATAGCCGATCGATTTTTGGCATATCTGTTATAGAAGCCCTCAAAGGATCTGGAGGCGCCCAACGACGAAAAGTACAAATTGTTGACAACAGTATCGATTTTGGTGCGAATCTCAATCGCCTTATAGAGCAGTGAGTCACGTCCCCTTTTTAAGCTAAGTATTATGGGAGGTGCCGCCCTTTTCATATGCTCATCAACAGCGTTCTTGACTGCCTGCAGTCGCAATAGAGCATTCTTTGATATTCGATTATAATTCTCATCAATTATATTCCTGAATCCATCTAGGTAGATGTTCGAATCGGGTAACTGATGACAAAGGAAAAATGAAGAGATTTTAAGAATGTGTTTTCCGCATAAATTTTCAGAGTTACTCAACTCACCTGATCGATATGCAAACAACTCGCCGCGTCTATAAACTCAATCGTCGAACGTTGTAGAAAATTTAGGCATCTCGGATGTGACGAAATGTGACAGGCGTAAGTCACTTCACGTTTAACGCCTCGAACTCCTGCAAAAGTAAACAAAACAAACAATAAAGAAAATCTAGAAGTTCTAGCAATGCAAATGAATATTATCCTCAGGACTTTCAAAGTGACTGCAATTATGAGTCAATGAAGTGAATTCTCTCATAGGTAATTACCATCTCTTAGCTGGGAGATGAGGTACCGCATTTCGTTCTCCATGGCATTCACTTCCTTCATTAACGCTCTCGCATGACGCATATTCTTGAATATACGGTCCAATTCTTCCAGACCACTGGCATCAGAGCTATCGGACAGATCCAGGAATATGTGATGGTGCGCATCTGAAAGTTCAAAATGTCATCGATAGAGACCTCTCATGGATCGCTAATCGTGAGAGCTTACGGGTGAGCAAGTAAATGAGTTGATTCATGAGTTCCTCGTAATTGTTGCCAAACAGATGGAAAATATGACTACGGATATCTTCAAGATATTTGCAGGTATCTTCAGCGCTTCTCCGCATCGCTTGAGTCGGCTCGCGCATGCCCCGATCGATCATTTTGTTGGTCAAGAAAACAACGACAGTGGATAAGCTGTGTGGATAAGGTCATAATTAATGCAGGAATCGAGGGGAGATCATTGAAATGCCTACACAAGTAGAACGATAAGTAGGAAGAGCAGAGTTCCATATATAAATCGTAAACGAGTCTCTCGACCTCTCGTACAGGGCGGACAGCCCTTGGGACAGCGTCGACAGCAACAGAAGCAACAGTAGCAGACACTAAGATAGAAGCCATTAATCATAATGGATCAATCTTTCGACCACATAGACTTACCCAATAAATGGTATGATTATAATTAAAAGTAGCAGAAAGGCAACCCAGACGAGGTATTGGAAATACCTCCATAGCAAATCGCGCCAGTCGTTCATCTCCGTTTTCTGACCCAATATTAAGGTATCCCTGGAGCTGGTAACCACATACCCTATGAGGAAAAATCGGAAACTCGTATAGAGAATCTCTGAGAGCATAGCTCTCGTGCCTGCTTACCATCGGGAAGGTAGGGCGGATCACTTAACGTATTTTGAAACACATAATGCGTAAAATTATAGATGGGTGTCATGCCCATTTTTGGATATATAATTTGACGTTGGTATGTCACCGTGGACTCGTACTTGGTAAAAATGGGTTTGGGCCAATGATTTTCTCCCATCTGCTCATGAATAGTGCCCAAGCCCTCGAAGCCAGGACGCCATTCATCCACTTTGAATGATTCTTTCGAGCTGATGAATTCGCCTCTATATTTTGGCATACCAAAGTGCCTTACGGCTGATGCATGCTTGTTAACAGGTTTGGGTTCTGGTAACTCTGTTGACAAATCTTCTGTATAATCTTCTTTAATATTTGAATCTTCGTCCTCATCTTCCTGTGCCACAGCCGAGCTCGTCAATGAGCCCAACAAACATCCTATTATTATCACCCTTACAGCCCATATACACCTGATACTGAGAAAACAACGTTGGCTTTTCATACTGCTGCTATCTCTTCAGAGCATCCATTTCACGGTCCAAACAGGACAAGTACTATAAAATTCAAAAAACGCAAACTACTCAAATGACTACAAATATAAAAACTGATACAAATTTTAATAATTTAATAACAGTTAAATCAATGTGTACATGCTCTCCGAATTGTAATAAAATTTTGAATTGTTTTATTTTTTTAATCTAAATCCCTTCATTTTTCATATTCATATAATTCGTCGTGCGGCATGGACTTTGCTAAGGGTTATCAGGTCGGTCCTGGCTGGAGCCTTATTAAACTACAGTTCAGTTGAAACATACATCCTTTCCTTCTAATATATACTATTCATATATATTCTATTATACTATGTTAAAGAAGGCAAAACATGAAACATTTCGCATCGATTGCTGCGGAAAACCTGTTTAATGTCTCTTCGAGACAGATTAGGTCTTATCAATTCCATCTTGAGTTAAATAGAAAAAAACAACGATTTAAGTGGTACATAAACGAATATTACACAATCTCATCTTATTTTCGTTCATGTTTTATGGTTTACAGCCGTGCTAATATAGACACACGAGTACGTATAATATAAACACACTTAAATTTACTCTGAATAGTCTTGTTTTCTGCAGAAGTTATAAAATTCTTTCAATCCGTGCGCGATCATTTTTTTTTCTAATCATTTTTCGGTTTAATAGCTGCGGATTCTTGGGGCGGAGCCTGAGCCTGAGCTGGGGTCTGCAACTGGGACTGGATCTGGTTCTGGGGTTCGGCAACCGGGTTGCCGGCTGGCTCAACAATGACATTCTGTTCAGATGTGGCAATCGAGGAGCTATCGTTGTAGGTAGCTCCACCATCTGTACGCTTGGTTTCCATCTCCCGACAAACGCAGCTCGCCTGCTGCCCGCCGCTACAGGTGAAAATTGGCGGCGGTGTATACGGTTGACCCGAGCAGGTGGGACACGTGGGGCTGTGGTCATAATAATCAATTAGTTTTCAAATCATTCTATATATATGTATATCCCATTTTTGGTCACTTACCCGGTCTCGGGTACTATGACTATCGGCACTGCATAAGAGTGTAATCTGCGCCACAAGCACATCAGTTTGTGGGCGACAATCAATAGGGGTAGCAGGAGCAGTGCGGCAGGAAGCAAGCCAACCCAGAAGCCATTCTGTAAAAGTTAAAACCAAGATTAATAATAAGAATAAGACCTTTTTAAGCTGATAGAATCGCCTGGAAATGAAAATGTGTATAATGACTTACCATTGGATCAACCAGGCGATAACAGATCTGATCCACTCCGCGATAATAGACATAAGCGAGTGGAGCGCAACGACCCACATTCTTGGTGCATTCGTTGATGAGGCCCTCCTTAAATTGATCTATTTGGTCAGAGACCACATCTGTGAGATTTTTAGCGAGCGTGTCTATGAATTTGGTGCCACGTTTCTGGATGAATGTTTCAGATCGGACTACGGCATCGACCAGCACCTTAATTGAGTTACTGAAGTTTCGCTTCTCATATAAGATGAGGTCATCGATACGGGATAATTTGTTCTTCATATTTGACATGATACCTAATATCTTATCGGTCCATTCCATGTTGTACGTATCCAAATGGTAAGCTTCGTTAGACAACGAGGCTCGGGCATATTTATTATACTCCTCCCATTTTTCATTGTATGCTATACTATCTCGTATCTGCCTTAGACCTGTTGCCAAGTTGGCTAAATTCGGTGTTAGAGTCCGGCACATATTGCTTAGGTAAAGAACACTATTGTATTCAGAAAGATCGCCATTGCGTATGGTCTCGAATTTTTCCCTCTCCTCTTTCGTTAATAGAAATACGGAGGATAGATCTTCATCAAATATGACCTCCCTTTTCTCATCTTCAGGCTTTTCCTTTATCACTTCAATGTCCCTCAAATGATTCAAATTGTAGAGTTTATACTTCACAAGCAAATCAAATATAGACTCGTTGGCCATGCAGGCATTGATGGTCGTTGACATCTTCAGCTCTGCAAGTTCATGTAACATTGGTTCCTCCTCCTCCATTAGTTCAAAAACGTCCAGGGATGCATCCAGGTGCTTGAATACGGCAGTCTTATCGAGATCCCGTACTGGGGCGCATGCGCCCTGGTATGCAATCAAGCCCATTATAAAGTAGAATAGACCAACCAGTGTAATTAACGAGAACACAATGAATATAAACATTATGGCGCTGTAAGGAGAGGGAGATTATTAACATACTTATGATTGCACTAAGAGATACCCTGTAACTGAAGTAACGTGCGACAGTCTTCAGCATATACCCTTAACGCAATTCCCAAAGGGCCTATCAACTTACATTAGCAAACATGTGGCTCCTGATCCTCTCCTACCGCAACATCCGCACATCAAGGAGACCAACATTAGAAAGACAATCTGTGGAGTGGAAAATATGATGTTAGCCAGCGTATCTCACACAAATTGAAGTTGGCTATAATGATAATGTGCTGAAGCTGTCGACTTACAATAAACAAGAGGCCACAGACAAGAGAGTTGATAGCACTTCGATCGTAGCCAAACCTATCGTAGACATCTTCGAAAGATCTCGTCGAGCGAATCGTTTTCAATTGGATGTTACTGATCAAGGCCTCCGTCAGATTGGTGAGCCTATTGGCATGCATACGGAACTGGTCGCGAGCCGCTCGCACTTGAAGCAGCATCGGAATTAGGATTGTCCCCATAGCGTGTTCGATTTTGACGCCGATTTCTTGGAAACGTAGCAAAGCGGTCTGCGGTATCGCTCTAACGTCGCTATCGGCAATTTGTTCTACACCGTGCACAAAAACAGTTGTGTTCGGCAGCTGAAACGGATTTCTTTGATTAGATGGACAGCAAGTACTTAAGGAATTAACTGATGGAAGTATTCGAAACAATTGAATTCTTACATATAAGTATCACTAATTGAACTAAATAATTGAAACAAAAAGTAAATTTCAGCTTAAATGTGCGCCGGAATAAACATCTAGTCTAGAGTTTTTGATACACATATACTTACAAAGTCCATGTGCAGACAGGGGGACATATCAACCGATTCCATTTCAGAGTTTCTCAAAAAGTCTTTACATTTACGACCGTTAACCAAACTGCCACAGGCATAGTTCACATCACGTTTAGCTCCGCGAACACCTTGGGAATAGAAAATATATAAACATGAGATCATTTTACAATTGAGCCGCATTTACCATCTCTCAGCTGTGATGTGTAGAAGCGCAGCTCCTTCTCCAAACTGTCCACCTGTCTCATTAAAGTTCTCGCCTCTTCCATATTATCCATTATGCGCTCCAATTGCTCGATGGCATTGCTCTCGGATGTGTCAGCCAGGTCAAGGAATATATGACTATGGGCATCTGTAGAAAAAGAACAAGCAAGTTAGACAAGGATTTCACAAAACCAATATACTCTCTTACTGGTCATCAATTCATGCAGATGATTCTCCAATTCCAGGTAGTTGTAGACAAAAATATGATTCAGATGCGCATTGATATCCTCCAAAAAGAGACAGGTGTCCTGGCTGCCTCGCTTCACTTCCTCCGATGTCTCATCCAAACCGCGATCTAAGACGCGATTCGAAGCGAAGGCAACAATGGCACCCAAACTGGAAACGAATAATAATGAATAAAGTGACCGGATTTATGCGCTCTAGACGACTTACAGAATGAGAATGACTAAGAGCAGTAGTATTCCGGCGCAGATCATGCTCATTCTTTTATCCCTAGGACCATCGCAAGGACCACAGCCCCGTTTGCAACGGCGGCAACAACAGAAACAGCAATAACAAACGCTGCCAGGTGAAACGTGAAAGGTGATAAATATACATATATATGAATGCAGGTGTAGGTAAATCGGTGTATAGACTTACGCAAGAAATGGTAATACAATTATCACAATTAACAAGAATATCACCCACAAGATGACCAAAGCATATTGTGCCAACAGATCGCTCCAATCGTTTGTGTCAACTTTGCTACCCATTGCCAAGGTATCGCCATTCTTTACAGTCAAATATCCTGATTTGACCGTCATACAGTGAGAAAGAGATAGAGAGATGGATATACTTATATTCAGACTTACCATCTGGCAGAGGTGGCTTATCGTTAATCGTTGAATCAAAAAGAAATTGTGATATATTATAAGCGGGCGTTGCAGACCAAGTGTGTGGCTTCTTCTCTTTAGTATATTCGACTTTTGATGTGTAGGGCGTTAGTTCGGGATCGGGATAATGAACTTGGCCCAGCTGTTCGTGTGTGGTGCCCATACCACCATACGTATCATGCCAATCCTCCGCCGATGCATGTCCAACCAGTAGAACATATAGAACAACAATTTGAACGATGCCAATTAGGCGAATACATAAATTTGGATAGCAACGATAGCGCGTTTTGGTTTTACGGCGCGTTGTATCGTCCTCCGCAGCCATTTACCCGACAATCTTACTACTGATTTTTCTATTTCTATTTTTTTTTGCTTTTCGAATCGGTACTAACAATCACGTACATCTATGGGATGAGAGAGACACATAAAATTTTGCTGCACATGCAGAATAGTAATTGCTAAAAACTGCGACAAATATATAAACTTTTAATGGAGTGTAATTTATACAACAAGTGAAGTGTATCAAAAAAATCGAACAATGACTACTACAAACTAATCCAAAAGAATACTTGATCCCAACTTATGACATTTAAAGTTATGTTATATTGTGAGATTTTCATTTTGCTTTGGGTAGAGTGGTGGACGGTCGATACTTCTGGAGATATTCTAAGTAAAGTCTCAAATAATTTATATTTATGTTTTGCTTTAGTAAAATTAATTTGTTTACATTTTTTCGAGACTCTAGCTATTGAAAACTCTGAAATATGTATGCAAAGCCACGCGCAACCTATTGATATTTATGGATTTTCTTCTAATTAAACTACAAGTATAACTTCATAGGTAATACAAAAAATAATGAATAATGATTCGCAAGAAAATAAAGAAATTGAATTATGAAATATTCAGAAGAAATCAAGAATATTTGTTGTATATGAGGCTCCCGATTATCAAAGAAAATTATCCGTTAGCCGTTAACTTCTTTACTATCTCTCTCTAAAATTTTTAACGAGCAATCCCTATTTACCCATACTTTTAACAGGAATGGAGTCACCGTTATTCTTAGTTGACTTATCTAGAGATCCCTTCATAATTATTATGAATATATATTCATTTAAATTTCTGTATAAAAAGGCATATCTGGAATTTCATCAAAACATATTTTTATTTGTTACACAATTGTTGCTTTTGTTTAATTCTTGGTTGAGTTTTAATTTCACATCATTTCGTATTTTTGTATTTCTTCACTTTTTTCCTTTTATGTTTTTACTGCGTCAAAAGTATTTGTACATACATTTAGTTATTATATAGGCATTTATTTATGCCTTTACAATCGTGTTGTCTATGTTAAATAATTTACATTAGAAATTTGGTTTCAGTTTTACATTGAACTGCGATACACATTAATTGCGTTTCAAAATTAAAAATATATATATGTCTACATTAGATGTTTCACGCCTTCATATATATGTATATATATATATGTTACATGATGTTGAAACTTTGCACCTTTGATAGCACATGCAAAAGAACTTTACAACTACTTACGCACTGGCTTATTAATTATTGATGCCTAAAGCCTTGTTTAATTCAATAAAAAACAATAATATTAATTTGTATTTTGTTTCTTTTTATCAAAATAAAAGCTATTAAACAGTTAGCATTATTGTTATCGTTATATTATATTTAGTTTAAGTGAAACGCACGACTTCGTTCCCTCATTTGCGACACTTGATGCTCGATTCACGACTCTCGAATTTTTGGATCACTACAGATTGCAAAGTAAAGCTTGCTACACAATTAATACTAATTAGTAATTATACGTAAAAATTTGTTAATTTATAATTTTAAGTTTATTTTTTCTTGTAATTCATTTCGACTGCTAAAAGAAATTAAAACTGTTTAGAGCTGTGTGTAGCATAAAAAATACATACGAACAATTTGTATAGACCGATATATATATATATATAACATATATATACATATATTTATATAAACAATAAGCTTTGTATTTTATTTTTGTATTTGGCAGTTGTTTTTGTTTTCCTTTCTTTTTTTTTCGTTTTTCTTGTTCTGTTCCTACAATACAAATTGTCGCTGTGATGTTACAAAGTTGAATGTGAAAATTAACACAGGCCTCTTCTTTATACTATTATTATTAAGATTATTATTAGTTTTTGTTTTTATTTTCATTTTTGGGGCAAGCACACGCAGTGGCAAAATGAGTGCAGAGTTATCTTTTAAAATAAATAGCTCATAAGTAATCAATTAACTAATTAGTATGACAACAATTGTACATTACACACATGAAAAAAGAAATGTGAATACAAACAAAATTAGAAGCATCGAAAATCGAACTGAATGTTTGTTGTGGTTGTTGGTTTTGTTATGTTTAAACTAAAGCGACACTAGTTACAGCATTTGTTACAGTTACTATTAATCATGTATTAATGACGATGGGCGTGACCGACTACAGCTGCGCCAGCGAATCGGAGCGTATCAGCGGGGCCAACGAGCTGGGCAACTTGTGCCCTGTCTCGATCTCGTACTGCACATCGAGCGAGGCACCTGCAAATCCATATCCAGAGAGAAGAAACAGAGAGATAGTAAACAGATTCAGGTATATAGATTTATCGGTATACAGCACTTTTCAATTTGATATATTGATTTTGATTTTTTTTTTCTTTTTTTCTTGAGAAAAATTCAGATATTTTATTTACTGATATTTTTCTATTTTTTCTTTTTTTTTTTTGTTTGTTATGAATTAACTTCTTCCTTACGTTTCTTTTCCAGCACTGCCTGCTGACCTTCGGGTATGAATGCGGCCACAACAATGGCACAGAAGACGCACAGGGCTCCAAAAACGAATGGTGGACCGGGCACATGCATTGAGATCTTCTCAACGTTCGTCGGATGACTGTTATTCATAATGGCTTCATGATCGGCATTTAAGTCGACATTGAACAGATAGAAGATGACGCCAAAAACAGCGGGACCCAGGCCGTTACATAGGCCACGCATGCCCGTGATCATGCCCTGAACGGCACCTACAAAAGATAACTGGGCGTAAATACTGGACAGACGACAGCTATTGCAATGGTGATTAACCTTGACTCTCCGGCGAAGCATATAGCGAGACAAACGCGCTAATAGCGGGGTAGGTAATTGAACCTAAGGCAGCTACCACGCCTGCGGACCACATCATCCTGTAAATGAGCAAAGATTAACTAAAGCTCAACTAAACATTGTATTGCTCATGCTGCTTACCACTTCTGACTGCCCAGACCATACCACAACAATTGAATCAGCTCCAGGGCTAGGCCCACAATGATCGTGCGCTTTGCGCCAAAGACTCTGGAATGAATGCAGGTAACTGTGATTAGTAATTGCTAAGGGATCTTCCTTATATATTCAGCTCACTTCATAAACGATCCAAGTGTCACTTGCACCGTTATGCTGAGTATGCCCACAACGGCGATGAAAATGGATACCTCCACGTAGTTGAATCCCATTTTCAGCTTGAGGTAGACAAACATGCAGGAGTACTCTCCAGCCTCCGGCAGATAGGAGAGTAGCACAGTTAAGCACAGCATCAAGACAGTCTTATCTGTGCCGACCTTGCGTAGTGCCTGACAAAAAAAGGAAGAATTTTATAAACTTAATATAATCATATTTTATTCTATAGGATGTTCACTTACCAGAAAGGGATCCGCCTGCTCCCAGCTGATGGGCGCACCCCATGAAGCCGGTCGCATCTTCTCCGACAGACTCTCCGGCACAGCGACTAGTATAAAGAATACATCTAGCACCGCAATCGCTGTGGATAGCGCTACCACTAGGGTATCGCCATACATGTCCATTAATGCATTGCCCAGCGCTGGTGAAATGACCAAACTGGCTGCAAATGTGGCCGAGGCAAGGCCATAGGCCTTGGATCGTTCCTCCGGTGTGGTCACGTCAGCCACATAGGCGAACACCACCGAAAAGGTGACAGCGAATGCGCCACTAATTGAGATCAAGGCAAAGAACCACCATGTGTTTATGCACATCAGCGGTATGGGCATACAGGTGAAGAATACTGTAACTAATAGGAAAAACTTGCGACCCCAGATGTCCGACAGAGCGCCGATCAGGGGGGCCGACAGAAAGGACAGTATGCCCTTGATGCCCATCACCAAGCCATTCATGAGGAACGTGTGATCCGGAAATGTACGGTTGAGCGTCTATAAAAATAGATTTGAATACCATTATTATTAAAAATGCTTCATTTTATTGGACATATATACTGACCGATATGATGGGCATGGTTAATAGACCCCAGGCGAAGAACTCTAAAAATATCACAATCAGCGCATGATGTACACTTGGCTCGCCGATGCCCGAACTCTGTGGGTATATAAATTGTACAGGGATATACATTAGCTAATGAAATTCGTGAATTATTATTATTACATCTATTATTATTAATACGTTGTAATAAGGCTAGTAAGGCTAGGGTTAAGCCCATAGTTTAGCAATTTAATTCGTCTAGATTTTAATAGCTAAAGAGAAGTTTGACTATGAAACTATATATAAATTAAGGTGTAATTTTAGTTAAAAGGAAATATAAAATTTTTAGTTATAGTTATAGTTGGTTATAAATATGTAAAAATTGTATAAAATTGTATTAGATTTTAAAATCTTTTAAAAATAAATCTTTTTACTTATTTATAAACTTGGTTTACCTTAGCTGTATATTATATATTTATTCTACTAATGATTATAGTTATGATATATAAAACAACTAAAGATTATACGAAATTTGAACTAGAGAGTCTCGGATTGAATCTGTTACTGCAGCTTAAGTTAATTAGAATTAATAAACTTAACGCTAAACTAGGATTACTTATAGATACGTTCTTATAAATACACCCGTATACATGCATATACATATGTATATATAATATACACTAGATATGGAATCAAAGTCTGTTATTAAAACGACACCAGCTGAAATCGGAAACGGCCTGAATAATGCAAACGTGGGGGAATTATGAATTTGGTCTGAGTCTGGCATTGGAATCGCTGCAATTGATTTGTTTGTCTTGCGATCAATTTAAATGCAATTCAATGGAATTTTGTGCCCACAGCCCACAAACCTTGCAGCAGCAAATTTTGCAGGCGACGCGTATCCATTCGAAGCAACGATTGCGTTTCGGTCGATCCGTTGGCGCTCCATTGGCGTTGCCCGTCGCTCCCAGCTGTGATCGCATCGAGATGTACGAGGCGGAGGACAGGGTGCGTCGATGTGTGCCGCCAATCGATCTCGAGGCACCCTGTGCCGTCGTCTCTGCGAATGCTGCACTGGGATGTGTCGCATAGCGTGATGACTGCAGGAAGGAATTAGCAACGGCATTAGAATTAATAATGTCATTGGCATTAGCATTGGTAATGGATTAAGCAATAGTATTATCATAGGCATTGGCTTCAACTGGCATAGTCTCAGTTCTCGGTATGCACATACTATTAACAATGGCATTAGCATTAGCATTAGCATTACTATTACCAATACTACTAACATCAGCTGTGGCATTGACATTAGCATTAACACTATGTCTGCTTTAACATCCGCATTGACTATGCACTTGTATTAGCATTGCCATTGGCATTACCATCATCATAACTGTCATTACCATTGGCATGACAATTGATAATAGAACTAACATCAGCTCCAGCTATAGCTTCAGCTATGCCATCTGCCATTACCATTACTATTATTATCTCCATTACCAATGGCATTTGCCCAGCCTTACCGTTGGCACATTATCCTCATCTCTCGCTGCGCTGCTGTCATCGGTTCGCCTTGGCTGCTGCTTCTGCTGTCGATTGAGCGATGTGGCATGCCGCTTCATAAGCTGTGCTGCAGGCGAAAACGAGCTGATGGTATCATCCCCATCTCCATCTGCATCCGCATCCGCATCCGCAACAACGTCAGCCACATCCGCCGTTGTGGGCGTCGAGCTGCTGCTGTGCGTGCTCTGCGTATCCGTCAGTTCACCCCCATCCGAATCGTCCTTGATATGCGTTGCAGTTGCAGTCGTCGCTGTGATGCTGGTGTTGCTGGTGATGATGATGGCGCTGGTGTAGCTGGTGCTGGTGCTGCTGCTAGTATTGGTGTTGCTTGTGGCTGTTGTCAGATTCTTAATTGTCGGCTCGTGCTCGTCCAGTTCATAGCTGCTGCTGTCCGCATTCGCATGCTCAGTGGGCTGCCGCTTGGCATAGCTTAGCTCGTCACGCATGCTTCACACACCACACCACCTACGCTCACTCACACACACACACACACACACACACACTTACGCACACAGACAAACACGT
Source organism: Drosophila arizonae (assembly GCF_054131065.1). NCBI lineage: Eukaryota > Metazoa > Arthropoda > Insecta > Diptera > Drosophilidae > Drosophila > Drosophila arizonae. The sequence goes on along the minus strand of NC_142924.1, from coordinate 3,510,535 downwards.
CGACAGGCAGACGGAGAGAGGAGTATTGTGCTGCTCTGCTCAAATCTTTCGCGTCTCTCACGCTCCTTTCGTCCGCTCTCACTTTCTCTCCCTTCCGTACGCGTTCTCTCTCCTCCTTCTGTCCCCTCTCGTCACTCTGGTCTCCGTTAGGCTTCCGCTAAGTGGGTTGCTTTGCACACTGTTTCCTCGGCCGATCCAACACACTTATTTCCATTGCCACGTATTATCCAAAGCTGTTTAAGTCTAGGAACATTGCTGATCACAGATCACAGATCACTACACAGTTATCCAAAGGAAATCATGCAGTTCTTTCTCTCAATTGAATTGACTTGAATCTCCTCTTTGCTCTTGTCGCGCTGTTTCTTTGTTTGATTGATCACTGATCGCCGATTCTCGATCATTGATCATTTATTTGTCTCCTTTGCTTTTTGCCGTTGATGGCAAATCCAGTTTGGCCTCTTATCTTTGGTTTTCAGGCACTTTTCCGGCTGCAAGTACATTTAATGCTCTTTCATTTCCACGTACCGCTTTCAACGTTGGGCCCCAATACAAATTTAATTACTCAACTTGAGTGATTCGTAGACAATCCAACAAAATTGTCATTAAATTTTTAATTTTACTACCACATTTTTGGGGTTTTATGTGAGGTTCTACCATAAGTGGGCATGGCACGACCTACAATCAACTGCTAATTATTGCAAGCGATGCTAATAGTTGTTTAAATATTTTTTCCATTTTGACAGTACAGTAAATATTATTTTTTTATTTATTTATTTATTTTATTTTATTTTATTTTATTTTATTTTATTTTATTTATTTCTTTTTTTGGTAAAATATATAAAACCCCGCCAAGTATGCAGTAAAATAATGAGACTTTAAAATGTGGCAATAAATGAAAAATCGTTAAAAGCCAATTTATGTTATGAATTGTTATTTTTATCATTTGCCTGCTAATTAAACATAGCAGCAAGCATACAAACTCTATTTATATAGAGTGTTACTGATAAAACATCGTACGATGCTCAAGTTGAAATGGTCTCGAGTTAAATTTGTATCGGGCATCGAAGAGCGCTTTGCTTTTCATAACAAGTCTAATTGAAAGTGAGTGAACAATCACCGTTATTGTTATTGTTGCTTTTTGTTTTTTAGTTGTTTTTTTTTTTTGTATTTTAATTTTGTAGAAAAAAATCCAAATAAAACACACACTGTCTGTGGAACTTTGGGCGTTGCGTGCACCACATCCGAACACACCGAAAGAAAGAAATTACTGAGTTTTTGTCAAAGAAAGAGGGCCAAAACAAACACTATAAATCAATATCAATTTTATCAAGAATTTTGTTTTTCACATAAACAGTATTGAATTTTGACAAACGTATTGAAAATATATTCCACATTTATTTTCTACAACTTCTCTCACGAAAACGTCTGAATTTGCTCCTGATTTCACTAAAAATTATTGACGACATATCCGACAGATCGAGAAAGAAACCTACAGCAACGACTGCTCGCTTCGACTGCGCCGTGGGCACTGAACGACCGGCAGAGCTTTTTGCAAATGAGAAACACCAATGCAGGCGCTAGAGTGTGACCGAGAGAGCGTGAGTATTAGCGTTTGAGGCTGCGCCTCGGACTTTGCAGTGAAAACGAAACGAAGAACAAAGAGATTGCCCAAAAATACATTAGCAGCAGCAACAACTAGCCTAAGTACTTTTTTTGTGAGGGGGAAATTTAGCGGCTTCGGCTTTCAATTCATTTCAATGAAGGGGGAATTGAGCGAATGATGCAGTAAGATGAAGAGCACATACACAAAAAATACTTGATGTATAAAGCAAAAAATTCAATAGCTGCTGTTATAGTAAAACGAACAATAAGAAACCACAAAAAAAAGCCCAAAAAGTACTAAAGACGTGTGTTGAAGTGGGAAATATGTCAGCTGCTACAACAAATAGCCAAAAAGTACGTTGTAACGAACAGGGAAATTAATGACCAAAAATAGCCGAAAAGGTATTTTTGTCAAAAAAAAAAAAAAAAAAACTTTACTGTGTGTGTCTATATGAAATGAAGGGGAAAATTGAGCAGCTTTTGCTGTATATCACATTTTATTTAAAAATTAGCAGCACCCCGTGAACTGTGATATCAAATTAAAATCAACAAAAAATAGCACGTTTAACTAAACGTTTACGAGCTGAGCCATAACAATTTGCGAGCTGATCAGAGAAGCAAATAATAAATAGAAATCAATGGGAAATATTTAACAAGCACTAAACTTGGGCAAGTTATTATTGCACAAATAATTTGAACACTTTAAAATTCCATATGTTCAGTTTTCATGTGAATATGTTAAGTAATGAGAACGTAACTATTTAAAATGCTTATCGCAAAATCTAATCCACATAAACCTAAACAAAATTAACACTAAATTGCGCTGCTGTTACTGAAAAATTAGATAAAAGTCATCAAAACAAAAAACTGTCTGGCAGAGCATAAATCATCGCAACGTGCTCAACCCCATGGAGAACGCAACGATCAGCTCCAATCAGGTCAAGTGCAAACGCACAGCAAGTAAATACATGGAAATGGAAGTGGAAGTGGAAACTGGCCAAACAGTCTACGCAACTCAGTTGGGACAGTGTAAAGGGGGTTAGGCAAGCGAAAAAAAAAATGAAGCAACTGCGATAAGAAAAGTTTCTGAACCGAACTGAGATACTTTTTGTTGACGCAAGATACAGGAATCCAACCTAGTTTATTATAGATATTTTCATTTTATTTATTTAACTTCTATGTATATGCGATACGCAACATCTCTATTTTCTATATACATCTAAAGTGCTAAAATAAATAAATTTCTATACGCTATTTTCAGTTGACAATTGACTCTATATACGTTGGAGTCAATTGTCAACTGAAAATATACTATATACCACATATATATACTTTTTGCATTTATTGGATTTTCTAATTACTCCATTGTGGCGGCTTTATGTTAGAGCGTGGGCTAATAACACGACGTATACGTAATATCATATAATTTACAGTACATTTATAGTTAATTAATCTGCTATCGCGACAAGCACGTGTGCTGCACATATACCCTGTAATTTGGGGCATGCTTTGAACTAATGCAGACTGTCATATAGAACTTATACATTAATTATTACTAATATTTGATATATATTTACGTATTTTCTATACTCTATATTTTTCTATCGTATTCAATTTTAATTTTGAGATTATTTTTATTATGTTTTACAAATTTTTTAAATCTTTCAATCAAATTATCTATATAAAATATATCTTTTTTTTCTCATTGATTTTTAGTTTTGTTTGAAATTGGGTTTCTTCACATATTCACAGGGTAACTGCCAATCGAATAGTTGCTCAAGTATACCCCTTCTTTTGCATATTTTCGCACACGCAAATGGCGAACCAAAAAAGAGTTTTCTGCCTGTCGTGCAAGGTCAAAACTGTTTTTTGCGGTCTGCTTGAATAATTGATATGCATGAAGAAGAAAAATTGTGTTTGGGCAACGAATTATACGTATTTCAAATGGCAGTGGAAGGTTTACCACAAGCCTAAAGGTATGCAGTAGAAACTCTCAAAGGAGGGCAAGGCAAAAACACACACACAAACACCCACATAGTATCAGATATATACACACATTCAGCTGGCATGCATTAGGCAGCTGTCGGAGCTGTCATTCAGTTTGTCACCAACTTCCGATAGTGAATGAATTAGAGGCTCAACTCTTTTAGCGCTTAGACTGTCAGCATTTCAGTTAACAAAGAAGTTGAATGAAATGCCTGAATATGCTTGAGCTCTGCCAGGCACAGCCTGTTGCTAGCTCAGGTTCTCTGCCCGGGGCATACTCAATACATGTGAAATTCTCGCACAATTGACAAACCAATTCAAGGTTAGATGAGTGCAGCAGCCGCTGATTGTTGTTGCCATAGCAGCCCGTGCTTTAAATTCGTTTCGAATTCAGTGACGACAACAAATGCATGACCATGCGACGTATACGTAATGTGCCACGAGCAGCAGACAGCTCATTGAATAAATTGTTATTTCAAGTGTGAAAAGGAAACTTCAATAATAAAGAAAACATTATTATTATAACTATATATTATATATTTTAGCATGTTTGCTATATACATGTACACATCTGTATGTAATTAGATATAAATATAACTTTTATAAATGGAAAAGTTTTATAAACATATGGAACTACCCATTGTTCGCGCAATCTAAATGAATTCAAGAATTAGAACTGTTTTTGCCTTGCACTTGGCCACGTTTGCAGCTTCGCTTATGCCATATGCCGCATGCCACATGCCACATGCCATTTTCCATTTATTATTTGCCATTTTCCTTTCATCACGCCCCTGAAGATGCCCTAGGCCTTGTTGGCTGCTGACAACCCGCTGTCATTTCTATAGCATATAGCAGAAAGTTGAGCCAAGGGCTCGGGTAGCCACGACTTTTGCTGTCACGATGATGCGATTTGATGTGACTGCCAGCTAAGCTAGTCACAGTGACAGAGAGTCAGCTCAGTGCATGCACTTGCCATTATCTAACTGACCGAGTAAAATCAATAAAATGCACATTCATCATCTAAATGACACTGTCCATCTCTCTTTCTTACTGACTTTCGCTTTTGCTGTCTCTCTCTATGACCCTTTCCCAAACGCATTGCCCAGTCGGCCAATGGGCCAGGCCAGTAGCAATTTCGGTGGCAGCTTGACACTTGCTGGCCAAACTATTTTTAATATTGAAAACGAACGCAGGCTGCGCTCCCAAACACGCAAAAGTTTGTGACACACACTGTGAGAGAGTGTGTGAATGTGTGTGAGCGCAAGAGAGAGAGAGAGAGGGTCTATGTGGACTAAACAGGAGCGGAATTCCAAGCTAAAGTCGTTGGCGCATGTTTAAGACTGAAATTTGCTACAATTTATGACAGTTTAAAGTGGATTCAAAATTAACAGAAGAAGGAAATATCTATTAGTGTCTACTTATATGGTAGTAAAATATAACAACTGTGATACCAAATTGACTATGACTCTTGTTACCAAGTTTAAATATGCGTAAATAAATATAAATTTTACTATGATTATTCTCATATGGATGTGCGTTCGACCCAATCAGCAATTTCTCTTGAAGCGTATTCGACTTTCATTATAAAAAAGTTCGAATTTTCTCTTCTGCTGCCTTTGCTCTATTCATTCATTTGACTGCTTGTTGCTCGGGGCTGTTTTTATTGATTAACAATGATTATGATGCAGCCTGAAATACGAGCTGACCTTGCATGCCACATGCCTGCAAAAAACACGGCAGTTCCGTTACGCTGCGCCTCGAAATTTGTTGACAACAGCAAAATACAAAAGCAAAAAACCGAATGAAAAAAGAACCTGCAGTCAGGCAGTTAATTTGCATATGTTGCAACAGAATATTTTGGCAGCACTGCCAAAAAAAAATAAAAGAGAGAGTATGAAACAAACGATTGTCATTTTTTTAGCTGCCTCGTCAAACGAAGCAAACGGAATTCGAAATTCTAATGCACTCGCTAACGCAAATACCAGTCCATCGCATAGGGTATACAGGGAGTGCCTCGGCTGAAGAGAAGGCAATATTGCCAAGGACATAGCTGCCACAAGCCTAGCCAATGTGACTCATCGGATGTATGAATTAGATATATATATATACTATATATTAATATATATAAACTAACTGAGATATAGGAATGCGAATAGATATATATACGAGTATATATAAACAAATATGACAAATATGAAGTTTCATTCAATTAAATGAAAATAATTTGTATATATCTAATTCATTCATTATAATTCCATAATATCTATCATGTCACCGTCTGGAATGCGATATACAAATAGCAGAAAAGCTGACTCTGAAATTTGATTAATTACTTGACATTGACAAATACGCATTTCATTTAAGAAACGTCTTAAATAAACATTAAGAAGAGTACAGTAAAAGCTGTCTAAGGGCGACAATGAAGCTATTGATTGAATTGCCTGAATTGTAACATACAAAATTTTAATAAAGATACAAGTTATAAAGTAATATATGAAAAATTATAATAAAAATAGTAAAAGTAAATCTAATAATATTAAATAATTATTAATTACAGAAATAAATACATTTTAAAAACTAATCTTCAAATATGATAATTTCCAAGACAGACAGCTTTAGATATGAGGCATTAAAATAATTTTAAATATAATATATAATAATTCTAAAATTTGATTACTATTTATTTACATATATATACACATTTCAAAAGCCAGTTCTTTCTATATTTCGATTCCTAAAATTGTTTTATAGATTCTTACAGGCCTGAATCTATGTACATTATATGGCGGTATTTAGTATGCTCATGCAACTGTTCATCAATCACTTCGTCAATAAGTCAACATAATCGGCTTGTGTATATATAGATATAGCAACTATATGCCTGTGCTTAACTTTAATTTGCAGTTGAGGGCACATCAAATAAGGAAAGACAATAGCTTAGAGCTTGTGCCTGTGCCTGTGCCTGTGATGGGCTTTCGGTTTTGCGGCATTGCGCATACGCCGCATTAGCCACCAAAGCTGTTCATGAACTGCGAGACAAAAGCAGCCAACAACAAATTATGGCAACATGTGTGTGTGTGTGTGCGTGTGTATTATCTAACGACATGTCATAAGAGCTGACAGTAGCTGTACCCAACTGCCTGGCTGCTGTTTCCACCAAGCTTCAGCTCTCAACTGCCGTACTCCTCGACACATCCTGCATCATAATTGATTGGGGCAGACTAGGACAAATATTGGTCTATGCCATAAGCAAAATCCGTGTCAGCTGAATCTCAAGAGCCCTGAAGAAGGTGCAGACGCAACGCCACTTTACAAAATATGCTAATGAATCGTACGATTCCATTGAAGAGCAGGCAGACAGACTTCTGGCTTTGTTTTTTATTTATTTGCCACAAAGGTTTATTGAACCCTTGCGGCGCGCCATGCGCAGCGTTAGCAAAGGGTTTGAGTGTGGGCGAAGATGCCGAAATGTACGTATATAAATTATGTATCTTCTGTTTTGCAAACTTTTACTTTTATGCAGTGTAAATTTTCACAAAATATTTAGCGTATTTGGGAGGGAGGGTTGCTTACAATGTTTCAAAAGGTTTGATGTAATAAATCCGAATTTTTTTAAGCAGTTGTATAGGACATTATGAAGAAATAATGATGACAATTAAGTATACGAAACTTGATATCTATCCGATCTTCTAGATTTATCTAAAGGTAACAAATCATTTTAAAAAATTTGTTTACTATTGGAATTATTTTATTATAAATCCTCCTATGAATAAGTACAGCATATTATTGTAAATATTTAATGCACAATTATTATTAACAATTAAAACTTAAAAAAATTCAATAAAATTCGAAAAAATTTGCAACAAAAAACTCATTAGAATATTCATTGAATTTCTCCACACATATTGTGTATACGACACGTGGCACAGAAGCCGTAATAAACAAATTGATTAAGAAAGGGAATCATGATTAAGACTACAATTACGATAAACATTTGATTGCCGTATGCAAATATGCTGATGCTTGGGGAAGCGCTGCAATTGAGGTCAACGTGGGCGGGGAGGGGGCAGGCAGCACAGCTAAAAAAGGGAGGCATGACCGCAGCTCATTTTATGAGCCATTTTGATTTAGTCATAAACCTAAGCAAACCACACAAAAGGCAGTGCAATGAGCTGAGTCGAGATAGATGGCTACACAATGGATAATGAATATATAGCATGGGGCAGCCACAACAAAAGACTTTTTTAATGTACATCTGCTTGCAGCAAGGCGCTCCAAATGCTAAATATTGCTGCAAAAAGAAAGCAGCAAAGGACTGTAGAAACAATAGCCAACAGAAGCGAATGCTGGTCAAGGCAGTGAAAGTAGAGAAAGGACGCAGCGTGGAGCTACGGAGTTGATGCGAGCGAAGAGGGGCGCAACGCTTTGGTGGGCGGCAAAGACAAGTTTGAGTGACCTTCTTCAAGGAAAACAACACGAAAGGCAAATGCGTGTATCGACGCGTGTGTATGTGTGTGTGTGTGTGTGTGTGTGTGTGTGTGTGTGTGTGTGCGTGGGCTGGGTATATGGCGACATTCGGTCGTGTCTTAAGGCAGACACGAAAAATAGCGCTGAATGCCAGACAGCAGCAACAACAAAGAGCAGAGGACCAACAAGAGAAGCGAGACACATGCCACATGCCACACCAAGTACGTTGGCCACACTTAAGTACAGTTACAAAATATTTTGCGTAACGCAGCAACAACAACAATGACGATGATGCGTGGCAGCATTTGAAGTTTAAATTTTCCCACATAGTTTTCCATTACACGTTTCTTTCTTTCTTTTTCAACTTACAGTCAAACTGCAGGCAGGCACACACACTCGCACACACACACAAACACTTTGTTACAATTGTATCATATTATTTAAATAATTGTTAATCGAAATACTATTTGTTAATATATTCCAAACTTAATTGTTGCTTGATTTCATATATTTGTACGCAATCGTTTATTTGCTTTAACGTCGCGCTCCGATCGAATTAGCACGCGAAAAACTGAATGAAACCAAAGAAAACTCAAATGAAATATTAAACGAATTATTTTTGTGTATATTTTTCTTTTGTTAAACGAAGACGATGGCCAGCTTGATGATAATAATAACAAAAAGACGCGAGAAGGTTTTCCGAGATAGTTGTGCGCTTTTCCACATGCTGCGTTGTACTCAGCTGGAAAAGCGACAACTTATTTTTTTCCCATTCTTGTATGCAATTTTCGCGTGCGAACTGTGAAGCTTTTGAGGCGCACAGAGCTTTTCATGTATAATTATTTCGACTAGCTAAAAAAACGAGGGGAAAATCAAAGCATATATGTGTTAAATAAATAAGAAAGCAAACAAAAACTAATTTTATTAATTCATGAGCATTTCGATAAAATCGTTATAAATTATTAAGTATTGTTTATTCAATTAAACAATTTTCCGGCGCCAATTGACTTTCACTTACACACGCATACGCACACACACATAGCCCAACTCCCACACATTAAAGCTCAGCTTCGATTATTTCACTTTCGTGTCTGTCTCTCTCTCTCTCTCTCTCTCTCTCTCTCTCTTTGCTCTTTCGCTCGCACATATTTGCTCTATAAACCTGCTTTCGCGTCTGCATTAAATTTCCCATAATAATTCCCATTCCGTGTTTACTAATTCCCTTGTTTGTTTGCACACTTGTTTGTTGTTGTTGTTGCAGCTTCTGTTGCATGTCACTTGCGGGTGCACGGTTCGTACACGCGCACCCGCCGCACAAGAGAGACAAAGAGACCGAGAGACGCGCGAGAGCGAGAAAGCTTTCGCCTCTCTTTACAGGCATCCGCTAGGTCGCTGACGGCGAAGCCAAAAAGCTGCATCAAGTGCCGCACGCGTTTTCATTTCGCTTTCTTTGTAGATTCTGCGCGCTCATTTTATGAATGAAAGCTTAGCGCCACAAAATGCACCAAAAAAGGAAATATTTCTTGGCTCACTGTGAATGAGTTCAATGATTGCTCTTCGAGAATATGAACGACAAGCCACCCTGTATATTAAATTTTAATTATTCCGAGACATTAGCAATGTGATTTGTTAATTTCCGTTATTATTTATTCTACGATTCTTTACGAAATCAAATTCCAACTAAAAGTCCTTAAATAAGTTCAAGGCTACTAAAATTACTATGAAAAAGCCATTAAGTAAATTAGCTGCGACCAACAATAGTTATTACTTCTTCGACCTGACGTATGTGTAATGTGCTCATTACACTGTCCTGCGAGAAATTTGGCCTAAGAAAAACAGTGATAACAGTAATAATCTATACAAAAAACCGAGGCTTAAATTTTTTATGTTTATGATAACTTCATTTTTTCATTAAATATTATATATTAGATTTCTGGGCACCTGCTTTTGCTGTATAGTGTGTATACAAACATGGCGACAGGCTGGCTGCTTTTTAACTGCGTGTAGAGTTAGCGGCTAATTTTCTTGAAATTAGACTTCGCAGTTAACATAGCAGCATTAAATATGCATAGCTAAGGGAGGGGAACGGGTTAGAAGAATAGGGAGTGGAAGAGCCAAGAGTAGAATTTGGCCTGTTCCGTCGAGTGTTGTTCTACATTTTGTATATATGTAGCTGTGTAATTACGCGCTGTAGTTGGGTTGGAAAAAATTGTGATTAATGTAACATTTACACGCTCACGCATGTGTATGTATATATACAAATATATATGTATGTATATAGGGTGCTGATTTAACAGCTCCGCCTCATTAGACGCGCACATTGTGAGAAATTGTGAAGGTACTTGGCAAAGTTCATTGCACTCTCAAGCAATAAGGCAGAAGAAAAGAAACAACAATTCCACTTATAGTTTTTCACATCTTAATGAGCTAATATGGAGCATACATAATAAAACCCGAAACAAAAACAGAAAACAAAACACAAAAGGCAAAACCAGAAACTGAACCAAGCACAAGACACACAGAACAGCTTTTTGACGAAAGCGAAAGCCGAACACGAGCGACAGTTGCGTCGCTCTCGCTCCCACCCATTAAACAAGTGGTTTGCTGGAAGAGGTCAACGTTGAATTGATTATGAAATTTGACACACAAATGTTCAAGATCTTGCGCTCTTCTGCTACGTCTCTCTCCCTCGCTCACTCATTCTCTCTTCAGCCGACAAGTGCTGGCAAACATATGACTGCGCTTGCAATGGAAACTAACTAACTGTTCTCACATAACAGTGCACTCACATATAAAAATATTTCTGTTTGAGCAGTGATAAAAATCATTGAATAATTAAATAGACGAGCTAAATATAAAATATTTAATATATATGACACTGTGATTTTTAGCTATACATTTTTATTTTCAAAAAATGTTAATTGTTATTGTGCTCATTATATATTGTAGCACGCAAGTTCTGCTGATGTCAGCTAGTCAGCGCGTTGATGACTAATGAATAACTCCAAGGGAAATGAATATCTCCTTATCAATATATATAAAGTTTTTTAAAGCGTTCATATGGAACGAAATAGATATTTCTTTATAACCGTACATTGATTACAAACTATGTACTATGTCTATACAAATTATATCTATGATGACATGCGCCGCACTTTCTGCTGTTCATTTTATTTGACTTTCCGATTAGAGTCACAAAGATTTATAGATAATATCGCATGTTGATAAGAGGAAAATAACCAAAATAACATTAAAAAGAAATTCACTGAAATTGGACGCAATCACAATTATTGAAATAAGCAATTGAAGCGTTTAAAGTCGCTTTATAATTTTCTCTAATGCGGACTAAGCGTACGGCACACGAGGCGTGATTCACGTCGAAATAAAGCGTGAGCGCCTGCGTCTGATAACAATTTGCTTATTGGCATACTTCAAATTAACTACAGTATATACTCAGTAAGTGTTTCGGGAATTACCCAATCCAGGTACAAAAGGTTGTTAGTCATACATATGGAAAGTATAGTAAATGGAAAGTATAGTAAAAGTTTATATACAATATTTAAAAGTTACTATACATAAGTATACCATTTATTCTAGATTTAATTATTCATTAAAATTATATAAGAATATACCGTACTATGTTCCGGGGCCTGTTCGTTTAATTGGGTTTTCCAGACATACCCACAATTGTAAAGGTATGATAAAGTAATCAAAGCTCTAAAAAATTTATAATATGATTATATACTTTATCTTAACTTAACATATACATAGGAAGTTTATCAGAATTTGTAGAAATAATTTAATGGAATTATATGTGCCAATATACTGAACTTTATATTTTACAGATTTTTTCTAATATTTGAATCTTTTGTATCTATCCAATAAATCGGCCTTAAAATTATATTTAATTATAAAATAATTCTTAATATTCCATTTTTCCTCGGTGAATATAACAGTTATAACAGTTCAATAGCATAGCTGACCAGACGATAGGTTGGCTTTATCAATGTTTTGCTGTAGTCATTATATCAGTTGCACAGGTGTGTTTTTTAAGGGGAGCTCAGTGTACTCACGTTATTCCACATATACATTTCCATATATACATATCCATAATACTAAGCTAATATATTATTCTATCTATATATGGGCATATTCGCATTGTATATAGGTATTGTTACTTACGGTAAATATGCTGCTCTTGTGCGCTCGATTGCGAATGACGAGGCCCGCCAAAGGCTTCTTCACATAGATTTTGGGCATCTCGTTTGATCTGCTAGATACGTGGCCCAGCAAATAACTGTTTGTTTAAGGTGTATTTGTGTGTGGCTGTCTGCGTTTAGGAATTGTGTTTTCGTTACAGTTGGGCTAATCGCAGCCGTTGCTAATAGCCGAGAAGGAGCCGAGGCGGGTTGTTTGGTTGATTTTTTTTTTGTTTTTTGTTTTTTTTTTTTTTTTTTTTGTTTTTAATGGGTGTCACATCAACAACTACAGCAACTTGCATACATTACACTTGTAGCTTCTACTTTGTTAATTACTTAATATTTTGGAGTATTCTATTTGTTGAGCAACAACAAGGCAGCGCGCTGGTTGTCGATGTCAATGCCTGCGCTTGTTGGCAATTTAATTGGCGGCTGCATCATCCCACTGGATGAAACGTCTCAGCATATAAATGTTTCTTAATGTGTGTGCGTGAGAATTTATAGCAACACACCGCTGACAACACCTCTTCAAGGCGGCAGCACTTTTAATTAAAATTGTACAAAACTAATTCGATTTTTACAGAAAATTTAATGCGTTCGTTTGCAAACACGGGCCGAAATGCGAGCACAGCGTCTTTGTTACCGCTAAATAATGGCAAAACGCGTTTGGAGCTGCTTATTCTAGGATTGCCAACCAGAATCAATATCGATACTCAGTCGGACAATTTATCGATAGCTATTGAGTATTCTTGTTTTGGTTGTTTTGAAAAGAATGCAATTGAAGAGAGTTGTCAGTGTATCGCAAAATAGTATCTTATCGATAAGTGCAGAAGATCCAATATACCATCTTGAGTTGATTTTGTTTATTTTCATTTTAAAATATAATGCAATTTGCTTGACCGTTGGGTATGTTAAATAGCTGATGCTTATGTTGTTCATGAATAAGTATTTTATTATTATATGTGTTTGTTTACTTGTAGCAAGAAAATGGTGCGAGTATTGTTTCTGCATCCAGATCTGGGAATCGGAGGCGCAGAGCGTCTTGTTGTGGACGCAGCCTTGGCACTGAAGGAGCGCGGCCACGCGGTTAGCTTTTTAACGAATCATCATGACAGTACGCACTGCTTCAAGGAAACTGCCGATGGCAGCTTTCCTGTACAGATTGTCGGCGATTGGCTGCCACGCAAGCTCTTTGGGCGTTTCTATGCAATTTGTGCCTATGTACGGATGATCTATGCGGCGTTCTATGCCAGTTTCTTTATGCCCGAGCGTAAGCAGGTGGATGTGGTTATCTGTGATTTGATTTCCGTGTGTGTGCCAATATTGAGACTGGCGCGTCATCGGCCTCGTGTGCTCTTCTATTGTCATTACCCGGATCAGCTGCTGAGTACTCGAGAGGGTCTGCTGAAGCGTTTATATCGAACACCTCTCAATTGGCTGGAGGAGCAGACCATTGGCCAGGCGGATAAGGTTTTAGTGAACTCCAAGTTCACATTGCGCGTCTTCCAGGACACATTCCGACGGCTACAAGTCGTACCCGATGTTCTCTATCCTTCATTGCATACCCAGTACTTTGATCAAATGGAGCGAAAGCTGGAGCAGCGATCGGCATTGTTAGATGAGCCAGTGCATCCACGTGTGCCACGCAACTCCTTCATCTTCCTGGACATCAATCGCTATGAACGCAAAAAGAATCATGCACTGGCTTTGCATTCCCTCAACCTGCTCCGGGATTTGCTGCCCTTGCCGGATTTCAAGAGATGCCGTTTGATCATTGCTGGTGGCTATGATACGCGCTGCACAGAGAATGTGGAGCATTTCGCAGAGCTGGAGCAGATCACAACTGATTTGCACTTAGAAGAGCACGTGGTGCTGCTGCGTTCACCCACAGATGAGGAGAAATGCAATTTGCTGTATTCCGCACATTGTCTGCTCTATACGCCGGAGAACGAGCACTTTGGCATTGTGCCACTGGAGGGCATGTATTTCTGCAAGCCGGTGGTGGCTCTCAACAGTGGTGGACCCACTGAAACGGTTGTGCACTCCTCCACAGGATTTCTGTGTGAGAATCAGGACAAAAGCTTTGCCGGTGCCATGCATCAGCTGTTCACAGATGAGGGATTGCGCTCGAAGATGGGCGAACAAGGCCGCAAGCGAGTGCAGCAAAAGTTCTCCTTTGGAGCGTTTGCGGATCGTCTCAATGAAATTGTCCAGGAGTTACTGGCAAACAAGAAAGATGAGTGAATAAATGTGTAAGAACAGCAAATGAGGAGTCAGATGGGACTGGAGTGGGAGCCGAAATTATCTTAAATACAGATCTGTTGGAAAAGGGAGAGTACAGAGGGCCAAATGGGGAAGTCTTCATGCTTACGCTTATCTAGCTACTCAATGTAGCTATCTCTCAAATGGCTCAGGAGATTCGCTAGGATTCACGATTCACTGGACTTTCGCTGATAGATTCTGGGGTTGTTGCTGTTGCGGATGCTTTGCCTTTATTTCATCTTTCATTTATATATATTTATATATGCTTATATTTTATATAATTCATACAAATCCTAAGAATTGCTGCTTGGGGGAGATCATCTCAAATTCTGCCGCTGCTTTACTCATCGCGCATATACAGATACAGGTAGCCCAGATCCTTGGGTGGATTCTGTGACTTGGCTACCTTGGTGTCGTTGAAGATCACCCACTCGCCCTGTTTGCGTATGTGGCAGACATAGTGACCCACCTGGGCAGAGGTGCCCATGTGAGAGATGAACGCCACCAATTTATATTTTCCGGGCCCATCGCGATAAGAGCTCCCCGCTGCAGTTGTGGCGGCTGTAGTGCAGGCTGGTGCAGCCGCTGGCGCATCATCAATGCCGGCGTCGGCATGCGAGAAGATCCAGTCGGTGGCTCGCTCCACATTGCCATCGGTGGCCTTGAGGGCGGCCGTCGCTTGACGCTCGCCAAAGCCCATGCTCATGAGCATGGCCAGTGACTCGGGATTGGCAACGAAGGCGGAGGCGGCGCCATCACCAATGCGATTATTTGGCACCTCGAATGGATCGGAGATATCCGCATCGGCAATGTGTTCCATTAGCCAATTGGAAGCAGCCTCCAGTCCGATATTCTGCGTATGGAAACAGGCGCGTTTGCATGCCTCCTGTGGGAAGCCCATGTTGACCAGCTCCGACATCACATTCTCATCGAAAACAAACGCTGGGGACGCTGCAGCTGCAGGTTCAGGCAGTAGTTCCTCTCCTGGTTGAGGTCCAGTCGAGCGCCAGACACTAAGATCCAGCTCATCCGGCATATCCACAGACACATCAAGCTTCTTGGGCACCCAATCATCGCCGAGCGTAAATTTGCCCAGATGAATCATCAAGAAATCCGGCATGGTGGCCATGCGCGTCGTCTTCTTGGCCGTCGTCTTGGCATTTATGGCCGTCGAATAGAACTGGTCGATGATCTCGTTGCCAAAGAAACGCTCCAGACATGCCTGCAGCGGAACCTTGTGCCGCACCAGCTCACGATCCGGCAAACGTTGCCCACTAGCTCGTGCTGCCTGCTCTCGCTCCTGATACTCGCGCACCTCATCCAGATTGGTGGCCTGCTCAAGGGGAATCGGCAGTCGGAAGCTGTACTCCTCACGTGTCTTATATTTGACCTTGTGACTGGCCATGCACTCGACACGATCCTCCAGCTGGAATTTGAGAGCATCCGCCGGATTGAATTGATTGCGGGAGTTGCGGTCGAGCAGTGTTAACAAATGCAAATAGAAATCATTGGCGTCCTGCTGCTGCTTGGTGCTAAACTCGGGATGATTCTTGCCCACAATATTCTTAAACATGGCCGGCGAGATGCCCGTCATGTGCTCCATGTCCAGCGTGTTGCCCACTAAGCTGCTGTACTTTCCCGACAGCAATCCATTGCCCAGTTTGGCCATCTGTATATTGAAATCATTGGCCGGATCACTGGGAAAGCTCTTGAAGTACTGATCGGCGCCGCTGCCAACGAAACGCTTCTGGAAATCAGGGATGACAAAGAGCACCTGCATCACGCTGTTTATGTAGCAGGAGTTGCCCAGATTTCGCATGCCCGTATAGCCAGGTCCGGCCAGCGGTTGCAGCTCGCTCTCGCTCTCCGTCAGCGCAGACCATTCACCAATGCGCTGATTAATCTCCAGCTCCAGCTCGACCATGGATTTCTCACACTTCTGCATGGCCGCCATATTGATGCCAAAGTGTTGTAAATGCTTGCTCAAGTGCGGATCTAAGACCATATCGTCCTCCGGATAGGAGAATACATCCGATTTGCCATCGGCCGAAATTGTACCAAGCTTAACGGCCAGCGGATAGCCAGTCTCTCGATAATGCTCTACAGCGTGATCATTGCCTCCGCTGCCATCAAAGAACTTGCGTCCACATAGGATGGAGCCGTCTGTTAGATTCAGCCACAGATTGTTGGTCAGATCGCATTTCTCGCACTGCCAGCCAGCTGGCGGTATCTTCTTTCCATTGTCCAGCTGTTGAAGATTCTCTGCGTACTTCGAGGCCTGACGCACCTCACCATCCCATGTGCCTGCAAAGATGGTCAAGTTAGTTTAACGATGTTCAAGATTAATCAGAGATGTGAGACTAGCTTCAGTTTATAAATGGCCAATCAGCGAAATTCGATATGAGCGTCTTCTTCACTCACACATACATATCAAAGAGCAATTGACTGTAAGTAAATAAAATGTTCTGCAGTGCGAGCGAATAAGAGCAGCAGCCATCGTCCTCGATCTTATTGCGCTCGAGCAATTGAGGATAAACAAACGCAGAGCGTATGTGGTGCAAGCGAATAAGAGTAGAGGCCGTCGCACTCAATCATAGTAGGGGCAAATATTTGCACCGATACAAGTGTGAAGTTATTGTTTCAAATGTCTCCAGTCACTGTTTTAGAGTTGATGACTAATGCTTTAGCTTACCGGTGAGTGTGGCCTTCTCGAGCTTTGCTATGGCAGAATCTGCTTCAATGATTGCCTCCACCGCTTGGGTGACTCGCATGGGCAGCTCGGGATCTGGATAGGGCAGCTTCTTATCCAGATGGGGGGCCACCACAATGCTGTACGTATCCTTAATCTCGTACTTCTTAGCCAAATCAGTCTCATTGTAACCGCCCTCGACGCCAATGGCAAGACGCGTAATTTTTCGCTCCGGCCCGGCTTCCGCTTCGTCCAACTGCGCCTTCACATTGGACTCGCCATCCTTCAGTTTCCGCTCGCGTTTAATGTGCAAAAACACAACATTTCCGGTCTTAGCGGCATATTCATTCACGTACGCCTCCCCGAAGCCGAGGAAGCTTTGCAGGCAGACGTAGAGGCCCGTCGGCGTCTCCGGGTTGTCGTAGGAGAAGACGCACTCGTCTTTGTAAATTGGTGGATTGCCACACGGTACGTTTACCTTTGATAAATGCTTGCGTAGCTCTTCCATAACTTGCAACAAAATTTATGTTTTTATTTTTAACAAATTGTGAAATGAAAATCTATTGAATTTCCTTGCAGCTGCTGCTGCGACGCTTTTGCATTACTTGGCAGAATTCGAAGAGATGCCAACCTGCTCAAAATACCACCCCGCCAAGTTACTCACTGATACATATACTCACTCTACTTTGCCGGCAGTCAGCCAAAAGCTGACTGCTACGTTATTTAAGCAAACAATTTGAAATGTTCGTTAGAAATTGAATATTCATAAATTGTGTTCTACATTTTCATTTATTACGCTTTTTGAAAATTTTAAATTCAGATTACATGCTTATGTTTGTTTTGGGTACATACAATTTGTATTTCGATAAATATATATATACTATAAATATATATGTTGCTGTTTTGTTTGCAATTTGTTTTTGTTCTTGCTGATTTATTTGTTTTTTTTTTTTTTGTTTATATCGGCATTTTATTTGCTTACTTGGCTAAAACACAGATTAACACGATTATTTGATGCTCTTACTATAATCAATGCTTCAATACATCAAGTATATTTATTATACATAAAAATACGCACACCAAAAATTTTTACCACAATTATCTATCGAACTTCCCCCCATTTCCTCCTACTTTGGTAACAGTTTTACTTTTTTATATTTTTATTTAAAGTACAACAATAAGTTTTAAGTAATAAGTTGCATAATTTATAATTCAATTATGTTACATAGAATTCATGTTAAGAGATATATGTATCAATATGTTATTTAATATTTTTTTTTTTTCAGTGTATTTTTTTGTGTACGGTGCAAAAGATGTAGAAAAAGATGTGGCCGCTAAATTTGTTGTTCAATGTGCGTTTCTCTTTAAGATTTAATCATTATCGTTCATCATTATCATCAATATTCATCATTAATGCCGGAGGTTCATTTCACAAATATGTAAAAAAATACATTTCAAACGCTTTTCTCTGTCTTCAAAAACTTCTTCAATCGCTGACGTATTTAGCTATGCTAAATATTTATTGTTTAAATTTATGCTTGATATATGTGTTTTTCTTCATTTCTTTGCTGATCAGATAAGTTCACGGTGTGTGTGTATGCATCTGTGTGTGTGTTTTAAAATATATATGTATTAAGAAACTGATTATAAAATGAAATCGTTTAAACAACCGTTTAGTAACTTTCTCAAGTGCATTTTGTTTCTGTTTTTTTTTTTCTTTTTTTTTTTTTTATACATTTAATCAAATCCTGGTCCATTTTAATGTGTATTTGACTTGACCGATATATGAGTGTATATATATATATTAACTGTCAAACCAACGTGACTTAAGCTGACTTATCGCATACGCTACTATTCTGTACATGCCCCTAGAAACGACTTATCTAACTAAGAAAACTATAACGCACACCGAAGACAGATATTATAGATAAATACTCTGTCAAGTTATCTGTCTAAAACCATATTTTAATTAATTAAAAAAAATATATCTTTTGTTACCTTTCACTTTAAGATCAAAAACTTATTAAGATTAGAAATATATATAACATACATTATATATAATAAACATTGGGGCTGACAGTTGTGAATGAGTGTGGGATAGTGTATAAGAATGATGTTTAAAACAATAAAATCATAATGAGCGAATATAAAAATTAAAACAAAATTTCTTTTCATATCTGAGTAGATTTAATGCTTATTTACTTTTATTCTTTAATTAAATTAAAAACTGAAAATGTCTATTCTGTTTTTTTCTTTTGATTTACTTTTAAAGCTTAAATATTTTATATATATTAAAAATAGACGTATATATGTATAAAGTACAAATACGTGTAAGTTTTTTTCATATAAACATAATTTAAAGCAAACTTAAATTAATTTTAAAATGTTTCTTGCACTGTTTTGTTATTCTTATTATGTTTAAAGATAATTACAGAAATCACCTCGATTTAGTTAAATTAATTAAATAACTAAACATGCAAATGAACCTAAAACTAAACGTACCCATTAAATACTTTAACTTTTATATATATATATTATATGTATATAAATTGTGATTGGTTGGATTTTGTTTTGTTTTTGTTGATTTGATTTTCTTCTTATGTTTTGTTTACTTTGATTTCTTTTTAAGTATTTCGTGTATTGCTTTTTGATTGTGAGTAATTTCTTTGTAGGAAAAGTATAAATGTATAATATATAAAAAATAAAGTAAAAGTATTTTGAAAATAGGAAATTAATTTAAGAAATGCACATCATATATATTATTTATAGTCATATATACGTATTCTTGAGCATATAATACTTTTGCTTTGCATTTAACACAAAAAAAGAAAAATCGTAAAAAAAAACAGTTTTGGAAGCAGTACAAGCATAGTTTAAACGATTGGCATTTAAAGAAATTATATATTAATTTAAATAACTTAAATGTTCCTTTTGTTTGTTTCTTTCACATCATTCGGAAATTTTTCAAACAGCCCTCGTACATGTAAAATAATAATTGGAGCATGAACAAAAATAAATAAATTACAAGCTACATACAAATTAGGACTTGAGTATGTGTGTGTTGGTGTGTGTGTGTGTGTGTGTGTGAATCAGACAAATTGCGAGGCGGAGCGCTCACTAGAAATTTGATTTTCTTTTATCTCTTGTTTTCTTTTTTACGGATGGACCCAAAACATGTTGTTTTGTATTTTCTAAGGAAACTACAATCAGCATAGATTGCAGTACTTTTCTTATATAACTTTTGTTTTCTTTTGGAATTCAACACTGCGCGTGTGTGTGGTGGCTGTGGTGTGTATGTGTGTGTTTCATTTGCTGAGTGGATTGATAAGCTGTAATATTAAATCGTTCTGCTGCTTGACTATCTTGTTCAGCGTGTCCAACCACTCGTTGTAGCTGGCCTCCGAGCTCGCCCGGCACTCAATCGAAACGGGTGGCTTATTTGGATCCGTCGATTTGATACGAAAACTGTACGAGCTATCCTTCAGACTGTGCAACTGCATGTGATTCAGCTGTCATTAGAAGAGAATCAATTAATATTCACAATAGTTCGAATTCTATTCGAATTTGATCTAGCTCACCTGTATATGCGTACGATATTTGAATACGGGACTGCTAAACTGCGTCTTTTGCTTTTGTATGTCCGCAAAAATGATGACCTGTTGGAATAGAAAGACCTGCAGCTCGCGCTGCTTCTGGCCCGCATCGATGGCACAGGTGAGTGTGCCCTGCAGGAACAGATTGCCCTGGGCCGTAAGCTCGCCATCGAAGTCTTGCAGTCCGCGCAGCACCATCATCATGTCGTTGACCTTCTTAACCACATCCTTCATTTGCTCGCTAGCCTTCATCAGCGTGGCCACCTCGTTTTGCAGACCCGCTCGCTTCGTTTCGCGCAGTATCTCATTGATCAGCAGCACGTATTTTGTGATGCGCTGCACAGGCGTTATGATCAACGTGCTCAACTGCCAAAAAACAGAGATCGAAATTAATGTTTTATCTATTATTTAGACCAGTTGCACTTACATCCATGCGATGTCCCAGTTTCTGGCGTATCTGATCGAAATACTGATAATGCGCATTGACTATAAACTCCGATAAAGGCTTATTGCTGCAGAAGTAATAGTACATGGTGAACTTCTTGGCAGAGCTCTCGATGAGCGGGCCCAACTCAGCTGGTGACTTTTGACACTGGCGCAACAGTATCAAAAATTTACTAAAAGCAAAAAAAAAATTAAGAATTGTAGTTAGTTAACAATAATTCAAGCATGTTATATATATGTTTAACTCACTCTCTGTGCCATTCGTAGATCTCTTTGATATTATTGAATACCAAATCCATTTTGCCACCCAACAAGTCCACAGGTCTCGGTATGTCTTTGTTGTGTATTTCCTCCATGTAGCTGCAAAGGAAATTCGATACACATTATAAATTGCAGCTTGAGGCAACTTTGATTCACTTTGACTTACCCATTGACTATCTTGGACAGATCCTGGACATACGACTCCTCGGTAGCCACCAGCTCATTTAAAGCCAATTGACGTCTGTTGAGAGCGCTCGTTTTGCTATCGCTGGGATCTGTTTTGTTCTATAAATGAATTTCGCTTAGTTTGCGTTTCTTTTGTTCAGTTGGTGGATATATAGTATGCGATGCTTACCTTGTCATTGTTATCCTGCACAAATCCCAATTCGGCATTTGAATGGGCACGTCCATTGGTGGCCGCATTGTCTATGGCGGCGCCCTCGCCGCCAGCCTCACCTGCCGCACTGCCATCGACGCGGCTGTTCGATTCGTGTTGTTCCTGTCAAGTTGCGAAAAGTTAGAATGCACTCGAAGTCTTACAATGTCGATTCAAGTTCTTCAACTGTACTTACGCGGCTCATTCTGACAATTTGTTCAATTTCCGATAGCGGATTGCCCTCTATCTTGCCCGTGCTTGTCTGCAAGTAGAAACAAGAAATGTAACGGGAAACCAGCATTAGAAACAGGATACACAAGCAGTTGATGCAGCTTTCAGCTTGCAACTTGCAACTGGCAACAGCTGCTGCCCACTCGAAATGCAAATATGGTAAACTCAATTGAAACTTGATTTTCCAACGGGCTCTAATTAAAAAACTTTTCTCTGAACTGCGCCTCGGCTAGGGCCAAGGAATTCGCATATTTGCATGAAGAAGGTTGTTTTTTTTTTTTACTGTGAATGCGAATGCGAACACAAACTACAGGTAAGACTACACGTCGAGCTGGAAGTTCTGCCCGTTTTCGCTGTAAACAAATATCATCATCAGCAGGCAAATAGCAAACAGCAGGTGTTTATATTAGGGCTGGCAAAACAGTTTCAAAATACAAAATACTGTCTAGATGGCCTGAATAAAAAGTGGCTTTTATAATATATTCCATTGAATTAAAAAATTGTGATTTTTAGAATAAAGAATAATTCTACAAAAATTTTAGTTTATATTAAATATTTGTGTTAGAAGTTTCACAGTACTTTATTTTTATTTATGTGATATATTTCTATATTTGATTTTAATTTTTAGAATAAAGAATAATTCTACAAAAATTTTAGTTTATATTAAATATATATAAATATTTTTTTTTTAGAAATTTTAAAGAACGTTGTTTTTATGTGTATTTATATTTTATTTTAAAATAATATTTTTTTATCAATATTATTTATTTATTTATTAATTATTATGATTATTATTATTATTATTATTTTTTTTTTTTTGCAAAAATATTATTTTAAGTTTTATACAAAGAGAAGTTTTTTTTTTAAGAAGTACCCTAATTCGAGAGTCCACTGTATGCAAAAATATGCAATTGTTTAGTGTTTATTCTTTGAGATATTCTCACATTTTTAGTACGTTATTTGCGTATTCGTCAATAATCAAATTTTTGTATTTCATTTTCATTTCAATGGGAAATTTATTTACTTTTCTAAACAAAGTTATTGAATCAGAGATTTATTTTTAAGGTTTATTTCTCATATATAAAAATCAACTAACAAAAATGTTTAAGCAATAATCATTGCATACATAGGCTTAAAGGCAAAAGCTGTCAAATGGTAAACACAATATACACTGAGCCAATATTTGTTGACTTTTGTCAGCTTGCAAATTGCAGATAAAAATTGTGTAAAAAGCGCTTGTTGCCTTTTGGGTTTCTTTTAGGTTCAAAGTGTGTATATATATGAATATACATATATAGTTTGAGATATATATATATTCATAACACCGTATTTTTGCCTGCTTTTGTGTATTTTGCGATAAGATTTGCGTTTGACCAAGCCACGAGTCATCAGCGTCTGAAATTACGTGTATTTTGCTTGAGGTGTATTACGATATTTTCTTATAGAATGCTATATGAATAAATATACCCTGTATATTGAAACTGGTTTTTAGATGTAGTAGAATAAGCAAGGGGTATAAAACATAAACAACATTGTTCAGCGTATAAGATCCTTAGACATTTCACAAACTTGGGCACATTTTCGACATCAACTAGAAACTTTGAAATCAGATTTCTGGCATCAGATTAAAATCTAGCAAATAAGTATTCAGAGTAAGCTTTAACCGAAATGTTTTTTGACTTTATATCTCATGATCCAGACACAGGTCAATGCTTATTTATGTCGTTTTTTCTTTACAAAACTTCACTTTTGTTCAACTACATTTCGTCATTTAGGTCATTTACGGTATTTGCCAGTCAGGCATAAACACAGTATCCCATTAATTTTAGGGTATTTGTTAGTCACACACAGTCGACTACCTTTCTAGAAGGTTTTAAAAACAGTTTCTCACAATATTTCTTCTTTTTCACACGCACATCCGACAACATTTCTACACTTCTAAATAAACTTAGGGTATCTGCTAGTCACACACAATTCGACTATGCACTTTTGCTTGCATTTCGCTGCATTTCAGACTTACGAATAGGCGCAGAAAGCAGCTCATCGCACGTGTTTATATTTTTCAATATTTCGCTTTTATTTATGAATTTTATTTTTATCTCCTCTTCCTTCTCGCGCTTCTTCCTCTTCTTTATCTGGCTATCACGCGCCGATTTCGTATAATAGTCTATAATAAAATTTTAATTTTTCAGCGTTGCTGTTGCACTCTTTATAAGGATTGGGGATCTGTTTGTCATTTTGACAAGAGCCCAAATTCATGACACGAAACGAACTGCACATCCGAACGCCAACTAAATAACTAACTGACTATATGACCTGTGTGTAGTTGGTACGCATAATTTGTATGTGTGTTTGTGTTTGTGTTTGTACTCATACACACGCACACAATTTCGCTCACAACACACTCAAGCACACCCGCACAGCAATCAAAGAAACTCTCAATCAACGCTTCGCAAATTGTGGACAAGCGTTAAAATAATTGTATTGAATATACAATTGAGCAAGCAGACAGAGAGAGAGCCCGAGGGAGACTAAGAGAGAAAGAGAGAGGGTGAGAGTGTAGGGTGTAGAGTGCCGAGCGAGAGTGAGAAGAAAGAGCGCGCGGTTCTTACATAGGCTTGTCGCTTTTATTGTGTGTATAAATTCTTAAACGCATACATTAAAAAACACCTACAATATCAAAGAAAATATACTAGAAAACAATGAGCGACTAACTTATACCCTGGAAAATGCTAAGCAATTTCCAAATCTACAAATTTTTCAATCTATGGGAAGTTTGTAATTTAAGTTAAGTTAATAATAATAAAATATCGAAAATTTTACTAAGCAAATTTTTGGCCAGACTAACAAATATCCTAGATGAAAACATACACACCTTAAAACTTATATCAAACAGATACAACTAATAAAATACTAATATGAAAGCAACTCACAAGCAAAATGCTTCTTAACAAGCATATACCCTGTAATTTGTTTGATAATGTTTTATTCAAGATATACAGCACTCTTTAACTATCGCACACCCCGTAAATCAATAAGTTTACAACTGATTAATAATTATAATGATTGTATATCATTATCATTATCATCATATCAGCATTTGTTTGAAAGGGTGAAAAGCGGTAACAATTCATAAAATAAAATTCAACATAAATTAATATACAGAGCAAACATTTTAATGTATAAATATTCATAATACCCTGGTTTATGCATTGACCCCTTAGCAGCATTAAATTTGTATTATTTAATCAGTTTGAGTATGTCAAGCATCGAAGTGCCCTTCGTCATAATATACCCTGTATAAATAATATAGTTTAAGTGCTTTTACGACAATTTAGTGGCAGAAGAGTTAAGTAATTCTGAGTGGAAATAAATGCAAGTACTTTGAAGACTATTTTAAAAACAGCTTGGGGCCCTTTCTTGCTGTTGAATCACTTAAACAAATTGAAGTTCTATGGAATTGGCGCACTTGAAGGTCAGACATTTAATTCGTGCGTTTTCCTAATTGGATTATGCGATTCTGATAAGAGCAAGCATTGAATTTAACATGGATAATGAAGAACGTTGCCAAATGCGTTTGCCACCGCGTCTAATTAGGTCAAGAGGGTGGCCTGTAGCGGGGCGTGGCAGCTACTCAAGGCGAAGTTTGCAATTGGCTGATGTCAGAGCGAAAAAAAAGAGAACGAAAACAAGAACAGGAACAAGGGACTATTAAAATTTAATGGATATGTAAATATATAAATAAGAAATATAACTTTGGGCAGGGGCAACTAAACAAAGGTAAGACAGCCTGAAAACCCAATTGCCAATTGTTTCCAAAAAGTAAAACGAGTTAACACACAGCAACAACAATGCATCGATAATAATAATACTATACAAATATGCTAGCCGACCTAACTGGGTTAACAACAATAAGTTCACACCCCTGTTCCGAAAGACAGATAAACAAACAGACGGAAAAGCAACAAAAACTCAAAAGCAAAACAGAAAAAAAAAAAACAAATTTTAAATTCAAAATAGCAACAAAAAGAAATGAAAAAAAAAACCAAGCAAAAATTTTTACAAGGTAATGCGAATTTACATTAAATTCAGCTAATAAGCCATAAAATAGAAAATGAGCGAGAGACAGACTGGGAGCAAGAGAGCGAAGGGGAGGGATAAAAGAAAAACAGACACAGACGACATTAAATTTATTGATGAAAATGAAGGCAACGTCGTCTACGGCGTCCAAATGGCGACATAAGTCGCATTGCCGTCACACACACAAACACGCACAGACATACACATAGAGGCAGAGATAGAGAGAGAGAGGGGGGGAGAGCAGTCATTGCCTTGTCTTGTTAATGGCATCTAAAGACAATATGGCGACATTCAGCATTAGAGCATTTCTCAAGAGCTAATCGTAATGGATATGTCATTGATTTGCGCCCGAACTTCAACAAGTGTCCAAAAATATCAAAACCGAAATTGACAATCTCAATTGCAGAGTTTAAAAAAATGACCAACAGATACTCTATCTAAGATATCATTTAGATGAAATAAATATAAATAGTATAATATGGGAAAGATGGGATTGATTATATAAGGTAGAAAAAGGAGATAAGACATGAGTTGGAGGATTTAAGCTCGAAGAATGAAAATTCAATACAAGCAGAGAATATGTTACATATGAAAAGAGTTGAGGGGATTAAGGAGTAAGAGATTATCATATTAGATTAATGCACAAGAAGTTAAAAGAAGTAGAGTGAGATAAGTGGGAACTTCGGATTTAATTAAGTCATCTAATCAACTTGCTATGGTAATACACATATATCATACATTTTATCAAACTCAAATAAATCAATCTCCCCTAAAAATCATGTCATATGCCCTGCACATTCCCCACTCATTTACCCAAAGATCTCATAAGCCATATTCATCTCTGTGTATTTCTATTTTCAATTTAAATACCTGACTAAAGAATCAATATGTTCCCACATTAATTCTTCTGAATTCTCACAGTGGCCCACACACAAAAATATATTTTTTACTTTTCACATTTTCCCTCCATTGGCATGACAAATGGTGTTTTTCTTTTCACATTTCCGGCTAATAAAGCGCACAGAGATTTAGTGGCAACTTAGTCTAAAAGTAAAGTACACCAGACACAATGCAAATGAAGTGAGCAAACCACAGTCGAAGCACCTTAAAACCACCCTAACCACCCACCCACCCACTCATATACAACTAAATCTGAATGTGAAATTCAGCCACAAAGCGTTTTGCCAGCTAATTTGACTGCGCAAAATTTATGCGTCGTTTATTACGTGGTGTGTGTGTGTGTGTCTCTGTGTTGTTGTTATTGTTGTTGCTGTTCCTTATTGTAGCTGGCGTTGAGCATCCATCTAAGTATTCTTTCCTACCTCTGTCTGTCCTCCCTCGCCCGCATTGTCCAATCGCCTGCCCTCTCCCTCCATCCCACCCCATCGTCATTCTCAGTTGCTCTTGATGAGTGTGTAAACAATATAAAGTGGCGCATTTATGGGCAAGGTGGCACCACCCAACCGCCGACACCACCTGCTGAGATCTGCTTTATTTGCAATGCTTTCTAATTGAGCAAAGGCAACTCGTGCTCGGATTGCCCAAGCACAAGAGCTCCATGACGCGTCAGTCTGTGTGTGTGTGTGTGTGTGTGTGCGTGTGTGTGTCTGTGCCTTGCTTTTCTCTCTAGCTCTAGCCAGTGGCTGTGGCTGTGGCCGCTGCTGTGGCTACATCTGTGGCTGTGTTTGTGGCAACTGTTTTGATTTGTATTGGGAAATACACATTTAAACAAACATGCTAAAGACCAAAACAAACAAACACAAGCACACAAAGGCCACAAGATGCAAAGCAACAGCAACATCAACAGCCAAAAAATTCACAAACTGTTTATATATTGAGAGCACAGTTCTAAAGGAAACTGATGCGGCTGCTCGGGGATGCTGCTACGAGCCGTGTGCTTAGCATTAGAAATGAGTGCAAAGGCAAGAAGTGAATGGATTTCGTACTGCTCTAAAACTCTCTACGTGCACTTTGCTTTGAATGCGAAGAATTCATTAATTTAAACTGAAATGAAAATTTTTAAAATACTAAAATAGTTTCTTAAATAATTTCTAAGATAACTTTAAAGTCCCTTACACAAAAAAAAAAAAAAAAAAAAAAAAAATTTAATAACCCCATCATCGGCACTTAAAATTAACACACAAATAATTGCTATATTTTTCTTTTGTAATAAAATTTTTATGTGATTCTGATTTATATTTATATATTTTTAATTCTGATGAGTTTCTTGACTGAAGTCAATTAAATGAAAACATTAATTAATAAACCATCTTTAAAGACTTTTTCGGACAATAATAATTTCTATTTGAGAAACATTTTAAATGAATATTGTCTACTGTAGATTTGAGTAAAATCTATAATATATTTAATTTACCTAGGCTATAAATGCGAATATAATATATATTTATAGAAACCCATAAAACCACACACATATGTAGCTAACTATAGACAATACTTTAACCACAATATCGATATATGCACAAGGACAATACAAGAAAGATGTGGCCGAAAAAACCTCTGAGTGAGACTCTGATATATAAATACATATATACAGATGTTAAAAAAAAGAAGATATATATATATATATATATATATATATAAGTAAAACCACATTGAAACACTCACCAAATTGGCAGCGTTCTCCTTGAGATCCTTGGGATATGCGGGCGGTCCATTGGCAATCAAATGCGGCTCCTGTATGGGCTTCATGGGCGGTGGCAGCTCCAAGCCGGCCTCCTCCTCGGCCTCAAAGTCCGGTTGCTGTGCGCTTACATTGGGGAATTGCGATGGCAATTGGCCAACGCTTCCGCTGGCGCCGCTGCTCGTCTGCTCGGCAAGCTCCTCGGTGTGCTTCTGTGTTAGCTAGAAAGCAGAAAGCGTTTTATATTATATGTATATTGAAGCATTTATTATATTAATCTATATGGTATTTTAAACATATATATAGATAAATATTATTGTGTGTTATAAATAATACTCACTCTCAGATTCTTCTCCGAGGGCTTCTTCAAGAGCGCCTTCTCATTGGGTGATTTCTCCACTTTGCTCTGCGAGAGCTTACGCAGCGGCTGCGGTATCCATTTGCGCCTGCAAGGGATAACGAGAAAAGCGAAAGAAAATCCATGATTATTTATTACACTTGGATCTAGCGAATCGAAGGGATCAGTTTTACAGGAACATGCGTATCGCGGTGGCATTGTGCACGAGCTCATCCATTGTGCCACTTTGCTGTTTGTGGGTGTATGTGCGTATGCGTGTGTGTGTGTGTGCGCGCGCGTTGGGGAGAACGCGTCGTATACGCAATTAAAAGTAAAACACCCGACCCCTTGGCAAATTGGCTGTCCAGCTGCGTAGCCGACATGAGACTGTCGCCAATAGCACAGCAGCATATCTCTTTGTCGCCGCCGACGCCGACGCCAACGCCATTCGCACAGTGTGGCCAAGTTCATGGCACACGGCCAGCGGGAGTGAGCGAGAGAGAGAGAGAGCGTGCACTCATTGCCACTCAATTTATTGCGTTCCCCCTGAATATTTTGCTGTATATACACTTCATGCCTTCTGAATATCTCGTTGGTCACATTTAAAAAATGCTTTGTTTTATGATTGCAGCTTCTGCTTCTTCGTTCTTTAAAGCTCTTATCATAAAATTTTCGTTTCTTTTGATAACGATTTTCATTCACTTTTTATGCGTGAAGTTAGCATCTTTTTTTTATGTGCTCAAGAACCAATTTTGTTTAATTTTCAATTATTAACTTTATGTGGGTCAGTTATCAAACCTTCTTTAATGACGCGGGCAACTGTCAGATGCTATTAAAAACCGGTAGTATTTTTCAATGTTTGGCATTTTAAGGACTTTGAGTGAGGAGAGAAGACTGTTTGGGATTATTTATGGTATATAGCTTGATTAAATAGTCAGTAATAAGGATATTACTGAGTTTCTACTCTCTCTCGTTCTGGTATATTAAAAGTTTCTCAAAAATATTTATATTATTGTGAAACAATTTTTTCTAAGCTCTTACTTTATTTATTGTTTTCTATCTTCTATTTTTCTGCAGATTCCACTACCTAATGTCAGCATTCATTTCTGCCTTCTGTAAACCTTTTACCTCATTTCCTATAGATATTTTCCTTGAATTTTTATCTCTTTCTACTGTCATTTTCTATTAAGGGTCTCTCTCTCTCTACTATTTTTTCGTTAGCTCTCAGCTTTAAGTTTTCTGCCTCATTTTTAATCAATATTTCTTCTCTTCGTCTATTTAAAGACTTTTCACTTTTCGTCTTCGTCTGTATATGAAAAATCCTTTTCACTTGCTCGCTCAAACTCTTTCTCTCTTCATTTCTCAATGTCCCTCTATTTGAACTACTAAAGCTATTCTCATGGTCCATCGCCTATTCATGCATTTGACCAGCCTGTCAAGTTCATAAATTTCATTTACTTTACACAAAATCCCATTTTGTTTATGACTCAAATTGTGGTCTTTAGGGCCAGAAAATAAATTTATGTATTTCTATACATGTATAAATATAAATATAGGTTTATAATTAGCTTCAACCGCATTAGGGACATTTCATGTAATGCAATGTGGGCATGGTTGTGGTTAAAACACAAAGCGAGCGTACATTTTGCGGTAAAAGATTATTAAACAAGAGAAAAACAAAAATAATAAAGCATTACAAGCTCTATGCGCATTAGCCCCAAAGTTCAAGAGTCATTAACCTGACTAACGTTTGCGTGACCTGTTCCTTAGCCTAACTGAGCTGTTGAAAAATTTATGAACAATGTAAGTAAGTGACATATCTATAAATGAACTAGAAAAAATTATAGACAGAGGACATTTTCCTATCTCTGTGAACAGGTCTTCCTCTTTGCTTACTATAATAACTGTCATTGTTAGTTAAAGCAGGATGTTTTGCTTTCAAGCACGTTGCATACTACGCGGCGCTTGCAGCCCACATCAGCTGGAACAGCGAAGATAGGCGGGGGAGGGGGTCTATATGGCATGGCTAGCGACGCCTTTCAAGCAGCGTAACATAATTCAAAGTAAAAATAAACATTGACACCGATAACAGGGCAAGGGCGAAAGAGAGCGTATACGATAGAGCGACAGAGAGAGAGAGAGAGAGAGAGTGAGAGAATGAGGCAGGCAGCTAGGTTCCTGGAAATAGTATTTAATTTATTACGTGCTCGTTCACGTTCAAAATTCATTTCGCTGATGTAATGTTTTAGGCAAATAAGCAACGTTTAATACACATGCACACACATGTATGCATATACATGTGGGCGTGTGTGTGAGGCGGAACCTGCGTATTAATGAGTTCGCCCTAAAGTATGCAACAGCGCCCAAACTGTATAGAGGAGCTGTACATATATGTGTGTGTATGTATGTGAGTGTGTGTTTGAGTATGTGCCTATCTGTGTGTTTGTATGTTTGCACACTGGCAAATGTGTCCATTTAGCTCATTGGAGCTGGCTGGCACACGCTGTCCACGCCATCGCCCCTCGGCCAGCCCCGCGCTTCCGGTCTGCACTCCCACTGCACAAATAAACGCGCTTATTGACAGAGCGCTTGAGACAAAGGCTAGCTAGAAGGTAAGCAGGTCCTTCCACAGGCCAGCCACGCTCGGCCTGACAATAATCTATATTCATGTTCGGAGCTTGACTCAATAACAACAGCAACAGCCCAAGCAGCAGCAACAACAATAAAAGAAATTGTTCGCTGGGCCGAGGCGAAATGCCCAATTAGTGTGCAAATATTGTGAAAGTATTTTGTAATTTATGTCCAACTAACTAACTGAAACTGAACAATTTGGCTAGCCATATAAGGTAGCAGATGTGGGACAGGCTTAAAAGGCCGCATAAACAAATGCATAAATTATTTAGGCTAAATGTATTGCATTAAGAGCAAATAAGTTAGAATAATATAACAATATTTATTATATCATATTATGGAGGCTTTGATATAAGACCAACTAATGGGGAAATGCTGAACAAGCATTTATACCTTATACATTGATAGATGTATCATGCTAATAAAACTCAACTTTTCTCTGAAGCAAGAATCAGAGATTATTGTGAAGTTTTCTTTTAATAACTGGCAGAACAAGAGTTCTTAAGCAAATGGCTTGATTTGAACGTATTATTTAAATGGAAACTATATGAAATAGCCAACAGAATCAAGGGATTCTAAGAATTCATCTTTATATAGCTAAAAAAAAGCAGCTACACCAACTTAGTGTAGCTTACAAGGAAGTCGAGTTCACATGGAACATATAAACTAAAAGAAACTCTAGCTGATGAATTACGAAAAAAAAAATTGAAATAAAATAGCAATGAAATAAATTTTCATCATAATATATATGAAATTGATTGAGTCAAAATGCGACAATCTTATAATTGCTGGTCAAAAATATGGAAAGCTTATTGCGATCGTGATAAGATTGTCATGAAATATTCTTATCTAGCAATTGAATTTCAAACGAAAAGTTAATTACAAACAAGGCACTTCAAAGCCTGCAAATTCGTAATTACATGTGGCTGATTAGTTGTGTGGCGGGAGCGTAAGAAAAATAAATAATTTGACCGCAGTGCGTATGATTAATGCACAAACTCTATATGCATTATACCATATATATGTACATATATATATCTGTACGTATTTATATAGAACATATATAATGTTCTCAATTGTCGCTTATCAGCAATGACGACTCCACTGTTCCAGCTGCAACACATGCTGACTAATCCACATTGCTTACAGGGAGTTCCCACCCCCTTTCTTCACAAAAGAAGAGAATCCATATATATATATATACATGATTGAAGAGCTTATGAGAATCTAAAGGCAATTGCAATCGGACAACATGCGAAAAACAGGTTTCGCTTGGAGCAATTAATGCAAACATCTGTGTGAAATATTAAGCCGGTTTACAACCCGGCTAGAAATTGTTCCTCTATTAACTCGGGCAGCGACAGATAGTTAGGGGTTTTTCACAACAGCGGGTAGCACGCGATAGTAGCTGGAAGTTCCCATCGGCTCAATTTTAATAAATCATCTCTTTGTATATTTTCAATTTTTAACTTGTAATTACTCTGAAATATTCCGAATATTTCCGTCTCATTAAATTTGAGAGTGTGCCATATATTGCTATACCTATTTATAAACCTGTTGCAGTTAATAAAATTGTAATGCAGTTTCTCTTAAGTCTCATGTAAGTTGGTTTAAAGCAGGATTCTAGTAACTCAAATATTTCTCAAGCTATAGAGTAGAGAGCTTCAGAGCCCTAGTAATTTTTTAAAAGATTTTAGAGCAATTTTCTTAAATGAAATGTAAGCCATCTTTTGCTCTATAAATTTAATTTTGCTACAAATATTTGAAAAACTTGGTAAATTTCGGGAATGAAACTATATCACCCAGCTTTTCCAGCTCTTTTTTTTGCTTTTTTTGGTATCTTCAATTTAGGTTAAAAACTTTCATTTTCTCTTTTTTAATGCACTTTAGGGCTAGGTAAATTCTCTTTGTATTTTCCTGTATTTATTTATAGAGCAAAACGTGCTTGGCTCAATTGAGACAACATATATATTTATATATATATATACATTGTATCCATAAACAGTATATAAACAGATATCAACGGCAGCAGACGACGCGGACAATAAATCAACTATATATATACATATATATATATAAATTTATTTATATTTTTTTTTGGATTGAGTCGCGACTCACAACACTAGACTACCAACATTTTTATGCTTAGTCACTTTTTGGATAACGTTGCACAAACAAAAACAACCAAAATAAAATAAGACATATATATGTGTTATATATTATATACATATATATAATTCACTGCTGATATTGATGGACGGAAGCGTCTTGGCTGCGATTGCATACAAGTGAAATTTTGTTGCTGTTCCAAATGGCGCTGAGCACACACTCACACACAGACTCACTCACACTCACCCACACACGCACACGCTCACACACGATAAAATAGCGAATGGGCATCTAATTGAACGTGAGGCCAAACGCACAGTTTGGATTACAGCAGAGTCAAACAAAGGCTGTGCATTGTGCCGCACTGAGCACTGAATAAGCAGCGCCCACTTTTTCAGGGCATCTGATTGTACTACTAGCTACGGCAAATATGTAAAGAATTTACCAAATTTATGGACTGTCGATTAAAGCTGACAGTTGCTGGCGTTATGGCTGATCGCAATCAGAGCGCATGCCGCTGATGAATAGTAAGCCTACAAATTAAATTGATTTGTGGTAATGGCATATCAAGTAATGCAGAATATTAGCCAAGTTTTAGCTTGGTCAACAAAAGCATATTGAATTTAGTGGCATCTAAGACAAATTTGGTAAAGCTGCAGCTGCAACGAGTAAGCACCGGCTCTTTGTCAAAGAGTCTAATGCAGCTCTATAACAACTCTTAATGCTCAATGCATTTTAATTGAACTCTACTTGTCATTGATTCAAGAGAATCTCTCAAGCAGGTGATTTGGTAACTGATCAAATTGTAGCGAAATTAAATTTAAATGGGTTTCTTATAATTATACAGATTACATTTTCAGATACTTTAAAGCATAACAGCTCAGCGATAACAGCATTTGCTGAAATGGGCTAAGAGAAGGGTTAACAGTCAGAAAATTTGAGCAGTTGCCAGGCGGCTTCAAGGGGGCAATAACAGATAAATATCGATCAGGGTATCTTATCACAGGGCCCAAGCAAATCAAAATCTTTAGCACCGGATTTACAAAACACGTCAACACAACAGCTGAACTACGCATTGAAAACTCACGACACTTTTCACAGGAATTGTGAAACACTTAGCGAAACTTTACCATGTTTTGGATTGATAATCGGCGTTCAGTGTGGGCGTTTGGGGCTCCACGGGTTCACAGCAGAAGCAGGCAAAGCCTTGCGTCTTTGAATGTTGATGAAGGGGCACTGTATTGACCTTGCCATTCGCATTGATATTTAATGAAATGGACTTAAAGAGCTGCGGCTGAGGCGGTTTGGGGCGCTCATGGATAGCCGAATAACGTTTTAATTGATTCACAGTTTCGATATTATTATTATCATTGTCATCGCTAATGAGATGACAAACGCGATAATCACTTATAGGCTTGGCACTGCCATTCCCGAAATGTGCACCGTTGTCCAAGCTCTTATCGGCAGCGCTATTGTTGTTGTTACACATGACTGATAACGGGCTGTGGCAGATATCTTAACACCAACAAACTATCTAAGACGAACGTCGCTTGTCTTTAGACAGTTCTACACAACACACACACTCTGCGTATACTCAACGTTGCGTTCCGGCGTTTCAAAAACAACTGAGCCAGAACATGGACAAGCTCTCTCTATAGCTCGAGCAGGCTTTCGCTTTCTGGAGAACCTCAACAGATATACAAATACATACACAAACATAGAGTGAGCGAAACCCTCTATTGTCCCTCTCTCTCTCTCACTCCGTCACTCTAGACACCTACACAAAGAGTATAAGTATAAATAAAAGCCAACTGTGAGCAACAGTTGAGCGTATTCGGGCTCTCAAAAAAAAAAAGTAACAACTGTAAAAGCAATGTACTCGTTTGATAGATACCCTGTAGTTGATATACCATTTCAATATATTTTTTAAATATTATAGATAACTATTAGAGGGTATTTAACTATCCATATACTATATAGATATATGAAATTTAAGATAACATGAAATTATTATTATTATTTTTTATTTTATTATCGGTTGGTATTAGTAATCTAATTATTCATCTACCTCTTATTAAAAATGTAAGGGAAATTCGACTTATTCTTATTAATAAGTTTTTTTCTGCTGAGCTATATAAATCCAGTGTATTACTATATATCTTCATCGATTCATCAATTTGATATTATTAATATACCCAACTTGCGAAATTTTAATCAACTAGGGTATGCATAAATAAAGTTCTTTCTACGTTTTCGGTTTTATGAGTATTTATCTTATTGTTGTTGTTGTTGCCTTTGTTGGTGTTGTGGTCGAGCTGCTCAGTGTAATGGGTTTATATCTTTATAGCTAGCACCCGAACCGCACACGACACGCGATTAAACAGCCAGCGCAAAATGTTAGTAAAGCTGCTATGAGCATTTAATAAACGAATAAATACTGGGAAATCTAATAAATTGATGAAATAGCTTAGTGCAGTTGCAAAACTAAATTAAATAAATCAAAAATAATAATAGAAAAATAAAAAAAATAATAATTAATATATAAGATTTTTTCTAGTAAAGAAAATAAAATGGATCATAATGCTATTATCTCTATTTTACTATCCACATAAAATATGTTTAGAATACTTTTTCTAAAGCCTGCTTAACACTTCAAGTATATATATTTAATCTCAGAATTTTATCGCATACTTTTATATTTCAACTAATCCACCATGACGCATAAGCCCCCGAAGCGGGCAAGAAGTGCATGATAAATCATTGCAGTGTAGCTGCGCAGCTTTTAAAGCATATTACAGAGAACTTTATACTACTATGCGACAATTACGTAAATGCGGCAATTTTGTTGTTGTTGTTGTGTTTATCGGGCTGAACAGCTCAGTGGCTCGCATTAGGTTTGAGCAATAGAACAGAAAGTTAGGGAGAGAGAGAGAGGGGGGGAGGGCAGTGAGTGCGAACTGATAAGTTTTATGACAAGCTTTTTCAATTGGTTTTTTATTTCGCTTTATTTATTTTCTTTTTTTTTTCCTACTTTTTTTTTTTTTTTGTTTACTTCATTTTGATTCCTTGACCAGCAGAAAGACAATCAACAATGCATGATAGCGATTATGTTTGCCTGTACGCACACACACACACACACACACACACACACACAAGCACTTTGATAAACTTGGCCAAAATAATTGCTAGCATTGTTATGAAACTAGCTGGAGGTTAAGGGCTTAGTACAGTTTGTTAGGGACATATGCACTTGGAGCAGAGAGAAGCTAAACGCTAGAAAGTTTACGAAATTTTGCTAATTGCTATTGTGTAGAAATTCTGTAGGGGATAAATTTCATTCTGTCCCTCCTATCCTCTATCACTCTCTCTCCTTCACTCTGTGACTAAGGTTTCATCAAACTACTTCACTCATATTCTGCAGCTCTCTGACTTTATAAACTCTCTTCAGTTCTCTCATGTTTCCAATGACTACTAGTATATATTGAACTTGCTTTGACTAAATTGCTGATTAGATATTTTGCGCTTATCTTCAATGTGAGAATGTGCCATTGGGCCAATAACTCTCAGCTATTTGACAGCAATTGCTAAATCAAAAAAAAAAAAAAAAAAAAAAAAAAAAGAATACGATTTCTTGGAGCTGAAGAAGGATTAGGAATAAAACAATCCTGGAATGCTTTTGTCTAACTTATCTAAATTCGTAAAGAAATTAATTCGGGGCTCAATTCCATGTCGTTATTAAAAAAGTTAATGCTTAGCTCAGCTTAAATATAAAAAAAAAAATAAATAAATAAAATTTAACAAATTTTAAATGAAATTTTCCTTAAGCTGCAATTTGCTCTCTTTCTCTCTCTCTCTCTCTTCTCTCAACACTGACAGAAAATCCTCGCTCAAGAAGTTTTACGACTACTCACAATATTCATATTAATGCTACATAAATAATATACTATGAATTCCCTCTGACAGGAGACGACAGCTCGACAATTTCCATGCAGTCGTCTACGACTCTATTTTGCAAGCCAACCCACTTTTCGTGATATTTGAGCTGGGCACATGTGCGACAATTGCGTTTAAATATTTAGAAGCTGTCAAAATCGTGGCCAAAGGCTTAAAGCTTTAACATGCCTCTGCTTATGGCCCGTTGAGCATTAATTATGCAACAGTCACTTAGAGAGTGACACGATCTAAAATGCTGACGTGGCCCAAAGGCCATAGTCAAGTCAAGACAAGTCAGCGTCAAGCTAAGTTGGCCAACAACTTTTTCCGAGCTGAGTTCTGTGAGACACGTTTGCATAGTAAAGCAGCCAAAATAGTTAGAAACTCACCCGCTAAAGCCGCGTCGCTTGGTCGACGAAGACAATGCATCCGCCTTGCCGCGATTCGCTAAAGTCAAAAGTAAATGAATTTAGTTTTGACAAGTTTGCTCAATCTGCATTTAGTTTCGCAAGCAACTCACCTTGATCCTGCATATCGTTTGGCTTCTGTGCGGCTCCTGTTCCAGTGGCTGCTGATGCGGCTGCCGTTGCTGTTGCTGCTCCACCGGACGAACCTTGCTTGTGAGCGCCTGGCGGCGGTTTGAGCACTGCAACGGGCACAAGACCCTCTTGTACAGCCGAATCGTCATGCTGTGGATTTAAACGGACCAAACAAAAGTCCGGCTCACTGGCTGTGGGCGGCTCGATAATCTCAACCTGCTGGCCCTTGCTAACGCTCAGCTCATTGCTGCCCGCACTGGCTATATAGTCAGCCACAACCCAGGTGGCCTCCTGATTGCCCAGCTGCAAGAGAAAGAAAGAGACAGAGAGAGTGTGAGATATGAGATATAAGTATTCTAAGCATGGATAGGAAATGGAAAAAATATGCATTTTAAAGAGACGAAATGCAGATGCTCTAATTCAATTGGAATATTTAATATTTACATTTTATTTTTAACATAATTTCTATATTTAGTTTTTAATAAAATAAAAATAGATATTACAATTGTATATAAAAATTTGATCTCAAGCAATTATTCCCAAGGAAGCCAGATAACAAGTAATCCTAGTCTAACGACCAGTTCTTGGAAAGCTTTTGCTTAATAAGTTCGATAAGAAGAAAATCCCAAGAAATTTTCTTTTAAATAACGACAAAATTCTCAATAAAATAAAATATTTTAAACGATTTTCACATAGCTAGGAAAAAAGTTCATTATAAGCTCCACAGTTCGTATAGATATAGAATATATATATACACATGATGCACTCAAAGAACTCGTCTCTGGGTAACATCTCTTATGACTAAGCTTCAATGCCCTTAGCGAGTGTATAAAGATGATGCTGATGCTGTTGATGGACACAAACACAAACACACACACAGACATACACACACAAGAGACATAAGTGCATCCATTGGAGCGAGTGGACAGCGACCATGCCAAGTGTCGAAGGGCAAGGGCAAAGCGGGCGATTTTATTGATTTAATTTGTGCGGTTTTCGTCAGCTGCAGGCGACACACACACACACACACACATAGTAACACACTCATTGTGTGTATATGACTATGTGACCCACAGCAAGGACTCGCTTGAACACATACTCGAAATAGGAAAAAAAATAAGCAGCAGGCGACCTCCAAACGCAGCTCAAGGATCATTTGCCAACAGAAGCCGAACTAATTAGAAAACAATTCCCAGCAGCCACGCCCCATGGCTCAAGTGGCAAGATGTCAGCATCGATTAGCAGCAACATAATGTTTATTCATAATTTAACGCTTTATTAATTTACATGACAGCTAGAAGAAGAAGAAGAAGAAGAAGAAGAAGAAGAAGAAGAGGAAGCAGAGTTAGCTGTGTTGGAATTTTCGAGCTTGCCAATTGGCGATTAGAATCGATAAGTACCCAATTTTATGGCTATTTTGGGCTGTGAATCGATTAGGGAAATCAATATATGAATATATATATGGTTAAGATTTTCACAATTTATGTACATATAAATATACATATACATATAGATATTTAGATATATATACTGCCTGAGCGTAAGCTTCATTAGCAGCTCTGTTCATTAGGGCTGCTCCTTCCGACTGCCTCGGTACAGTTCGCTGGTTATAAATAGCACGAGTTTCCACCAACAGCAATTAGAGTTACATAAGACTGCACGACTGGCAGTTGCCCTACACACACAGCTGCATGGCATCCCAAAGCTCGTGGGAGTCGAGAGCTCTTCGAGCAATGCTTAAAAATGCATTATAACTGTCAGTTACTTACACAACATGTATACCCTGTACCATACCCCGCACAGGGTATAAAAAGAACAAGTTAACAGGAAGCTGAGCAATGAGCCCAAGTAGGAAGCTGCCTCAAGGAGCTGCGCGTCAGCTGCTGCTGCTGTTAATTAAGCGCCATACAGACACACAACAGCATGTGTGCGAGTGTGCATGTGTGCATGTGTGTAAGCGAGTTCATACACATACACACATCTAGTGTCGCTACATACATTGCACGTTTCCGCTTGTAATGCAATTAGTCGAAAAGTTTTCAGCGCGTTGAGCATTCAAACTTTTCAACAAACAGTTTGTGCAGCCCACATAAAGAGCTGCAAATGGGCGGGCCGAGGTCGGCGGATGGGCGTGTCGCTGAATGTGAGCACAAATTGTATATATGTATGTCAGCTCGCCTGTCAACTCTCCAAATGAGTACCATTAAAAGTTGTGCCAGGCACAAAGGCGCACGCAAAAGTGAAAAATCGAGAGGCAGCACATAAATCAGCTGCAAATGTTGCCCAGAAGACAAATATCAAACGTTTTTAGTTCAATTATATGCTGAGAGTGGCTGGAGACTGAGTGCAAGCAGCTGAATAATTAATTTAATAACTGTAAAAATTGTGAGAGCTTTAGAGGTAAAGTGGGTGTGATTTGCCATTGAGAATTGCATAGAAGGGCGTAATGTATATGTGAGAGAGAAACTGAAGAGGTGGAGTAAGTGTAGTAGGCGGTTGAGTTAGGAAGAGTTTTGGAAGAGATATAGGTTCACAGACTACCAAAGAATAGAAGAGGGAGTGGAATAGATCGAGATAAGTGAAGAGAAAGGGCAGAAATCACGAGAGAGACTGTGAGGGGGTGGACAGAGATAGGGAGAAAGATATGTATTGAGAGAGAGATAGAGATGTGTAGACAGGTATATATTGAAGGAGAGAAACACATAGATAGACAGAATGAAATCGATAATAAGAGAAAACGGCAACGATTAAAGGAGACCTAAAGCTTATATAATAAAAGACTTTTGAAAAGTTTAAGATAAGTCCGATGGGAAGTGCCCGGAGAATACAAACAAAGTATAATCCTAGCTAAGCATAAGCTTATATAGACAGGAAAGTAGCTGAGAACTGAGATGAGCAGTGACACAACCAAGTGACTAATTTTCCTAATGAGTTCAGATCAACTGAGTGCTCTCCCAGAAGCAGCAGTAGCTAGCATCAACATCATCATCATCGTGATTATAATTCCTGGGGGCTGCTGTTTAACGCACGCAGCAATAATCAACACTCTCACTTACATTCCCACACACACACAGACACACAGACAGGCACACATCAACGTATATAAGCTGTCATTAGGCTATGGCTGGCCCACACGGCGTATGCGCAATTTCTCTGAGCTTCGATGATTGCTGAAGTGCACTGAAATTGCTTGGCGACCGAGCGAAACAAAGGGCAGCAGCCACATGCACCACGTGCACATGCACACACCCACACACACACACTGAACAATTGAATGTGGTTGCAATTGCAGAACATTTAAGCTGCAGGCATTTAAAACTGGATTATCCACTCGAATCAAAGCATTTGGTAAAGCCTTAATAGTGATTGAAGCGCTGCTAGTTAATTGAAATTGAATCGAGCTATTGCAGAACTTAATTAAAGGTTATATTTAGTTTGAGGTATACAGGTGAAGACATATATAGAAAGTGTATTATTTAGAAACTAAGCTGAAATATATTTTAAACTCAATAAATTATTTGTATCCAGCTTTTCTATTCAAAATATTACTGAAAGCTGATTACTGAATGTGAAAATAATATAAACCTCTATATCTTTCGTTTAGATTCTATATATATTTATGTTTATTCTACGTTAGTTTCATCTTCTTTCAATTCGAGTTCATACGAAAGGATTCAGCTCAAAATCTCGACTCAAACTACTCAACTTCTCAAACTTCCTTTCCTTCCGTAGCTAGTTTGCGAAAAGTTAAATTCAAATAATTGCGCAGTGCGATTCAAAATTGGCAGAGAAATGTCTTCAATTTCCTCTCTTGAGTTGTAGTAGTTGCTGCTGCTGCTGCTACGGCTCTGTATCTGTCTGCGTGTGGGCGTGTGGGCGTGTGCGACTGCTGCAAGTGCCCTTAAATTAAATTCTGCTTCACATTGCTGCAGCACGTTTTGCCTGCCGCTTGCTGCTTGCGGTCTTTAATTAAATTAATGAAAGGATATTTCATGCTACCAAACGCTGCGTATACGTTATATTTGCTATTTTTTTATTTTCTTCGCTGGCAACTTCCAATGTGGCTTGACTGTTGCAAAATGCAATCAGCGCTGCCTTGTTAAGCTCTTGCTATTGCCACCCCCTTTCCTTTTGCTGCCCCCTCGCTTTAAACCGATTTCCTTATCCTTCATGCTGCTGTTACTCTGCATAAAATAATTAACGTAGCTTTTTGTTGCCTCTCTGCGCATTTACACAGTTAATCAACGAAACTGAAGTGAGAGAGAGACTGAGTGAAGCAGGTCACATAGAGAGAGAGAGAGAGAGAGAGAGAGAGAGAGAGAGAGAGAGAGAGAGAGAGAGAGAGAACCCCAATGCCGAACTCTTTAAATGTTAAAAAAAAAACTTCCAGTTTAAAAGTTTTGCCTGACAATTTCTTTCGGAAGATTTTCCGCCCAGACCGCAAAACCTCAATCAATCAACCGCTTACAGGATATACCACAATTTCTTGACCGAACTTCTTGAATGCCGTAAATAAATT
This sequence comes from Drosophila arizonae, assembly GCF_054131065.1. Classification (NCBI taxonomy): domain Eukaryota; kingdom Metazoa; phylum Arthropoda; class Insecta; order Diptera; family Drosophilidae; genus Drosophila; species Drosophila arizonae. Next base: position 3,467,636 of record NC_142924.1, on the reverse strand, counting down.
CAACAAAATTTAATCATTTCTTTTTTCTCTTAGCGAAATATATATGCTAAAATCGTGGGTGTGGCCAAGTTGAGAAAACATCTTGAAATTGAATTGGGAATCAAACTTGACAAAAATGTTGACTTAAGTCTAAAGCATGAAATCAATTTGAAAAGTTTCTTCGTATTTTCTTGTGGTGCTATGGAAGAGCGCATTTGCATATTACACACGCAATGAAAGCAAAAGACTAAAGGGGGGCGTGGCAGTTGACCAGGCAATGCATAGCATTGCTACAGGGTATGCGGTTAACAAGTCAAAAGTACAAATGGTATATTGAGTGCTGATTACAAAGCGGATAAAGAAGGGGAAAGAACAACAAGAGAATAGCGGAAAAGTCAGATAAAAGTGAAAGCAAAACATGGAAATAGAGAGGGGGAGAGTCTGACAAGGAAACTTTGCATTAACCGAGGCGGAAAATGTGTTTTAGCCGAAAAAAAAGAAAGAAAAGCAAAAATTTATAAAGCGATTTGGGAAAATGCTTGCGTTATTATTGATGGACAAATTGGCAGAGGACAGAGGCAGAGCGTGAGTGTGTGCGTGTGTGTGCGTGTGCGTGTATATGAGGCAACCAAGATTGTTAGCTACAGATGACGGAAACTCCAGGACACATTGGGCCTGGCATTTTATGGGCCGTAATAAAAACACAATTGCAGCTCACTTAAAACTCATCAATCGAAGGGGACACATTAAAGGGACGAGAAATTGAGAGAAAGAGAGAGAGCGAGAGAGAGAGAGAGAGAGAGAGAGATAGAGGGACAGTGGGGAAACAGTAAACTCGCAGCGAGTGAGCAAGCGAGAGCATACTTAGGCTTATCAATTTGAATTACCGAACGAGATTTAACTGATTGAAGTCTAAGATGAAAGCGGGAATTCGAAGCGTCGGTAGGTAGAAGAAAATAAATACATAATAAATAAAAAGAAAAAAAAAAAAAAAAAAAACATTTCAATATATATTGCAATATATTAAATAGATTTAAGCAAAAGTAAATAGGAAATAAAATATTTGATGCAAGCTTAAATATATTTAGAAATAAATAAATACATAAAATTCTGAAGGAAATTATTCACTTGGCACGCCGTTGTAGTCTATTTACAGGGTATGATCTCATATGAATAAAGGGTAATCTAAGGTAATCTACAAAGATGCTCATACTTGATAGGACTAGACTTAAGACTCTGTCAAAGTCAATGCAAATATCAAGATATAATATCAAAGCTGAACGTTTTAAAGCCACCAAGCAGCTAATTAGACATCTTTACAGGGTACAATATTGCACTTAAGTTGAGTACGAGCAGACGTGGCCAATATACGCTCTTCACTTTGTTTAAAGACATGCCTGTATGCATATATAACATATATTCATGTCTATGTTGTGGGTACATAAAACATAAACGTTGGCCATTATTCAATTAACTGACGCTGCCTGGGCGTGGCTCATGGCAGGCAAGCAAGGCAGAGCACAGTCAACAACAACAACAACAATTACGTTGTTAACATTGTTAACAATAACAACAAATGGGAAACAAAAAGGCAAGGTGAGCAAATGGGAGGGAGGGGGGCGTTACACACAGCAGCCCGAATGAAATAAAATACATTGAGCCACCGAAGTGCCACCACCCACAACGAGCTGCCAGGGGCCGAGCTGTGGTCTCTGATAATTGTGCGACAGCATGTTAACACCGCAGTTGTTTGTGGCTGTGTGCGTGTTCGCGCGCGCGTGTGTATAGCATGTGTGTGTGCATGTGTGTGAGTGTATTGAATGAAAGTCATTTACAACGCAAATCGAATAATATTCTCAATAAATTACGTGCAAACACGACATGTTGTTAGAGATAAAGACGGGCCCTTTTTATAGCCCGGTTGGTTAATGCACTCCGATGACAATGCCCCTACAGCAATTAGAGGATCATATTTGAGATAACAGCCACATATTGATGGCATATTAGTTAAACATTCACCGAGTCAGAGAAGATGAGAAAACAATAGCCAAACAGAAATTCTATATATGGGCATTTCTCCAGAAAAGTCAACCGCAGCCAAAACATTCAAAGTCAAATATAGCATGTTCTGCTAACATATTTTTTAAAACAAATTCACCAAATTTTACTAATATAAACCAATTATACATTTTATCATAATACATCTCGAAATATTGAGACACAAAGCCGAATAAGTGCAAAAGTTCTGTTTTGAGCATGTCTATTGCACATTTTGTTCTTATTATTGAGACACTATGCAATGCAATATGATACTTCGAATTTTCTCTATTTTATTATAATTCATAAATTTAATATATTGAAAATAATTTCTAATGCTTTTATTCATGTAAAATTAATAAAAAAAAAATTTTAAAAAATAAATAAAAAAAAGTATGGCGGAAAAAATGTCTCATTCGACACTTCACCTTCGACCCTGATTAAAACTAAAAAATAAAAATAAAAAACTACTCAATATTTTTGAATCAAATAAAAAACATTATAAAGATGTGCCAATTTCTAATGATTTAAAATTTTCGTAATAAATCGTCACTTAAGGTTTCGCTAAAATCTCAGGTTGAACTGTTCATTTAAAAAGCGATTTACGTTTTTTGTAGCCTGCGAACCTCTTGGTTTTTTGTGATTATCTTGAATACTAATATTTGCGTAAAATCAGATTTAGCACCAACTATAGAGCTAAAGGATTCACTACTCGTAAAAAAAAAAAAATGTTTTGGCATTCTTTTTTTTTTTTTTTTAACTCAAAAACGTACGAATGTTACATTCGCCACAAGAGAATTGCCCATATGCAATTAGCAGTTGCGTAAGTTAAATATAGCAGAGCAGCCTTATGCAGTGTTGGAAAGCGCTTTGTCTTATGTTAAATACAGCTCAACACTATTCTAGTAAGGCAAGTCCCTTCCTTTCCCTTATATTGCCTATCGCTAGACAATCCATAAATCCACGCAAACCGCTTTAAACGAAACAAAACAGTTTGATTTCAATTTTTTTGATATTTCTCTTAAACTTGAAAGAGCTTGCTGGACTAAATGTTTTTATCGCCAAGGAACTCGACTGACAGCAATTTGCTGAAGTACATTGCGAAACTTGTGCAACACGCTGCTTGTGCTGCCTGTGGCACATCGAAGTGTGGCACGCGCGCCAGAAAACCGAATTGTTGGGGCAGCAGAGGATGATAAACAAGGCGAGAACCGTTTGCTTGTGGCACAGCCCAAATGGTGTTGGCCGGAGCAAGCAGGCAAGATACAACAACACCACACAGCGTTTAGCAGGGAGCATAGTGTATTGATGGTCCGAAAATGAAAAATGAAATTACACACACGCGCAAACACACACACACACACAGACACCCAATACATATATATATAGCTCCACACAGTATGTGAGTGCTTAAATTTGGGACAGTCAACGAGGGAGCAATTGTAAATTGCTTTGCCTTAACGCTTAGTATTGAGTTTTGTGGCCTTGGAAGCCATCAAAGCTATCATTTTTATATAGATGGCTCAACTAAAGCCGTCTTGGCTTACCCATCTCTCACTCGCTGTCTCTGCCTCGCTCACACACCTAGGAGCAATCATAAAAACTTAAGCTGGCTTTGCCTTAGTTATATTTGCAGCGCAATTGTAACTGCAGCCTTAAGTGTTATACTATCTGTATCTGTATCTGTGTCTGTATCTGCATCTGTATCTGTATCTGTAGCTCTATTTGTGTATCTGTATCTGTATCTGTATCTGTATCTGTGTATCTAAGATTCTAGCTTGGCTTTGGCATTGCATAGTTCTGTGCGACAATTTACTTACAAATTGTTGTTATTTACTTTTGCATTGCTTGAATACCCTGCACACATGGACTGACTGACGGCGGGCAGTTAAGGCTAGCCAAAATAATATAACATAATAATTATTTGATATGGTATTTACTTAAATTTTTGCAGGATATGTTTACGTCTATCATTGCTCATAAGCCAGCACTTTAACGTTTTATGCATCCATAAGTTCTTTTGCCATTCACTGACTACTTCTTGTGCAATTTGCATATTATTGTCGCAAGAGCAAGAGAGAGAAAGGGAGAGTGAGAGTGAGACAGAGGTAGCAGCATCCTCATCATCAGCAGCAGCAGCATCAGCAACATGCTAGCGTCTGCTACTGTCATAAAAATTCACCTAACAACAAAATAAACTACAAAACGAAGAATACATAACTACTAAAATAACAACAACAACAGCAATAGCGACATTCACACAATGTGCTAGCTGCACGTCATTGGCTAAGTAGTCTTTGCCTGTGCTAGAACGTTTTTACTGTACAGGATGTTTAGAGAAGGAGGGGTATGTAGATTGAGGCATTTGATTTGCCTAATATACATATATAAATACCCAACTTCTCTAAACAGTATGATTAGTACAGTCAAAATACTCTATACAAATCAAATACCCTTCTCTAAGCATAGTTTTATATATATGCATATATTGGTTAAATCAAATACCTCTATCTAAATATATATATATATATTTGCATTATATTGAATTATATATCTAACAGCCAAACCCTTCAAATTTACTCTAAGTACATTGTATAGCTACCGTATCACATGTACATTTACCGTTATCAATCACAATTATCTGTGTAAGCGATAACAATTGGTATTGCCATTAATTTGTATGGTTCTCTAATTGCTTATGAGGTCAAAGACATTAATTGGATATTATAGACTAGATGTATGACAGTTTCAAAGTACTACTAAGTTTAGTATATCCCTAGATATAAGTTTCTGAAAATCATCCTTCAATATCATTCATCAAACTAAGCTTTCAAATGCATTTCTAAATATTGATTCCTTTGCCTCCATTTTTGCGTGTCCCGCTTTATATATCTTTCTATATATTTCCAGATAGAGCAGCCCTATACTTCTCGCTGGCTATCACAGTTTAGTATCTCTAACTGAATACGCTTTGTCAGCCTATTTGAGAGGCGTATAGAGTCAGTGGAATGCAGCTTAAAACACAAATTCCGATTCTCCATCTTCGCAATCATAGCTCGCATGCTGCTCTACTACGAGTACTTAGAGTATCTGCTAGTCTGGCTCACTCTACACAGAGCACTCTAACCTGTTTAAGTTAACGGATGCTGCGTCGTCAGTTTCAGTTGCTGCTGCTGCTGCCGCTGCTGCTGTTATCTTTGTTCGCGCCACGCTTTTTGTGTATTTTTTATATGTACATCCTCTTGTTTTTCTTCTTCGTCTGCTGTTTTCGTTTTTTCTTTCTGTGCACTCTGCTGGGCACGTGAGGCGCTTTAACCAGCTCAGCTCAGCTGCAGCTGACAGTGCGCGCTATTGCGAAATTCTGTTTCTTTTTTTTGTGTATTTTTCGTGCGTGAAACAAATTTTACGTTTTTCAACTACACGTTTCTTTGTGTTTGCAGGTTGAGAGTGTGTAGAGGCGTGTGTGTGTGTGTGTATGTGTGTGCACGCGCGTAAAACTATGCTCTAATGGAATGCATAAAGCATACGCCCCGTGAGCCACGGCTCAGCGATGCATGCAGCAAAGAAAAGTAACTAGAAAGAGACAGACTAAGAGAGAGGGGAGAAGAGAGAGAGCGTAGCTCTGGCAACTTCCGCTGAGAATGCTTCAGCTTTTTAATAGAATTTCATATTTAAGGCTATAGAGTGAAAGGCGAGGCGCAACTAAAATGCTGCATAAATTGATTAAGAGTCTCGTAAATTGTGTGAAAATGAAGTCAAGGAGCGAGCGAGCGAGCGAGCCAGCAAATGCTGAAGCAGCCACTAGACGAAGGAACAACGGACACTTGCCATCACTCAGCGGCAAATTGACAAAACATGTTAAGGGGAGCCGAGGGGCCGAGCGTAGGGACAGGCAGGAAGTAAGGTCAACAGCAGACTGAATGCAGCAGGGCTACAACAACAACAACAATGAAACGAGCTGATGATAAGCTTTTACATGGCTTGATGAAGTGATAAATACATTATGTGAGTCACTTGCCAGTTGCTAGAGTGGTGCGAGTGGTGTGAGTGGTGCGAGTGCTGCGAGTGCTGCACAGTGGGTGGGTGGTGTTGATTGGCTGCGCTTGATAAATTACATAAATTGAGGTTGGGGCACTGGGCAGCAACTGACAATAATTGAAGCGACTTGAAGCAAATAAATTAGCGCACAACGCTGCGTATGATTAATGTGCTTATTAAGACGACAATACGATTAAAGGGCGGCAAAGTATATGTCTCCGCGTGGGCGTGTCAAGCAGGGTCAACAACACTTTACAATCAACTTGGGAGCTGCCATAAAAACTAGCTGCAAGTCATAAACAAACTAAATAAAAGCACTAAAAATCACATGAAATGAAACGTGTGAAGAAGATGAAAAGCAGACGATAGAAGAGGAGAGAAAAGTGTCGGAAAATGTATTTATGTAGCTGAAGCGTAAGCTAATTATAGATATTCGATTAGTGACAAACATTTACATTAGTGTTAACTATCAAAATCAGATTTATGGTTTAATGATTTAATAGGCCTTTGATTATGGGTAGAATTGTGGGTAAAACCAAAGAGAATTCGAATTTAATTTAATTGAGCAGGTATATCATGTTGTCCATTTGCTTCAATTTTTATTTGCATTCAGATATCTTAAGATATATTTAGCAAAAGTTTTAGCCGAATATCCAAATAGGAGTTATCTCGTATAGTACTGAGAAAAACCCTTAGTGGCTTATCTAGAAGCATATAAAATTTAAAATTTCAAATAGATTTTATACTCAAATCTGCATTGTAGGGATTGTTCCTATGGAAACTATATGCTTTATTATATTAATTCAACTGAGATCAAAGAGTTTACTAGGTAGTGAAGAATGCAGTCACTGCATCAAATATCAGCAATGCAACTAGTCTCAGAGCTTAGTTCATAGAGACTGGTCAAATATCGTCATATCTTTAAAAATTCAATATTATATAGGGACAGAAGCGAATGAAATTTACCTAGACTGTAAGTCTAGTTCACATAGAACAACTATGTATGTATATATGTATATATATATGCATACAAATGAAAATCTATATATGGCTAGACAAGATATATATAAAATTCTACATTTACATAATGCCATTATTAAAGCAGCATACGCATAATATATAATAACTTTTTTGCCAAGATTCGTTGCGAAAATAAAGTCAAAAGTTACCAAAGCTCGCCATGAACTTTGAACTTTGTAAGGCAAGAACCTAATCATAAGTTGCATATCAAATTGATATCAATTGCGAATCCCCTGGACACCTGTCGTGTGCTTGATTGTTTACCTTGAAGCCGCTGTTGCTGGGCTGTCGAAAGAAGCGAAAGGAGCTGGGCGTATCGATGGTATGCTGTCGGGCAAGCGTGCCATGGCTGCTGACGCTCGACTGGCGAAACCAGGGCAGCGAGATCTTGCGCCGGCTCTTGCGCTGTTGCGGCGTACCAGCTGCCGTTGCTGCCGTCACAGTCGGAAAGGTGAAAGGTGAACGTGAGAGCGGCACTGCCGAGGCCGAGGCAGCACCATTATTCGTTTGCTTCGGCGAAGTGCTGTCGTCCTCCTCCAACGTGCAGAGCGGCGTATTCTGCGCCGAATCGGCGAGCGAGGGCGATGGCGACGGATCGCCCACGGCAATTGGCGCGCTGAGCGGCGGCAGCGTTAACGGTGTATTGGGCAGCGAATTGAAACCGCCGGACTGCTCACCTTGATCCTCGTTGCACTTGAGACGCTCCAGCGTTGTCTTCTTTGAACCAATATCAGCGCCATCGACGCTGTTCATGCGTTCATTCAAAAATTTCTTAACGCTCTTCATGGCTAAGTACTTCTCTTCCCTCCCTCTCTATCACTCCCTCGCTCTCGCTCTCCTTTTCTGTTTTTTAATTAAACATTTCCATTGTCCCTTGGGTTTATTTTTATAGAAGTTTCTGTTGTTGTTGTTGTTGTTGTGGTATTTCAATGGGTTTATCAATAAATCTGCGCAGAAATCGATTTGTTTTATTTTTAAACTTGAGCCAAGTTCCACGAAGCCAAAGCCAAAGTCACAAAACAGGCATGAGTGTGTGTGTGTGTGTGTGTATATGTGTGGCATTTGCTGTATATATAAGCAGCTGTCAGTTAGTGCCACAACACACACAGTTCGACTGCCAAATCAAATCTGACAGTGCAATTTGTATCTATTACGAATTGAGTTCTATCGACAGTTCTTCCTCTACGGCTCCTCGGCACGATTATGGAATCTTGTCTTTCAATTAGCACACAACGCGGCGTATGAGCAATTTTTAGACAACTTTTGAGCTGTGTTTGCTATTTAAACAAAACTGTTGTCAAACAAGTTTGACCATAAAATGTATCAAAATATGATTTAATAATTAAATGCACTTAGCTCCATTTAATTATGTTAATTACATATTTGTTTTCACTATTTTGTATTATTTTTAAATTTAGACAAATTAGTTTGGCATTGACAGATATTTAATTTATATAAATCTTTTAGGGTTTAGAAATTTTGATTGATTTATACTTTTATTATATTGTTTATTATTTAGCTGTTATTGTTTATTGTTTTTAATTTATTATATTACATTTTTCTACAATCTCTCAATTAACTAATAGTTATTATTTAATTTTTATTATTCTTCTCTTTAACCTTAATTGTTTTATCTGTTGCTACGTTTTGCTAATTTTTTCATGACGTCAACACGCTATAAATTGTTTATTACAATTTGATAAATTACTTTCGCATTAATTTTATTGCTTCTATGAATGTTTCATTTTTTTTTTTCTATAAATTTTTCCTACATAATTTTTCTAGTTTCGGCAGATAAAAAGCTGCCGCCGCTTTGCTCGAGAAATTTATCTTATAATTTTTGTTTTGTTTACATTGATTCTGTATATGTAAATGTTTGTTATTTTTACACTTTAACGCTGTCTCGGCCGACGTTGACAGCGACGTCAACTGCGCAACATTTCTCACAGTTGTGGCAGGTGCGCCATAGCGGCCGCCACTTGGCCCCAAACAAACTAAACGATTTGGACCCAATCGCCATTATGATTCAATAATTTATAACAACAAATGCCATCAATTTTAATGTGCGAAAAATAAATACAAACAAAATATAAATATAGCTTCTTTAAATATATGAAAATATGAAAATGTGAAGATAAGATAAAACTAATGAATGCCAAACGCTTATACCCTCTCTGAAAACTAAAGAATATATGATTTCTATATAAAAAGAATTTTAGATCTTTACTGAACGATAAAAATGATCTATGATGATATTATATATCACTCAAAATTTACGTAAACAAGAGAAGTAACTGGAATAATATGTCAGTTCCTTGGAAACAAAATCAGCGATTTACTTTGAAATTTGAGGCAATTGTTTAAGTTCAAAATTTTCTATAAACATATACAATCTTAATTAATATATATTTCAGCAAAAATCTAAACGCTTTATATACAAAACATTTGCTGTCCAGATAATTTACAGCCAGATAAAGTCTACAGCGAAAAACTGAGCAATTGCACACGTAAATTAAACAAAAAACTGACAACTTGTTCATGTCCATCACAAGCAGAGCAAACAATAGGCTCCATTTGATATTTGATTAGGGTATGAACAGTATATATATGTATACATAGATATAAACTTATAATATACATATATAAGATTAATATATATATATATAGAAAAGGTAAAATGTTTCAATGTAGCGAATGCGTGAAAATTGGCATATGTTGGTGGAAATTTGTAGAGGCCATTTTGAAAATGTGAAAAATATAAGGGAAAGTAATCAAGGCGGCAACGGGTGGGGTGGGCTGTGAAAATGGCCTGGCAAACAGCTGTACGCTAAGTGGCGGCGTCTTCTACATACACAGAGCTGATGAGTTTTTTATTTCAGCTCAATTTTTAGCCATGGGCATTAAAAACTTTGCTACTTTATCGCAGAAAGTTAGAGAGAGAGAGAGAGAGCAATACAACGGCATAAGGATCTCATATCTCCCTCTGTCTGTTGACATATCTTGTCGTGCTGCGGCTCAGCTGCCACGCCCACAGCAATGGGTACTGCTAATACCTTCATTACATTCAACTGCTCAAAGCCAAGTTAATTCAATTTGTGCAAATGAATGCGCACATCACAGCAGAGTGCGGCGCATCGGGGCTGCCCTGGCAAGGATGCGGGATTAAGTATTTCACAATGTCCACAAGCAAAAGTGAAAGCAGAAAATAAAATGAAAATAAAACTAAAATCGCTGGCGAACTAAAACAAAATTATAAACATTAAATCCGTTTTGATGCTTCCCCTTTATTTTTAGAAGAGAAAAAACTTTTGCTCGCTGGATGAGAAAACTATTTTGATTACATGCACTCAGATAAAACTAGATAATGGATTAAAACTTAGATTCAATTTACTGCAGAAACTGGACTTAAATGGCAAACAAAAGTTATGATGTTATATAAAAATAAATATTATCATGTTCTCTATTATTTTATTTTGTTCGTCTGCTTCTAGATTTTAGAAGTTCAGCTTTCATTTTAGTTAGTTCGGATACTAGGAGACCAAGAGATAATTCGCTTCCCTTCTCTATCAAGAATTAGCTATAAAGTTTACTGTTTCGATATCAGGAAATTTATATAGGACTGACAGACTGACAGCTGCGTTTCTCTGAGTGTATCATTGCGTTTACATCGAAAATATCATATTATTTATATATGCAACATATTCCAATTTGCATTTAGGCGCTTGTTATTGATTCACTTCAATTACAAAATGCATGCCAATAGATATTCGAGTATATAGTATTTTCATGGTATTTAATTATATAGTATTTAGTTTATTCACTTTTCTATAGAATTTGACCAAACCCATTTCACAATTTGCAATGCAATCCAATGCAGCTAACAAGAATAATAATTATAATGACCAAAACATGTCGCGCCATGGCAACAACAACAGCAACAACAACAACAACCACAACAAAAGTAAACACAATTCTAATGCGCTCGTATTTTAAAATGCAAAAAGCTAAGCGTGCACTTAATTGTATTGCAACAAAACAAACATAATTGCATTTTGTTTATATAAATCAACTACAAAATACCCTGGAATTATGGCTAACAACTGTCGCTAAGCGCTGCTACAAATATAGTTGACTAGATTTTTGCCTTTGATATCAAGTTTTTTGGCAAAAGCATCTTAAGGGAGAGGGAGAGAGAGCGTGAGAAATAGAGACAGAGATTGAACGAATGAAAGCGAAAACACGTACCGCCAAATACATATATATTAAAGAAGCAGAGAACAGAAAAAAAAAAAACAGACAGCTACTCAAGTAGCCAAAGGCGTGAAAAAGGTCAAAGGCTGCGCTAATGGTGTATGGTATGGGGGCGTGGCTAGCCCGCAAGGGCTTAAGCAGTAGACAAATATATATGTATAGTGGATTATATATGTATACAGATATGAATTTCTGCTATTACTTCTATATACTTTTTTATATTTATGTATACTTTTTTAAGATTTATGATTTTTCTTCAAGTTTTAGTATCATTTATTTATTTTGTGTCTTTTATATAATTTATAATTTTAGTTTTCTGCTGCAGCAATTTCTTCTATATACCTAAATATACCTATATATACATCACATACACATACACACATATTTATTTACATCGCAGACATGTTTTAAATGCCTTTTGTTGACATTATGGCACATTTATTTATTTTTATAACAATTCTTCTGCTTAAGGGTATTCAAATATGACTTTTGGTTTTGGCTTTGGGCTCTCGACATTTGGCATTTGATTTAGATTTATATATATTATTTATTTATTACGTTTTATTTAATTTTGATAGACAGCTGTCGAGTTTTTGTTTAGTTTTATATAATTTTTTTTTATAGATACTCAGCAAATGTTTATCTATTGGACGCGCTTATCAGCTGATTAGAATTTTCAATGCTGAATGTTGTATCTTTTTTTTTTTTTTTATTATATCTTCTGTTTATTTTATTGGGATTTCCTGTTGGGGTTTCCGCTTTAAATTGCACACAGGAATTTCCGTTAGAAGGGGAAAATTTATATATATTAACTTTTGGTAACAAATTTCAGAGAAAGTGTGTTTTTATTTATTTTTTTATTTAGTTGTAAGCGAGTAACGTTAAGATTGGCTGTAGATGTTATATGGGTTGGGGATGGAGCAACTGCTGCTGCTGCTGCTTCTGCTGCGGGTGCTGCTGCAACGAATACGCCAAGAAGCGTTCGCGGGCGTTTGACCGCGCATCTGCAGGCTGGCTGGCTGGCTGGCAGGCAGGCAGGCAGGCAGTGAAGCTTTAGGAAGAGACAGTGACAGCGACAGCGACAGCGATGACAAAAAACACACAGACGCGACGATGAACCTATTGGCTTTAACTCTACGAATCAACTGGAGCAGCAGGCAGCGGCCGCTACGCAACGAAGCCGACAGCAATAACAACAACAACACCAACAACAACAGAGCAGCGCGTGAACCGCCAAAAAAGAAAAGCTTTCAAAGAGAGCGCGTGAGCGAGCTAGAGCGAGAGACACTCAGGCAATTAGCGCGCTAGCTAGCTGCCATACGCTGCGTATACGTAATGTACGTGAAGCTAAAGCTTTACTCTCTCTCCCTCTTGCTCTCTCACACTCTCATACACTGGTTTTATTGCTGTTATCTATGAACGACATAAAAGCTATACAAAAATCTCATACAAGCATTGCCAAAAATGTCGAAAACAGTTACAAGAGGATCTCAAGAGCAAAAGGGGCAAACGGTATACTAAATATTTTATATTTTTATATTATTTTTTCCAATTTAGCAATTTTATTGTAGATTTCATTTGGAGCGAAAAGTCTGAGAGAAAATTGCATTAACCATGAAAGAATGTCGCATAGAAGACTTTCATATATAATTCAAAGAACATACTTGCACACATACACGTACACACACATATGCACCCACGCACGAGCAAAAATCTCATTAAATCCTGCTATGAATTTTAAACATATTGCAGACAAGCCCGAAAACTAGTTCAGCAGCAGCCAATGGAATGCCAGCAGGAGCTACCGCAGCAGCATCCTTAACAATAAAGCACATAACGTTGAAGAGCGAGAAATTTGAAGAGAAAGCCAACTGCAGAGAGAGGGAGAGAGAGAGAGCGCGCGCTTTAGTGAATGGCATACACGCTTTTCATGTGAGGTAGGACCATGAGAAGCAAATGAGCTTTCCTTGCACAACAAACGAAAACTTTGAAAGCTGCTTAACAGCGCGCTGTTAAGGTTTTGTATAAGTAGAAAACTGTTAAGTTGCTAAAGTTTCGCATATGAGCCACTGTTAAGAGTAGCAGAGAATGAAAAAAATAACAGAGCGAATACTGCTAACAGCGGTGATAACAACTGTTTGCTGGTCAGCTAACAGCGAATTAAGACTAACAGACACACTCTCAAACTGCCTTTTGGCGACTGTTAAGATAATAGGACTCAGCTATAACAGAACAGCTTGCTGCTAACATCTGTTTACAGACAAACTGTTAACAATCAACAAATTTACTTGATATAAAAAACGTACCTTATTATCACTATCTGTAGTATTGCCCGATCCAAAGCTGGCCAAAGAGCAGCGATCGTGATCATTTTCAGTGAGTGGCTCATCCAGATCACGCGAGGATCGCTGCGAGGAACCCGAATGCTTGGCAGGCGACTTTGGCAATGTAAGCGAGGTGCCCGAGAAGCAAGTTTCCTGCATGACCTCACGCAGTTTCTTGACCCAGATCTGAAAGTTCAAGAAATACAATATTAGTAGGGCATTTACTCATTTGCTATGAAATCCAAATCTCATTACCTGTTTGGTCTCCAGGCCGTTTGCTTTGAGCACAATGCGACAATCGGATAGCATGGGCGAACGTCCTGTCCACACAGCAAACTTTGTCTCATCGCCTTCGATGTGCTCCGTTATGCCCATATCGGTGGTCATCAACTTGCTCTTGAATTGATATTTGACCACATTCGATTCTTTGACCTCCTTGGCGAACAGTAAATACAGCTCGAATAGGAATACACGACGCTCGCGTCCTTTGCGTATTATTTGCTTTGTGTCCCACGCCTGGAAGGCATCCTGTAGCACTACCTCTCCGAGCTTATCCACCGAGACATCACAGTTCTCGAGCAGGGACAGATGCATGGCATCATTCGCTTTTTTCGGCACATTCAACATGACCTCGAGGCCTTCTTTGATCTCACCATGGCTGCCCTCGCAGCACGACAGCAGATCCTTGAGCAGCAATTGATATTTGGTAATACGTTGCACGGGTTTTATGAGATATGCGGGCAGCGGATGCTCCACTTCGAGACGTCGTTGCAGCTCCTCGAAATAATTGCCCGCATGCTGCACGAGCAGATTATTCGATGTCGGCTTATTCTTGCAATAGTGCACATACATATCGAACTTAACAGCCCAGGTGACAAAGCAATGGCCCACATCCTCCGGCATGGTCTCATACTTCTCCAGCTCCTTCAAAAAGATCTTCTGATGGAAATGATGTATTTCCCGGATGTTACCGAAGATGATATCCTCCTGGCCAACCAGAGCAGCTGGCACGTTGCGTCCACTGCGAAACTCCTCGAGGAAACATTTAATGCAGGTGGCCAAGTCGTTGACATAGGCTCGCTCCGTCTGCATTAGCTCCGCCATGATGAACTCTTTTCGGCGCGCCGACTTGCGTTTCTCCTCGTTGATCTCTTTGCTGATGGCCGAGCTAGCTGAGGTGGTTAGCTTTGCCTCCAGCGTGGGATCGGAGTGTCGATCGGTGCTGCCGGATGCGCTGCTAATCGAGCTATTCGCGTCCGATTCGGGCTGGAGCAGCTGCTGCTGTGACATGCCCAGCGATTTCTCCAGCTGCTCGCAGTAGCTGTCCATGCGGTTGCTAAAGTCCTTATAGCGCTGATCCACTGAGGCGACCCACTGCTTAATCGAACTGGCATGCGCATGCCCCTTCTCCACCAGACTATCGGCCAGCTGGATGAGCAGCTTTACTCGCTCCCGTGTCTCCTTAGCCGTGCTGCGAAATTCGTTGTGCTCCTTGAGTAGTCCCTCCGTCTCCTCCCTGGTTATGCCCACCAGATTCGTGCGCGACGATAAATAACCCTCGCCCGTGTTGTGTATCCATTCGATGGCCTGTTTGGCACTCCTTTCGAAGAGCACAAATTGCTGGCATTGATCCAGCGACTTCTTGCGCATCGTCCAAAAGTCGAGTACCTGATTCTCCTGGGTGAGCAATTTGTCCAGCTTACTCTTCACATGCGCCTCGCAATTGCCCTGGGTATATTGATAATATTGTTGCGAACGATTCGCATATTTGAGAAATGTTTCCGCCGTACGGCGTGCCAGGGTGCAGGCCTTTAGGAATGCCTCCTTCTGCTCTTGATGCTTCGATATTAGCTGCACAATCGTTTGGGCCTTATCACTGCTGCCGCCACCTCCGCACCAATCGTCCTCCCTGCGGTATTCACGCTCCAGGCTGTCTAGCACCGAGCACACCTGCTCGGCTGTTTTGTAGAAATTTATGGAGGCTGTCACCAGCTTGTGACGCTCCTCGGCATAGGTCACCAGCTGTTGCCACTTTTTGGTTACATCGTCGCTGATCTCACGTATCGATTTCGGATCGTAGTGATTCGCATTGATCAGCGCATCTGCGCGATATCTCACCTGCACAGCTGACGTGTGCGTCTTCTCAATGGCAATCTAGAGAAAGGATACATTGATCAATTACATAAAACAAATAACATTTAACTGTTAAGTTGACATTTGATGTGTCAAAAATATCTGCTGTTGTGTCTATTCATACTTTTATAAGCTGCTATGTTAAAGTTAAACAGTGTCATATCAGAATATAAGAACATGTTAACAGCTTCTCTTCAATTTAACATTGCTTCTATTAACATAACATAGGCCAACGAGAAGCAAATGCATTATGCATATTACATTAAGAGAGATCTGTAAAATTTTACTCAACAACATTAACATTAGCGGCCTCATGTTAAAATTATCATTAGCATTAACAGCTTTACTTTAAGATCGATTGGCTCTTTACCTGAAACTGTTCGTGTTCCTTGCGTAGCTGCTCCGCCTCCTGCAGACTGTTGGGCGTTAGAAAATTAGCCGTGAGCATTGCCTCGCCATTGCGAATCCAGGATATGACCTGATTGGCATCGTTCTGGAACTGACAAAGCTGCACAGCCTGTTCCAGCTTTGCACGCTTCGCCTCCGACAGCTCCTCCAAGTCGATTTCCCGCTCACGCAAGAAGTCCAACAGATATTCGATTCGTGCCTGCGCCGTATGTGTGGCATCTGCCATGGATATGAAGCCAGCGTTCTCGAAGAGCTGCAGCAGATCTTGACCCTGTTGCAGTACCTCGTACGTCGTGTTCTGTATTTCGGTTACGGATTCGTTGTGCATGCGAATGAGCTGTTCGGCTTTCTGGTAGTCGCGCGAGAGATCTGCATGCTGCAGCTCCTCGGACCACATCTCCAGCTGCGAGGACAGTTCCATGGCATCGCGCTCAAAGTAACGTAAACGCAGAATGAGATCAGCACGAAATTTGCGCGCCGACCACAGCTCCTCGACCTCGATCTTCTGTTTGCTCAGCTTCTCGAGCGTCGCTTCGAGCGCGGCCAGCGAGCCCGTATTGTCCACATACTCGAGTGCGCGCATCTCCTGCAGCAAAGCCTCTCCCTGAGCGATCAGTGTCATGCAAGTGTTCACTGTGCTGTCCTGCTGATCTCTGTATTGTTGCAGCAAACGCTCGATGCCCTCGAGGTTCTCCTGCGAGAGGCGCGTCTCATCTGTGCTCACGTCCGTGCGCAACGACTCGATCCAGGCTGTCACCTCCTTCTCATGCGTATAAAATATGACAGCCATTTCCAATCGTCGTCGTCGCTGCTCCACACGCTCGGCAAAGCTCGCCACCTGCAGCTCCAGTTCGTGGGCCACCGAGTAAATCTCATTTGGATCTGCTTCGCCACTGCGAGCGAGCTCTTCCGCAGCCGAGAGTAACTTCTCAGCATTGCTGTACGTGTTCTGTGCCACATTCTCGAAATGCTCGTGAGATTTCTGATAGACGCGCGCTTTTTGCAGATTGCGTCCAATACCCGTATTCTTGCGTAGAAAGACTTCGCCATGGTTCTTCAGCCAGTCGAGCACCTGCTTAACATCCTCCTGAAAGAGACGTAGCGCCAGTGTTTGATGCAATCGAATCTTCTCCTGATGCCATTTGGCCTCCAGTGTCCGATGATGTCCTAATATTTGGTGTATAACAGCGAGCACATGGCTGGCGCCTTCGCTATAATCCGCCGCAGGATCTGGCCGTTCATATTTGTTGTAGCCACTGCCGCCGCTATTGCCGCTACTATTCTTGCGATGATCGGGTACACCCGGCGGCGGCGGTTGATTGCAAACGTGCACTAGATGATCCAGCTGATAGAGCAGCTTCTTGCTGGTTGAATGCACCTCCGTATAGGCCTGGCACATGGCCTCGTATAAGGACTGATGTGTCCTTATGGCTGTTTCCAGGCTCTGTATATCCGAGGGCAATGGCTGCGAGGCCTGACAAGCGGCTGCCCAACTGGCCACACTATTGCAGTACTGCTCGGCCTTGTGATGGAAGAGAACGCTCAGTTGCAGCACAGCCGTGCGCTCGTCCAGCCCGGCTCCGAAGTCCTTCCAGGTGCGATCGAGCCGCTGGGCCAAAGTCTTAATATGCTGCGCTGCATAGTGTTGGCTCTCAATGAGCCGAGCTGCCACGGCCAGGATACGATCGATATTCACATTGACATTCATCGAGGCAACGGCGAATTTCTGATGCTCATCCTGCAGCAGCTTTGCGCCCGAATAATTGTGCCCGATTTCCACATAGCTCATTTGGAATACATCCCGATTGTGCAGTATCCAATCGAACATCTTCTCGCAATCCTGCTCGAAGAGGCGCCATTGAAAGCATTGATCGAGTTTGACTTTTTTGTGCTGCCAGAGCATAAGCAAGCGCTCCTGACCCGAGTGGATGAGCTCGATTTGTCGCAGCGCCTTATTAATAGCCGCCGACATGTCTGGATTATTGTGGCTAGCGACGCGTGCGCCCTGCTGCTGTTGTTGTTGTTGCTGTTGTTGCTGCTGTTGTTGTTGCTGCTGCTGTTGGCCAGCGGAGGAGGTGCCCGAGTCGGAGCAGTCCGACGTGGAGGCGCACTGCAAAAGATTAAATTCTCAATTAACATATATACACTATATTTATTTAGATGTCAACTAACCTGCCCTCCTGCTGTGCCGGCATTGGCAGCAGCTGCCATATTGATCTTTGTCAGCAGCTTCTTGCCCTGCATATCCAGATCCTCAATAGGCAGCTTGGTGATCTTCTTGCGCATCTCGTTGTGATGATCGATGGCCAAGCGGGCCAAACTCACATCTTCGGCAAAATCGTTGCGATGCAAATCCTCTTGCAGATCATCGATGCGATCAGCCATATCGCCCGCTTGCCAAAAGAAGTCCTCTATGGCCAAGCGTGCATCGGTCCACTGCTGATGATCGTACACCTGCTGTCCATCGAAATCGGATGTTAGCTGATGCGATTCGGCAATTTTGTTGAGTGCCTCGATCGATATCGTTTGCGTTTCGAATTTATATTTGTTGGAACTGATCGAGGCGCGTTGCTTCTGCCAGAAATTGTCCGGCTTGATGATCACCACGTTGTGAATGTTGGCGCTGAAATGCTCTTGGAGCACCTTCAATATTGTCTTCACATTCGTCGAACAGTTGCCATTGCCACGCATATCAATAATGACTGTGAAGCCGAGATTCTTGGCCGCATCGCTGCAAGTGAAAGGTGACCATTAACATAACGTTCAACGTGATAGTGAGCGAGCGAAAGAGAGAGATGGAGGAACGCAGAGAAAGAGAGACAGAGACGCGCAGAGCGAGTCAGCAAAGTGTACGTGAGTGAGAGTGTTGTTGTTATTATGCTCTAGGAGATTGTATACTCAATATGTTATGAAGTATGTAACATATCGAGAATTTAAGATCAGTAATGATCTTTAGATAAAATACAGGAAATTATTAAGAATACTCTTTGTATAACACTTTAAGCACCAAATGGAGTATTTATGAAATAGAGAAAGCATTGATCATTAAATGATCATATATATATTATATTGATAACTGTTGACCGACGATCCTCACTACAATCATATACAGTCAAAATGCATATTGTTTATTAAACGATCTATTCTCTTCATATATACTTGATATACATATCTATATAGATCCCCTATCCGTCTACATATCAAACTATTTACCTATCGATCTATCTAAAGATCTTAAATATTAATTAACATCGTATTCGCTGAAAAGTTCATCAATCGGAGAGTTCAATATCCTTTAAAATGTCGATAATCCTATTAATCAATTCACACGATCAGCCCAAAAAGGTACAATTTATACGAAGTGTTATTCCCTCACATATTTTACGCTTTCCCTTACATGGTTCTCTCGATAGATCACTATGGCGCCCACTCTCCACATAGTGTATATAAACTTCTGCTATTTATATCACGAACATGAAATAAAACCTAACTGTTCTTTCTTATTTTCGTAGTTCGATTTGGTCAGATTCTTCGTTTGGTTCGTTGCTCTGTTTACGTCTTTTGCATAAATTACGACTTTTTCACTGGAAGAGCGTCGAGCACAATTTCTATATAACTTTGACACCAATTTCAGTTAATAATTTCCTAAAGACCCTCCACACCCGTTCAAGAGTTTTGCATTGTGTCGTGCTTTGATTTGCATTCTATTTGAATTTTAATCACATCATTAACCATAAATATTTATATTTTATTTTTATATCTCACTCTCGCTGTCTCTCTCTCTCACTTTTCTTCGTATGCCTTGTTCACACTTTTTAAGAATGCCATTTTAGTCGCTAAGTCATGACTTGCTGTTGTTTTTCTTTTTATACCCTGAACCCATTGAAAATGGGAAATCAGGGTATAATGGTTTTGTGAAAAGTATGTAACAGGCAGAAGGAATCATCGCAGACCCCATAAAGTATATATATTCTTGATCAGCACGACGAGCTGAGTCGATATAGCCCTGTCCGTCTGTCCGTCCGTCCGTCCGTCCGTCCGTCCGTCCGTCCGTCCGTCCGTCCGTATGAGCAAAAGGATCTCAGAAGATATAAGAGCTAGAGAGCTGAAATTTGGCATGCATACTCGTGTATACCATAGGCAGTACAAGTTTGCTTTATTTTTTCGATAACTCGTCCGATAACTTTTTTATCGAGAATAATCGAAAAATCGACATTGTTTTTTCAGCTTAATTTGAACATTTTTAGACCTGGAGACTTCAAATTTGCGTTGTATATAAAGTTAGTAGATACAAAGATTTTGTAATTTACAGATTTTGGATACCACGCCCCCTTCGCCCCAAATTTGTAAAAAACGCATTTCAAGTACTAGAGACTTGTG
Organism: Drosophila arizonae; assembly: GCF_054131065.1. Lineage (NCBI taxonomy): Eukaryota > Metazoa > Arthropoda > Insecta > Diptera > Drosophilidae > Drosophila > Drosophila arizonae. Next base: position 3,447,066 of record NC_142924.1, on the reverse strand, counting down.
CTTTGGAATGGACACACATTTTAGCTACATGATTACGCTCTAAAAGTTTTATTAGGATCGTATGTCTACAAAAGAAATTATTCAACAAATAAATTCTCACACTGCAGTGCAGCCCAAGCGCAGCCGCTGCTAGCTGCGCAGTTTGCAGAGCGCGTGCTTATACGTGCATGTGTATGTATGTGTGCATAATAGAAGTCCAGAATGATTAGAATATCAGTTTGGAGGGTTCAGGGTATCTCCTAGTCGAGCAGTCTCGACTGGAGCCTTCTTACTTGTTTCTTTTTTAGCTTGAGATTCTCGTGTGGTTTCTGCGAACGCATTTCTAGGGGTTTACCCTTTAGAATCGACCAAAATGAAGAGGAACCAAAGCAAAAAGACGCTTCGAGCTCTACACTGCTCAAGAGAAAGGCATAATTGTTGAAATATTAATTGAAAAATTGCTCAAATTGATTGATTGACTGAATAAAGGGAAATGGGCAAACTATAAAAACTTGCTTGAGGGCCGGAATATATTTTCAATAGCAATTTGTTTATATAAGTTTATTGATTGATTGATTGACGATAAACCTAAGCTATAAATGCCAGCCAGAGTAACGTTTTCAATTAGAAGTGTTTTTAAAGCTAATTTCTGTATATAATATAAATTTGGAATCACACCTAGATTTGAAAGCAAAGCCCTTACCTTGGGCATGTTTATATCATTTTTCTTTCTCAGTATTCTAAAGATTTCTGTATTCACATTGCAGTCACCAACCCAACTTTGTGTGTGTTCTTGAATGACTAATAACAAAACAGAATAAAAATAAATAAAAAAACAAACTGGGTGCACGACATATTTATGGGCGGAGAGGCAAACGTTTAAATAATTCTTTCTTTCATTTGTTTATCAACAGCTGAAATCGGGGAAACAAGCTGCCTCGAATCAAATCGAAATGCCATACAAAAAATCGTGTTTCTTCTCGAATGTCGCCCGTAGGAAAAGTTCGAAGACAAAAAAAAAAAGCGAAATGCGAACTAATCAAAAATCGTTTATTTAACCCATAAATCGTTTGGAAATTAAACAAGGGATTCACAAATGGCATCAAAACGAAAAGAAACGAAACAAAATGAAATGAAATGAAGCGCCAAAGGAAGTTGGCCTCGAACGTGTCTAAAATTTTGAGCGCCCATTGTTGTTGTTGCATATATTAGTATTGCTATTGTTATTGTTGTTGTTCTTGTGGGAGTGAGTTAAACAAGAAATTTGCATTGACGCGCGACTCAGCTGCCCAAATGAGCGCTAAAGACAAAGCGCGCCCCAGCGAAGGAGAAGAAATAAACAAAAATGTTTCGCATGAAAACAAAATAAAAAATAAATAAAAAGGAACGACACAACAACAAAGGAAAGCAGAAACAAAACAAAATAAAACAAAGTTATAAACCGAAGAAAATAACAAGAGAGATTTCAATAACGGTTGACCAACTAACTGATACCCTGTTATTAGGCAGAAGGACATTAAACATAGGGTATGTTTGATCTATAAGTGAAATCATTAAAAAGGAATAATTAATATTCTATGTATGTATGTATATTGATAATTAATGATTTCAACGACTAATTGATATATTGATAAATTGCTCATATCGTTAATAATCGATATACAATATTAATTATTATTGTTATTATTATATTATTAGGAAGCAAACGTAACCAATATACCCTATTTTAAGCACTTCGTATAAGTACGGAGCATACAAAACAGAAGAAGCGATAAAGCGCACATTTGGGCAAACAGCCAAGAAGGCAAGACGCAGAAGAGAAAGAAAGAGAGAGCACGAGAGAAAGAGGCAGCTAGGGGAAGAGAGAGAACAACGTAATTCTGAATGACAGCGCGGCGATAAGACAAACACGCCGTGCCGTCACTACACTTCGTATATATACTAACGTATACATACATGTATGTATATATGTCCCCATTGTATGTATGTATGTATGGCCCCACCAAAACAAATGATTGCGCGCGCTTATCAGTCAAAGTTGAGGCGTCAGCATTTGAGATTTCTAGCTTGAATGCTCGTTTATATGTGGGCCAAAGAGATAGCGCTTACTAATTGGGGGCGGGGGCCACAGCCATCAACAGTCACCAATAGGTGGCGCTGATAAGAAAGTGCAGAGCATGGGAAAATGGGGAACAACAACAACCACACGCTGTTGACTGTGATTCATTAACGTCATTTTCTTTCTTTTTGGGTCTTCGTTGCTTTTCACTACTCAACGAAAAATCTTGTGAAAATAGCTCACGAATTTTCCAATGAATAAGCCAAAGGAAATATATACATACATATAATCACATACATATATACTGTATGTCGCAATTTTCATTGAGAGGTGCACATCAAAAATTTTATGACTTGTTTTTCGGGTTTTTAAGATCAATCAAGATCATTCATGAGAAGCATTTCTGCCTAGCAATTGTTGAGTGCTTTATGGCAAATTATATTCGACTTAAAACAAATGGTATTGCAGTAAGCATACCCTGTAATTTAGGCATTTATATAACAAGCTTATATTGTATATATGATATGAATCAATACAAATCGTTTTGCATGTCCTCCCCTGAGTCCATGCAAAGTATAGGGTATGTCCAAGTTGCCTCATATCAACTAAATGTAGTATTGTAATTTATTGTATTAGGTTCGTGCTCTCAATAATACGCTTTGCTCTATAGCCTAATAAAAATCATGTACAGTGAACACTCATTAGCGAAAACAAATGACATACGAAGGCCAAATTTAGAATTATTTATTTAGAATTTAACCTTTAGAATCAAAGATGGTAATTCAAATTTCTTAGTCATATTTATTGCTCCCCTTTAATATTTACTTTAAGCTCTGTTTATAATCAAATCGTATTGGAAGACCATAAAGTTCTTTATAATCCTACGGTCCGTATTCCAATCGATTCCAGGTATAAATTTTATTCAAATTCAAACATAAAACCAAAAAAAAAAAAAAAAATTAAGAAGAAATATTCGCATTCCACCTTTCATTTCGTTTGCTTTGCTCTGTTTCGCTTTTTCTTAACTGCTCAAAGCACTTTGACTCTTGGCCGCCTTAATTCGCCAGAAACGAAAACAAAAACAACAACATTAACAGCAAGAGCAACAACAGTAACAGCCATTTAACAGAGCTTTCGACTCACGCCGCATTCTTTTGGCAAACGAGCATCGCGAAAATGCCGGTTTACGCGTTTTGCTTTTTGTTATGTATTTTCTCTATTGCCTTCTTTGTCGCACAGATTTATGCAATTTGCTGTTTGCCAGCTACCGAGCGAAAAAAGTACAAAATGACGATGAAGAAGCGTAACATGTCTGCCTCTCCCTCTCCCCCTCTCTCTCACACACACTCACAGAGAGCTGCATTCAATGTCAGCCTAGGCTGCAAGAACAACACCAACAACAATGTGCGTGCTGTTTGCCATTGTCGACGACGACGACGACGACTGCGACGCGACTGCGACAGCGGCTGCTTGATGATTCATAAAACATGCAAGAACTGGAAAATCAAGTGGAATGCATGCAGCTGCAGCTGCGCGGGTGAGGCGACAGCCAAAAACCGCAAACGAAGCGCAGCGCAGCGTCAGCTGACACAATGGCCTCTCATTGTGAATGCTGCCTGCGATTGTGAGTGCGAGTGCGAAAGAACCAATAAACATTTTGCAACAATAAGTAAATAGAAGTAAAGTATCGATGGCAGTTATGCAGTATCGATTGTTTACATTACTCACCTGGGTATGCTAATCAAGTAGATAAGCAGGCGACGCAAATCCTCCGGTTTGAGGCGATCCCGGCGCGGCGTTGCCGGAAAACATAATAATGGTCCACCACGCCTATCACGCCCACCAGTGAGAAATACAACGCGCTCCTGCAGCAGAGTTAACAGATCGCGGGCACGTTGACCATCCATGTTGTTGTTTGTATGTGTGTGTCTGTGTGTGTGTGTGTGTGCAGCTGTTTTAATAGTCTTTAACTATTGTGAGGGTAGCGCAGCATAACGGACTCGCCTTCAATTTCACTTAATTTGAAATATTTATTATTAATTTAGTTGTTGTTGTTACACTTTTGCTTGCTTTGAAGGCTTTCATTGATTTTTGCGAATTTCTCGCTGCCATTTTTTTCATGGTCAACGCAGCAGCAGCGGCACTATATATGTATGTATATATACACATGCATGTGTTAGTTGGGTGTGTATGTGTGTGGGGGTAGGCGGTTTGTTTAGAAAAAAGAACGGACAAATAAGAAAAATATATACAAATGGTCACACTCAACACAAAGCATATTAATTACATTTTAGGCAAATTTTGTATCATATGGGCAGCCCCACACAGACAGATAGGGAGACACAAGCACGACTACACAGACAGATAGGGACGCAAACACACACACATGACACGAAACACCCCCACCGAACAGCGGTTAAATGTTAAATGTCATAAATCAACTCTACGCCGTGTCACGCAATGGCCGCATAAAGCATAAACGCGGAAATACATGCATATATACATAAACATACATACACATACACATGCACATGTATATGTTCTTATTTTTAAAACACACGCGTGGGCGAGGGGCACAAGGGAGATATGTTGTTATTTTTTGCAGCTGCACAACGCGCGCGTTTAATAATTTTTAATTGCCATTTTTACAATATGGGGCTTTAGTTTTACGAACTCCATCAACAATCACATCATCCGCCTTCGACGCACATCTTTTCACAGTTGCGTCTCGTTTCGTTTCGTTTGAGATGTTGTCTGCGTCTTGTATCGCCTCCTCTCGCTCACTATATACGTCTCTCTCTCTCGCTCTCCCTCTTTCCACCTTCTGCTACTGTTACTTCTTCATCTTCCTCTTCTTCAAACCAACACTAAAAACGCTTCTGGGATACAAATTGATTTTTTTCACTCGTTTGCGTTTGTTCTGACTGCATAAATGCACATTACCATAACACGCGCGTTTGCATTGTTTCATTTTCGGCAACGCTCTGATCATTCACATCATTTTTATTTACACTTGATCCGTATTTATTTAAACAAATTTGCGGAGCAACAAAAATTTTCGCGAAATTTATGCGCTTCGCTCACTTTGTTGTTGCACTGTTAATGGTTCTTGCTTGCTATGTTAACTCAAAATGGAAATGTTAGAGCTAAGAAGAGTGACCAGTTGCGTGATGACCAAAAAATACCAAAAGTATACATAAAATATGTTGCTAGTATTTTTGTATGCTGGAAATGCCAATTAGACTGTTGTTGCTCGCCAGTTGTTATTTAAACTATTAATAATAATTATGTTTATATTATATCCAAAAGGATTTTTTATTTAATAGCCCAATTCGAAATAAAAATTCTAGCATGTTAAATCATAACGATGTGATTATTCAAATTATGCGGCCCCTTTGGGAATACCAGCTGGTTCGATCAATTTACGACGATCTGGCAACTCTAAGTCATAACAAGGCTGCCACCACTCACAACCAAATCATCTGCTGATTTCGACAAGCAGGCAACACTACAAACTTAATTGCAATAAGAATTTTATATTCCTTCTGGAAAATAAACAAATTGTAAAAATTCTGCGTAAAATCAAAGTTGCATTGCATCTGAAGAAGCGCCGATCGAAGCACAAGCCCGTAGAGCAACAGGCACTGTCACAGTCACATCCACAGCAACAACAACAACGCCACCATCGCTGTAACCAAGACGACGACGGCAACGCCAGCTGCAGCCAGATGGAAAGCAATTTGAATAGAATGATAAACCAAACGCTGCGTCATCCGCTCAGCGGGCAGCTAAGCAAATATACAAATGTAATGAAGGGTAAGGTAAATGAAATATCACGGTATACTACAATTTACACAGTCGA